>NC_057890.1:6575613-6881672 GCF_019740435.1 Gambusia affinis
TCCCTTACTTACAAACAATACATATATTTCAGGTTATTATTTTTATAATACATTTACAGATTATCTTATTAGCCGTAGCTTTTAGTTAAAATATGGCAGAAAGTATTCTTTTAATCCAAATTGACATAACATTTACATATTTTGTCACTTAATCCTGTTTGTATTTGCCATTTAACTGCCCTTTGATGAAGAATGGATAAAAATGGATTACGGTTTCTCTGAGAATGCAGAGATACATAATTGAATGCTTGAAATTTCAACTTACTGAACCCGGTCCGTCAAGGAATTTTTGACATTGGAATTTAGGTGACATTCTGACGACTGGTTTTCATTTCGGATAGTTTGAACTTCAGGACAGAAAACCTATGAAAGTATCTTACAGTAGAAACTATTGCTGAAGAAATCATCCACAGTACGGTAGTCTGTTGTAGACTTACTGCACCAAAATGCACCAATTCCAGGAACCAAGCTTGGTCATTTTCAATCGACCTCTGAAGACAATTGGTTTTGTAGCACACTTAAAGTGGACCAGTATTGGGACAGCCACTAGACATCTACTGGGCTCTGCCAAGAGTAATGATATGTTACACTAACTGAATGCTAAACTTTGATGGCTTTGTTTACAAATGTTATTTTATATTTCCCTCACTTGAAAAAAATAAAATAAAAATTGATTTCAGTTCTGTAGGAACGTTGCTACTGGGTCGTGCTGTGTATGGGATCTTATCTGTAATCTGGAGTTTCCAGATTGTGAAGGTTCTTCTGCGAAATGATGTCCCGGCAGGCCACACCGCTTACACCCATCCACAGTCCACATGGGCTTGGCATCACAATCAAAACCAATCTGAATAAAGAGCAGAAAGTAAGTTATTCTATTTCCATTCAGTTGTTACAGATTTCATATGCTTGCATTCAAGAGCACAATTGACATATTTTTTATTGTATACTTTAGCTTTGCTAGCTTCAATTTATGGTGAGCTACCATGAAATGCAATAAACTGTTAAGTTTACTGTTAATTATTTTGAATGTTAAACTAAAAACATACTGACAATGTAAACATGCAATGCATAACTTGTAACTAAGCAAAATCAATTTTAGTTTGACTTACAAACCAGGGATATGAAACGTTTTACCTTCTAATTGCTTCTAATATGTTGATTAATGAATTTTTAACTCTTCAGCATATTATTTTAAACAAACCAACTTATAGTAGTTTTAATATTGCTTGAAACTATGAACTGTGTGTACTTTTAATGAACCGATACCAAAAGCTTTCTGTGATTGTAAAGCTAATTTTAGACTTGTGAAAACTGATACGGGCCTTTAGCATTAGCACCGTGGCTAGTGCTAGCAGTAGTGTTAGCGCGAGTAGCATTTCTACTCTTATTTCTGACGTTACATGACGTAAAACACACCAACGCATCTAAAACATCAAAATAAATTTCGACAAACTCCAGAATAGTTTACTTAGAGACATATCTCTGCATTTGGTTGTTGAATCTTATATATACATTAGCCACAAGCTATCGAGCTCAGCTAAGTTATTCACTCACCGGGATTTCCACAAGCTATTTCTCAATAAGTGGTCATTTCTGTCGCTCATTGAAGGCTCCTTGAGTCCACAATTCAGTGCACATGAAAAGAGCATAACGGGAAAAATTACTAAACAAAAAACTACACTAGCCAACCTCAAGTCAGTGGAAACGCAGAGCGCCCTGTAATACAGACCATTCAGATATTAAAACCCAAAGCTATAATTTCTGTACTTTATCATTTTGCACATTTTTGTTGAATTACATCAAGTGAAAATTACTGAATAAATAATTCCGTCTTCTTTGAAGCAATACATAAGAAATAAAGCATGAATTTTTGACGTAAACTTTTCAAATACCCCCCCTTGTTGCCATGACTAATGTACCAGAGACTAATGATGCTCCCCTAATGGAGACAACCATGAGGAATAAGCCCCGGGACATTTAATGAGGATTCCACGGTGAGGACCTACAGCAGCCTTCAGTAGAGAAAAGAGGGTTTTGTAATGAAGAAAAGTTGCCACTCATTTGCATGTCAATAAGCCCCAAGACTCAAAGACAACCGAGGATTAGTGGGGATGCATATAGAAACACAGATGTTTAACGTACTCTGGCTGATTTTCATCACAGGGTGGTGCATACATGCTTGGAAGACATTGCACATTGAATGGAAAAAGACATATGTTGCCATGACTGCATTTTTATGCCTTAATTATCAGAGGCTCACTTTTCTTTGTCAATATGCAGTTTTTGAAAGGGAAATAATGTTATATTCCACTTGGTTTGTTTGATTTGTTTTTACCTCTGTGATGTTAAATGTAAACAGCATCAGTTTTTAATATGAGCCATGTGGGCAGTTGCTCAGGGTGGCATTACAAAGGGGTGCAGATGTTTACCAGATGGAATAGGTTCTTTCAGTTATGCCCTGAACAAATTTTCTATTTTTATGCATGTCATACGCAATTAATGCTTGTTGTTGAGACTTTTGTGAGTGTCCACTGCATATTATTCTACCTCAGATGAGTTGCTGCATTTTGATTGGTTGGGAGAGGAGCTTACATTGGATGGCATTCATGCAAGAATAAATAATAAAGATTAAAGCTTGAGTTAACCAAGGAAAGAGTTCCATAATTAAAACTTTTTCTGGATTTGCCACCACGGACAATCCAAATGTCCTGTCAGGAGGAAGCGGTCAAAATTCCAGCAAACTGTGACGACCTGGATAAAAAAAGAAATGTATTTTCAGTCTGTTACTTCTGGGAAGACTAATGATGAAATATCAGGCCAGAGTTAAAGCGTCAAATTGTCGACATTCATGCCCACAATCTTTATATTCTCCTCTCCTTCTTAAGGAGAACATTGCCAACATTACCATTACCAACAGTTCTGTAGAACTCTAGAGAACATACAATTAGGCGAAGTGCACTGGAAGGTTGTGTTAAGTGGTGTTTTCTACATCCATATGTATGGCCCAAGTGGTAATTTTGAAAGAAACCGTACTTCTTATCTACACATGAAACCAACACTTCACCGAGAATCAGGCGCCTGAGAAGATTGGAGCACCTGCCGTCTTGTCAAGTCCTCAAACACCAATATGTCTTCACTAAGGCTGAATAGGAAGGAGTCAAACGGATGCAAAGGCGTCAAGGAGGGCACTTCAGATTGCTTCTGTAAGCAAAGATGATCATTTCCTGTGGGAAATCAAGGGAGTGAGACAAAGTGCTGGAAATGGGGTGATGGTTGTGGGGAGGAGGAGGGGCTAAGATTATTTCCTAGAAGCAAGATGAAGGTGTAACATGACATCGTGAATTCACCCGAGGTCCCAAGAAAAAAACAAAAAAAAACAATAAACATTTCACTTCCACTCCTGCTTCCTGGAAATCTCACTCATCACCCTCTTACTCATAGAGTCCGGGTTATTATGACTTGTGCTTTCTTTGTGGGCAGCAGGCGGAAATGCAGAAGGCATTAAATGGAAAAACTATTACTTAGATACTCTCTCATCCACATCTAGGTCCATTAACCCATCCGTCTATCCGTCTGAGATATTCATTTTTATACATGCCTATTTTTATTTTCTCTCCATAGTTTTTGGATTTGAAAAAAAAAAAAATCAGTGGTAAGAATATAATTTACATGCTATGAGTTGACTCATAATCATTTTAATTTAATCCTCAGAATGCCTTTCAGTGTAGGTTCTATGTCATTTGGAAGAAAAACAGGCCCACAGCATAATACCCAACAGTGAAAATGAGGACATTTTCCACATATTTTTCTTTGTTTATGCCAAATCTTAAGTCGCATGTTCTGAATCACACACTTCCTGTTAATCTTCCAGTCGCTTTTACACATCTTTTTATCTCATGTGTTTGTCTAGTCTATAGATATGAGCTGGTGTATGAATGTAAATATTTTGTAGACATTTTCATGCTTGAAAATATCTTGAAAATGTCTAATGATTTGTTCACTTGTCTTACTTTTTTTTTTTTTTTTTTTAGTAGAGCAGCTAAGAGAAATTGTCTCGTGTCAGTTCATGTTTATACTACAGAAAAACTCTGCAATGAATTATCAAATAAAACATTTCTAGACGCTGACAAAGTGTAAATATACATACAAATCTACTTTTCAGTGTGAGATTATTCAACTGTATGACAAGATTATTTTTATTTTAAGGCCATTTTTCTACCTAAGTGGTTGCTAGTAAATGTAACCAGTAATGTACGTTCGACAGAATCTAATAGTCATGTATAAAAGAAACAGGAGACAAAACGAATTTTTGTTTTGGGAAGAAAACAGCAAGACACCAGACCGATTTCTGTACATAAAAATGGGTGTTTAATTGAAACTTCTGTATCAAAAAATAGCAATATCCATCCTTCACACAGGTCACACAGCTAAAGTGAAATGTCTCATTTATAGGCTATGTGACAAAACAATAAAACAAAAAAATGCTCTGCCTATTGTTTAGTTTGCCATAGAACTTAAATTAACCTGGACAGTACACAAACCAGATTTATTACTCTGATACGTAGTCATTTAACATTACCAACAGACTTTTATTCCTTTAAAGTAAATTAAATAACATTCAAATGCTCTGCTTAAATTTAAGTAAACATCTTTTTATTCTGCTTTACATTGACAACTGCTTCAGTGCATCCTCAACATCTCAGAAAAAAAAAAATTTTGAAATGTAAAAATAGGTTATAGGAATGCAAACCAAAGGCCAAGTGGGTTATGCAAATCTATGTGTGTTTGTGGAGGGGCATGGAGGATTTTTAAGCATAGACAATAAATAAATAAATAGCCACAGAGTGTGGAATGTCTACATGTTTATGAATAAATTAAATGCAAATGGAGAGAGAAAAAAAATTGTACACGCACACACACAAAAAAAAAAAAGAGGAAGGGAAAATAAAAATAAAAACACGCTGTACAATATTTGTAGGAAAAAAAAAAAAAAAAGAACAACAATTGAACCCATGAATATTGCATTGATTGTGCATCTAAAACCCCAAACCCTTAGGGAGGCCAGGGGCGTGGAGGGGAGGGAGGAAGGTGGGCACGTGGTGTCAAGCAGTGAGATGGTGGGAGGCCAAAAGAAGTACCACCACCCCTCCCCATCTTCGCCCTGCAACAGGCATGGGGGGGGGAAAAGGTGGAGCGCGGGGGCGGGGAGAGAAGGAAGGTGTATGTTGACATTTTGTAGACATTCAGAAAAGACAGGATTCGGTTTACAAAACACCTGTTCAGGCTATAGCGTGAATAAGCAGCGTTTACAGAGATCGACAAGAGGTGCTTTCAAGTATTTTGTTGTAAGAAACAGTTCTCCCCCTCCCCCTTCTCCAACCCCACAAGAACCCCACCCAATCTTCTCTCCACTAAAACTCCACCTCTGCCTCTCGGATCAGGAGGCATTGGCTTACAGTGATGAAGAGAAGGGGGCGGGGCGGGACAAAAACGTCACATAAAATAATAATAATAATAATAAAAAAATATATATACTTCTTGAAGCCTCTTCCATCACAGCACAGACAATCTAACCACCACGCCACAGGCCGCAACCTCCCCCCCATACCCTCACTGTTGGTTGTTGACAAAAAAAGTCCCCCAAGAAAAGCAGCTTTCCAAAAAAAGGCACTCCAAAATCAAAATTAAAACATTTAAATAAAAACTCTTCTCGAAGCTCTATGAGAGCAGTCTGAATAGGAGGGCCTTGCCAGCTCTATGCATATGTATATGTATGTATGCATATACATATATATCTGCCTAGTATTATGAAGAAAAGGAGCGGAAATAAATAGTGCTGGTAAGACCACCCAAACAGCAAAATGTTCCCCATTTGGAAACAAGTATAATGAACTGATTTGGAAAAAGAAAAAAAAGTGGGGGTTAGGGGGACCAATAAGATAAAGTGTAACCAACAAAAATAAATAAGAAATTCCCTACAAAAGAGGAAAAAAAATTAAAGTATTCTTATTTCCTGTTGTTTTCTCTCTGGGCCAGATGAATGAAGCACATGGCCGCTGACAGTTCTGGGTGGGCAGAAGGCCTTGTCTGTACCCTCTTTTCACCCCCATCCACCTCCCCTTTATTTCTTCACAAAGTCCCATCGGAGCCGCGCTCAGAGGCTTTCCTTGCTCGAGCTTGTGCTTGACAAAGAGTCCGTGTCGATGGTTCTGAGGCGGATTTCTCCCGCCGCGGGCTCCTCTGGCGACTTGGGCGACTCCCCCACGTTCCTCATCCAGGGATGGTCGCAGATCTGCTCCAGAGTGGGCCGGTCGGAGGGCCGCAGGGCCAGGCACCATTTGATCAGCTGCTGGCACTCTGCAAGAGGAAACATCAGCTGAGTTAAACATAAGCTTGTGGAAAAGTTACTAGCAATTTATCGTGTGGCTCTTCACCTAGGGCGCCACTGTGTCAGTGAGAGGCAACAGAAATGACTGTTTTATTGCTTATTGGTATGTCCATTTTATGGGGAGAACGGTAAGAAAATTCCTGTTTCCCCACTTAGCAAGGTTTATTTCAGTTTTAAATGAGTCTGAACTGCCTTCAATAATAAGTTCCCAATGGAATAAATGCTTTACTTGCACATGGGACTTAAATGGGTCTAATTAGACTGGTCATATCTGGATTGAATTTTAAACTGATTATAGATTCTTCAAAGCAGATGTTGTATTATTGAAATGTGTGAAAAAACTTCTCAAAAAAAAAAAAGAAGTAATTCTCTTGTTGAAGAAAGAGGACTGTCCTAGAGTGTCATTATTAACCTTTGAATGGATGGATCTATAATATGTAGTAGACTGCTATACCACTAAATAATGCTAGAGGGCAACAGAGTCCAGCTATGCACTTGTATACACTCACCAGCTGAGATCCTTCTCCTGAAGTAAAGCCTCCCCTTGAGGATCTCATCGTCTTGCTCAAAGGGGATGTCTCCGCACACCATGTCGTAGAGCAGCACGCCTAGCGACCACACCGTTGCCGACCTGCCGTGGTATCTGTGGAAGCGGATCCACTCTGGCGGGCTGTAGACTCTTGTACCTGGGGATTCAATGAGGAATAGCGTGAGCAAATGTTGCCTCCCGAAAACCACAAAACAGAATCACAGTGGACTGCATACACACACACACCCAAAAAAAAAAGGGCAGCTGCGCAAGCAATGACAGGATTTTTGGTGAGTGGAATAAAAACTAACAAGCTGTGGCATGTATAAACTACAGCGTTTTGAAGCGTAATCTCACCTTAATCTCTTAAATTCGTTTAAGGAATATATCATGCAAATTCCTAAGGGTGGCCATTCCCCTTGTGGCGCGCTTAGAAAAAACTAAAGCAACGTGAGCCCATCACGTGAAGCCTCGTCTCTAGTTTCACAACAAACAGATGTTAGGTGGCAGTGACCTTAGATCCACAACACCACTACACACACCGTGACTCAGGCTGCCATGACAACATCATGACCGGAAACATAAAAGTACAATCCGGCTCACGAGAGATTAATGCGTCACCGATTAAAAAAAAAAAAAAAAAACATGAAAAAAAAAATATCCATGAGTCACCTCTGTAAATATTCACTGAGATTTGTCTGGAGCGGTAGCAGCATCATCATCATGATCATCCGGTTTGCATTTCTAATATTAATGCGCGCGAGGGGACGTTGGCGAGGAAAACCCTCGACCAAAAACGGATCACTGCGTCACAGCGTCGTTATCGCCTCCGCGTCTGAATATAGCACAGCCGGACCATCAAGGGCAAAAGCACAACTCGGCCCACACGGAGGCATAAAAATAATTAGATTCATGAAATCCCACCACGGATAAGCACCGTTACATCCCGTAATAGAAACAAGCGTCGCTTACCGTCGAAATCAGTGTAGACCGTGTCCTTGAGAATAGCCCCTGAGCCAAAATCAATAAGCTTGAGCTCCCCGGTGCGTAGGTCCACCAGCAGGTTTTCATCTTTGATGTCTCTGTGTACTACTCCGCAGCTGTAGCAGTGCCTGACCGCCTCCAGAACCTGGCAGAAAAAGCCCCGCGCCGTGTCTTCGTCCAGGGCTCCCTTCTCGGTGATGAAGTCGAACAGGTCCTTCACGAGCTCCGGCCTCTCCATGACGATGAGCCAGCCGTCGGGACGCTCATAATAGTCCAGAAGCTTTATAACTCCCCGAAAAGACGAGCTGACCTTCTTCAGCAGCAGGATTTCCAGCGGCACCATAGCTCCGTTCTGTAATAAGAGAAGAAAAAAAAAAGATGGCGTCGTTTAATAACAATAGTACAACTCAGGTAATAATAACAATATTAACGCCCGCACCCAGCTGCAACACAAGGGGGTGGGGCGGGGGAACCAAAACAAACCATACACTTACAATTGTTCCCCACTCGGTTACTCGCTCCTTCGCGACATGTTTCACAGCAACCTGGGAAAACACAAAAGAGCACACATTAAAGAGTGCACATTCAAATCCACGTTATCTGAACTAAAAACCCGTTGTGAAATCCTCACCGGTGTGCCGTCAGAAATCCGGCTGCCGGCGTACACCGTCCCGAACCCTCCGCTGCCGAGCACCGAGCCTACTTGGTAAACCTTCTCGAAAGGCTCCTTCTCCACTTTGACTGCAAGTAAAAAGGGGGAAATGAGAATAATATCCACCAATTGGTCAGTTGAAAGTGAATCAGATTCGCTTAAATAATTATTTCTTGGTAGGAGAAATCCAATATGGAAAGCGAGGAGGCGACATACCGGGCGGGAGCTGGATCTTCACTGGTAGGTGGTCCATACTCGAGGGAGTGCAAATGTGCGAAAATGAACCAAACTTTGACAGCAGCATATTCGAGCTGAAAGATGCCGGTGTAAACGAGTCCTGTTCGGCTTGTTCTAAAAAGTCACCAGAAGCAAGAACAGTGATAGGCTCAGAAACGGTGCTGCAATCCAGTCCAAGCTGTGCGCCAACTCCGCCGCACACGGTGCCCGACGAGAAAGTCGTGTCACGACCGTTAAGTCGCACACTATTTCCCGAAAACCGGCATCAATTCCGACTCCTGTGTCTCGACGTCAAGTATTCCCAACAAAAACAAGCCGCCTTGTAAATCAAGAGAAAGTCCGTATGGAGACGTGTAGCATGAGAGTACAAAGTGTACAGTGAGTTTAAAGGGGCCGCAGCGGTGTGTTATTATCCCGGAGAGTGGCCGCTGTCTGTGCTTTGGCGCGGTCTTCCCAAGCCAATATTTTGACGCGTAACCAAGAGGTTTGGTATCCCTCCGCTCCAACAACAAATACTTCCACCCAAACTTTAAAACATAGCTTGAAAATATTTGACAAATAAAATTTAAAGGTGACTCTATGTGAATTTTCATAGGTCTTAATAGATTTTTAAGGAAAGATTCCTTCGAAATATGTATTTTTCAGACGCACTACTTTCTCATAGTACGAGACGCCCAAGAATCCCTTGTCTGGAGGCTGCGCGCTGCGTTGTCCTATCGACTCGGAGAAGACAGCCAATTAGATAACGTCTATAAATACAGTGTTTCGTATCTCGACCAATCCAGAAAAAGTTTTTATAATAAAGGAGTCGTTTGAGCGCACGTGGCGGCAATTTCTCTCCATCTCTCCCTCCCTCCCTTCTCTTTTCCTCTGTGCTCTGCAGCAAGAAGATGCACAACACAACACTGAGACTCACTAAGGCTGTTTGTGTTTACATTCCATTGACTGGAACTGTACTTTGCGTTTTGAGATTAATCTAAAGTTTAGACATTATTAAACTGTCATAACTGTGTGAATATATTTTCTATTAATTAGATTTTATTCATTTTTTGTTAGTTTTTTGTAAGTAGTATCGTTAAATATTAATTGCATAGTTTTAGAAAGTATAAAAGGAAGCATAAAACTGAAGTATATTACATCTTCTGTTGTCTTTGATATCAAATTCCAATTTTCTCAATTTCTGTGTCACAACGCACGTGCTCGCAGTCATATTCCAACGATTCATGTGTGTTCCGTTCAAATATTTATCGATGAAACTTTAATGCGCTACTTGGCATTTTTAGGGATGCTGCAGGCGAGCCGTTCAGAGGCAGGAGTATGAAAACATATCAGCGGCTCACAGCATGATAACAATAAGCGCAAGCACATGGGAATGTAATCAGAGCGCTCGAGGAGCCAGCTGGTCCATTCCGGCAAGTAAACTTTCCAGTTTTACTGTCAAACGAATGTGGCCTTGCTTCTCTGTGAACTTTCCACTTTTTATCTTGTGCTACCTTTGATGCCCTCTCTGCATGAAAGTGTGTGTGTGTGTGTGTGTGTGTGGGCGTGTGCCACTCGCAAGCCAAACAGTAGCATCAGGGAGTTCCAGGGAATGCTATCTCTATATGGCTGGAATGTTATGTAAATGTGCACACACACACACACACACACACACACACACACACACGCACGCATGCACACGCCCACACACACACACACACACTTTGAGAGCAGGTTAACAGCCTATATGTTGAACTGCAGCTATCCACATTAAACAGATGATCTATAACTCATGTGTGTACTGCAAGCATAACTTTAGGAGAGTATTTGCATTATTTAGGTCTTTAGGTTGCCTTGGTGAGCAGTCTCACCATATATGTACAGTATTTTATTCATTTGCATGTTATGGGATATACTACTATGTGCATGCAGATTATGTGGGGATATATGACGGTACCTCAGGGTTTGTTTGCTTTTATCTTATGATACATTTGCATAAAGATGTTCAAAGGTTTAATGGATTGTGCTTCAAAGGAAATATGCACAGCCTGCACCGATGCTGGTAACAGTCTATTTCCTGCAGATATACTGTACATCTTCCACCTACCCTGCAGCGTCCTTCCATGATAAAGATCCTACTAATAGTAATTGGTTGAAAGACTGTATTCTCTTCTCTGAGGGGTTTTAAACTCTTCCACACCCTAGAACTTAGAAAACCTTTTCATGCATGGCCTCCTACAGTCCAAACAAGTGAGAACAGGTGAACTGGAACTGCTACGTTGTTCTGGGATCTGAGTTTCCCATAAAGTCGCTGGGCTGAAAGAAGTCTGGATCACAATGGAATACGCCTGGCGCATTCCGCCTCAAACATGTCCAACAGGTGGAATGAAATACTTTCTTTGGGTGTGTCTGAAGTCATGCAAATTCACAGAGAGAAACCAGATAGGAATGAACCAGGTTGAAAGATATTGAGTCTTTTTCATTACACATTGATGCAAACAAGTAGGTATGTCCTACATGTGATGCATGGGGGCACCATGCTAGAGAGGGCTCCAAAACGATGGCAGGAAATTGATTTCAAGTCTGGATTTTCTGTATTTAATAGTGACAACTGTTTCTGCATATTCAAATGATATGTTCAATAACTGATTCGGCACCGCTCCACTCCTTCTCCTACCTTTGGACCTTTTGAATTTGCCCCAATGAATCTGTGTTCACCTCAGACAGTACATAGTTGCATTAAACTTCCTCTGCAACTTGTAGTCATGCAACGATATTGTGACACAATGGGCAACGATTTGAATGTTTTTGCCCCAACACTTTTTAATTGGATTAAGATATGGGCTTAATCCAATTAAGCCTATATCTGAGCCGTCATCTAAGACTACATTATCTAAGCTGTGCTCCAGTCTCAATCTTTCGCAGCCTCTAACAATCTACAGAATGTAAGACTTTGCCTTGATCAGGGTTGACCTGATCAATAATGATTGTTTCCTCACTTGATTTGGTGAAATACTTCAGGGGAAAGTCAGGCAGCTGTTTTGATGTCGTTTTGACACGAGCATGGGTCAAAACGACCCATGAGTTGCTCTCACATCCCGTGGGAATTCCTCACTACTCTTGAGGGGGAAAAAGACATCAAGTGGATAACTCAAAAGACATGTGGCTTGTGGGCCTGTTGATGAGCTAACTCTATCCGCCCAAGATAGATTTTTTTTTTTCTTTTCTTTTAGCTCTTTCTTCATTTTTGGGATTTCAGGTTTTCTTTCCTGCATGCCCAGGATGCCCCACATTTTTCTTTTGCTCTAATTGTCGCCTTACAAAACTGTGTCAGCAAGTGGGAAGAGTTTTGATAAGCGCTACGCCTCCGCTTTTGTGTCTGTAATTTGATTTCATCAGGGACACGTGAAGCTGGACTCACCATTGCGTACGTGGCCACAACATAGCCTGTGGGGGGGTATTTATAGCTCCATTGCGCTAGCCCCGTTGGCAGCCACATCATTTTGGTGAGCGGCTGATTGAAATCGATCTGGCTCGGATAAGCGACTCTCCCTGCCAGGGAAATGTGAGGAACCAAATTGGTCGAGCCTCGTGCTGTGGTTGCATCCCTAAACCCGTGAGTGGGGCGCGCTTGTATCAAGTTCCCTGCAATCATGCTTTCCGTGGCAGGGTACTAATGCAAATGTGGCTTGCCTTGCGAGAAGAAGCCTTGGGTATTGGGTGAAGTAGTCTCTCTTGGTCTTTGAGGAAGACCAAGAAAGTTCCATGGAGGTATCAGGGAAACTTGTGAAACGGGTTAAACTTCTCAAATACACTTATTTCATCAGAGCTCCTTGTTCTCCACAGGTTTCGGTCACTAGTTGTGTTTGCAGCCTCACAGCCAGGTTGCTATATGGATTAGTGTCTGGACTCTGCGTCATGTAACAATGTCAGGTCTCCAGTCAGTCTGCTAATCTGGCAGCCACATTGCATAACTGTCCATTGCCTCCCTCTCCACATTCCCTCGCACCTTAACGCTGTTGCGTTTAATTTGCTCAGTAAATATGTGTCTCCTAATGTTCTTCTCTGAGCGCCCACGTGGTTGCGTGCCGCGGGGTCACACATGCAAACGAATGCGGATGAGTGAAATTGCGTGACCGTTGGGTATCTACCAGGCCAGAAACGTTCCCCACTTTAGCTTAATGTAAAAGAGAGATTGGTTCTGATAAGGAGAGTCTGCTACGGTTTAACCGTTTTACGCCCTATGGTTGAGAGCTGCAAAAAAAAAAAATTCTAATATTACGAAAAGTAAGAACAGTCAACAAAAAAATATTTCTCATTTAAAATTTTAGACCAAAATGAATCCCGTATTACAAACTGGAACAAAATATTGTTGAATGAATTGAGGTTCTCTTATATATATGGAAAAAATAAAGAGAGATAGATAGCATAGTTTGAAGGAGATTACTTTTATAAGAATGTTGTAGCTTATAAAAGTAGATTTTACATAAGAACTTATAGAATAAAATGTCTAAAATGACAATTTTTCGTTGCAGTCATAATCTAAAACATTACCTTGTTAGCTTTGGAGCCGCAGTTTGCAGACCTGGTTTAGCTGCTTTAAAGAAACTTAAATAATTAATTCAGATAAAAAAATTAAAAAAAACATGTGAAAAAAAAAAATATATATATATATGTATATGCTTAATGTAAATTTTAACAGCGCTGAAACTTTGATTAAATAATCTTGCATCATTTTTGCGACATCCCTGATAAATTGAATTATTAGCCATATTTTAATCAGCTGAATTAATGAAGGTTCCTGAAAAACCTTAATATATGCATCTGGATGTATCTTTGTACGAGTATATTTATAACATATTGACCAACAGCTTTTTATTTGCAATCCACTATACATATGTTACATTCCACCATAGAAATCTTATCAGGAATTTAATCTTAGGCAGACTAGTTCGCCAAAATGATATCTAGTTGATAATGAGATTGCATAGATTTGGTGAGGCTATTAATTAGCTAGGTAGCTAATTAATAGCCTCACCAAATCTATAAATTTCAAAAACATTGTTGTCTTACTTCTGGTTCCAAATCACACTCCTCACAGAATTTCTGCAGCCATTTTTAAACTTTTCATCCTAGGCCTTCGTCTTTCGTATCTTCGTTGTTTGTTCTGGCCAGTGTGTTTTGCAGTGTGTGTGTGCGTGTGTGTGCATGTTCACATAAAACACTGCAAGACGGTACAGAACATGCTGTGGGGCCTGAGTGGGAGATTTCACAATAAAAAAAAACAAACAGCTTTTTTTCTCCCAACGTTTTGGATAGGAAGAAGTATTTATTGCATTAGTTCAGGTTGTGCGCATGGGTTGGCCCTTTGAGAACAAGCATGCAGAAATAAAAGCTGCATGCCGCTCACAGCTAAGCCAGTAAAACATTTTGCGGTAGGAGAGATTAGCACATTTTTGATGGAAAATTCAAAACAGGTGCTTTTTACTCACTGCTTTTGGCTTTAATGGGGTCTCCTCATGCTGCAATCTGGTTACAATTTGTGCTATCAAAGCAAAACTGCAAGTTTTACTTAACCATTGACTTGAATGCCTTATTAAGGGACTGTTATTTAATGGTCAATAATCACATTCAAAGGGTGTTGGTCAGTTCTGTATGAAGTCTGGCTTTCGGGCGGCTACGTTTTTGGCTAATCCTCACAAACAAAGCTGCCTCATATTCTCTCCTTGCATCGTACGTATGGAAGTTTTTAGCTTAAGAACTCCACTTCCCTCCAATGAGTTGATCCTTTTAACTGCCCATTCCTGTCTTAAGAGGATACTGTGACATAAGCCTTAAATCCCCACCCCGGGCCGATGACCCCAGGTGGTGGCACAGCAGGGTAAGAGATTGTCCAACGAGTCCAAGTTATGCATTACGTTAAGTGATTCTGATAAGAAGAACTCAGGCCTCCACTTTAAAGTTGTTTCTTTTAATGTGTTTTCACGTTGCAGAAGAAAGTAGCACAAGTGGTTAGTGAGGACTATTGCACTATTTTACGATTGCAACATGATGTGTAGCATTCATTGATTAACGTCCTAAAGAGGAACAACCTCTGTCAGCAGCAGAATCCGGTTGTGTTATGAAATGTATGCAGTGTCATGGAAGTTGTTCTTTGGATTTGATTCGACGTCTGAGTCATCCATTCTAAAAAGTCACCTCTCCTGGTTGCGTGTGAGTGTTTTTTTTTTTTTTTTTTTTTACAGTGTTTTAAATTGTGGTACAGCCAAACCGTGTCTATAGAAACGAAGAACAATTTGAATATTCAAAGATTTGTGGATACTAAAGAGGACTGTGGTGTGGAGCTACATGTAATTTGAACTGGTGGATGATTAATATATATATAA
The DNA here is from genome assembly GCF_019740435.1 of Gambusia affinis. Lineage (NCBI taxonomy): Eukaryota > Metazoa > Chordata > Actinopteri > Cyprinodontiformes > Poeciliidae > Gambusia > Gambusia affinis. The sequence goes on from NC_057890.1 coordinate 6,590,769, forward strand.
TATATATATATATATATATATATATATATATATATATATATATATATATATATATATATATATATATATATATATATATATATATATATATATATACAGTGATGAGTTTTTAAGCGTAAAATAAACAGTTGGAGGCTAATTTTGACTTAGGGAAATGAAACACAAACACACGCCGTGGTTTGAAAATAAAAATGAAGGTTTGTAGATTTGATGCAGAGGATATGGCTCACCACTCAGGGCGCCATGGGCTTGGGGTTGCCACAAGCACTTGGGAAATAAAGGTATTTGTTATTTACTTCCTAAATAATCTTACCATTGGGTTTTTGCATGGTCAGTCAATGGTAAGTGACGTGTACAGCGATTTGTGAATGCAGTATTCATTGTGCAAAAAGATAAGATCACCCTGTGAAGAAAAAACGCTTCCTGAATTCAACAAACTTCCTGAGTTTCCAACATGGCTGTGGTTCATGTGCAATGTTGTGAATGGATTCAGGTCTAAATGAGATATCACCACTTCTTTTGATGGCTTTTTTTAACTACATGTTGTCTTTCTGGTTTTCTGACTCGATGGTTAAAGACGCCCAGGTTTTAGGATGCGATTCCCGAAAGCTTAGTGCCAAAATCTGAAGCAAATCAAATGTAGCATAAGTCAGACCAAGATGGCCTACATGCCTCCAGAAAACCAAGCTTTACGACTTGGAACGAGAACGCTCTCAATTCAGAAGCAAAGTAATTCCGAAATCCGAGTTGATCTTTGTCGGCTGCTGTTTTTAGATCACAGTGTGATTTCTTTTTATGTTAACCCCAAGCTTTTTCTGTATTTATTTCACTGCAAATTAGAAAAAAAAAATAAAATAAAATAAAATAAATGAATCAACTTCCAGCAAAAACCCCCAAAAACAATCCATTTGCATCTATTGGAAACCACGGCTGATTTGAACCACAGCAGATGCTCTGTCAGCTATTGGCTCCTGCCTACACTCTTTCCCCGTGCTTTAAGGCTTCTGATTGGCTGGCTGCTTTGACAGGCATTGTGCTGACTTTGTGTCTTTGAGGGCCCTGGTTCTGGCATAATGCTGCCTGGTCAGCAGTCTGCACCCACAAACACACGCACACACACGCACGCACACACACGCACACACACACGCACACAACACACAAGCACACTCTTCACTGTAGCACAGCAATTAAAAAAGAAACTGTATTTCTATACCGATCTTGCAATGGGCTAATATGCGGCTCCAAATCTAATTGCACTGCTGATTCATTCCCCACATCCTTGCATCTGTGCTGTTAACAGCGCGATGATGCTTCTTTCTGCATCTCTGCCTGTGGCCGCATCACTACTTATTCAGCAGCGAAACTTATTGCCGCACGTCACGGCCACATTGTGCAGAAACCAAACCCTAATCCATAGGTCCTGATGTTGGGATGCTTTGACAAAGAACGGAGAGGCAGCTTCAGACCCGTCTGCCATATCACCTGCTTTCGGGGCTCAATTTCTTTACACCTGAGCGCTCACACTGAAATGAAACAATAAGGAAATAGAGATGCGAGTCTGTGCAATCAGGACTTTTATATGGCTTTGCATGAGGACAGTTAGGAGGAGCAGCTCATCATCACTGAAATGGAAGGGATGCAGGGGTTCAGTTCCTTTAAAAATGTGGAAACATCTTCCCTAAAGGGCCATTTTTAAGCAACGAAGGAACCAAAAAACCTCCAAAGCTGTTCTGTAATGATACTAATAACCATAACGACCCAGTGCATTACATACACACACAAGTGTAACTTGGAAGGATAATGAGAATTAATCACGAGGCATCAGCGATGGAGCGCCTCCCAACAAAAACCAGACTAATTGCGAGTCAATAGTCTTTTGCATCATCAGCGGTTTGAAATATAAGACTTGAGTGTTTGGTTTTAATTGGCAAGTCGTTGCACCGAAATCACAACTCTTAACCTGAAGTTTAATCTACTGAACATGACTGAGTTTGCATTGAAGAGGATACTATGGATCAGTGCGTAGAGCAGTTAGGGTTACATAGATAGGGTTACCTATAGAGGTATAGCTAGTAAGAAACTGACTTTGCCTGTATTTTATTGCAATTGGAATTAAAATGGATGTCAATCTGGCCATATAATTGGATTTTATCGAAACTGATTTTAAGTCAACCTAATTTGGAAAAAATAAAAATAAATAAATATGAAATATGTTTCATTTCATATATTTGGACTTGAAGATTACATTTTCTTTCTTTTTTTTTTTTGCAAACTGACGCATTTTAAAGAAGTTGATGTAAATCAACCATTTCCAAATGGCATTTTTGTATTTATTTTTATAGGCAGAATAAAACTAGACTTAAGGTTCATTTTCTACGAAGATAAAAATCACAAAAAAAGTATTCTGCCATTTTTTTCCAACCATGCTGGAATTGATTCTACTTTTAAACTGAAATAAACCAAATCCATATAGGTGTGAAATAAAGAGTATCAGTAAAGCAACAAGAAATGTCACGGCGTTGCTCTCAGTAAGAGTTTGTCACATGCCTCATTAAATATGTGTGATCTTCCAACTCTAAGTGCCATATTGGGAGAAAAAAGTGTGCAAATAACTGCCAAATCCCCTTTGTTTATTTTATTATTATATTTTCAGCCGCTTTCTCACTAACGGAAGTGTGGATACATTGTTGGTAATTACAAGGTCGCCTTGATCCGTGGGCAGGAATGCTCCCGGAGACGGTGTGTCGGCATGGCAACATTGAAGGTGTTAATCATTTTCATTCTCAGACAACGAGGGAGGAATCCCCTCTTCAAAGGAGAGGAAACCTGTGAGGAGAAGCCATTTCAATCTGTTTCACACAAAAAGTGTTTTTTTTATTTTTTTTTATTTTATTTTTTTCTCTTCCACGCTCCGCCACATTCTTCCCTCACCTTCTTTTATTTTGCTGTGATCTTGGCTAGTAAAACCGGAAAACAGTTGTTAACGAAGGGAAATAAGCGGAGATGATGAAGATTTGTCTGCTGACGGGCTGCGGAGTGATTCATGCTATTACTTTAGCGAAAGAAAATCCAACAAATTAATATCGACGAGGGTACTTTTACGCAGCATTTTACATGTTTTCAGCGTGTAAAGGATGCCTCTTTGCACCACAAATGTCCAGAAAAGTGCCAAACAGCTGAAACACTGAGCTCCTATACACATAAACTAAAACCCTCACCTATTTAGAGTTGCTTTTGAACCATAATAAACAAAGCATATTTGATATGCATGATTTTGGTGATGGCACTCATCAAAATGTAATAATTTTGCAGTTGTTGACCGTATGGTGTTTTCCTTACAACTTTGTAACTTTTTGTTTTTATGGTGTAATGCACTTTGAACTGCCTTGCTGCTAAAATGTGCTACACAAATAAACGTGATTGAATTATTGACTGATTCGTGGCATCAGACCGTTAGCATTCCTTTGCTAGCAATCTAAATTTACGTTTACACGGCAGTGTTTTGTTGAGGCTCTCTATGCTAGATGTACATTGACAGTGAAGATCAAACTGTGTTTGGTACACTCAAGTTTGTAAGAATTTGTTTCTGTGCAGTTCTTCTCAGTTTTAGGTTGAAGCATAAACAGTGACTGGGCCTTGGCAACGCCCTGATTCCTTCCTTTTTCAGTCATTCTGTTGTCGATTTGGCTGCCGTGTTCAGAATAATTCTCCTGTCGGTGATTTAATTTCGGCCAAGCCTGAGCAGTTGGAAAGACACAGTTGACCCCAGAAGCACTTTGGTGTACATACGCGTTTATTTTCAACTCACTGACTACAAGCTAGCAAAGTCCCACTTCAAAACAAGCCCAAATCATTACAACGGCTGAGCGTTAGCATAAGCTGTTTGTGCTGGTAAACCATCGGGTTGTTTTTATGTATTTTATTCTGGGCACAGCGGCAACACAAACCTCTACGCTCCAAAGAGACAAACTGTCCATTTTATAGAGGCGAAGGCATTTAATTAGCAGCACCTAGCTGCTACTCTTCCATCTGAAATCCTGTAAAAGCACTAACGCTTCAATCGCGTATTTCTTAACTTTTCTTTTTTTACTGCCACAAGTATGTGAAAGTCTTCAAAGCTGCAATTAATTAGGCTCGAGAAAATAAAAAGTGCACAGGCCTATTGAAATGTAGATGTTTATTATGATTCAGTTTCTGACTTCTGCTCTTTTTCTTCCAAGTTAATTGCATTTTTGGAGGCCTGGACATCGCCATAAGCTCATGAAACTGTCCACACACATTGATTGCTGCCATGAAGAAGACCGAAGGACCTTGAAACTGTGTCTTCCAAAGTCATAAAACTCGGAACATGATGAACTCTCCAAGAAAGACAATAAAGATTCTTGGAGGTTTGCCCTAAGCTCAACAGAAAGTCGGCCATATTGGATCAAGGCCACTATTTTTTCACATGAGCTCTTTATAGGGATCTTAAGGGTTTCAAACTTGTTTGGATTTTAGTCTTTGCCAATCCGTTGCCAACTAAAAGGAAAAGTGGTGTAACTCCCTGAGGCGAGGTCGGATTTCTTTCTCTTTTTTTTTTTTTTTTGCCTTGCAACGGACCTTTAATGAATGCAATTAAACATTATTTTCCAGATTTGCAAACAGCAGCACCTACCGGCTGATTGCATGTACAGTGAGCCTGAAAGAAACTGTAAACTAATTAAAGTTACTGTGGCCTAAACTTACATTCTTGTCCGCCAACTTGCAAGTTGTTGAAGTGGATTGCTTTTTGTTTCACTTGAGTTCTCAAAAAAAATTAAAATAAAAAAAGGTCAAATTTTATAAATCTACAATTTTGATTTTCTGAGAGATTTTACAAATTTGCATCAGTCTACAAGATGGCATTTTGAATCAAGCAAAACCAGGTTATCAGTTGTGCAGGCATTTAACTTTGAAACATTTTCTGTTCTCATACCTGTTTTGAAATAGAACATGTTTTCAACAACAACAACAACAAAAAGAAAGTTACAAGTCATAAAGCTTTACAAAACCTCCGATCATGTGGACACTGGTGGAAACACAAAATAAAGCGTTGGTTTTCTGGACATCTGACAACCAGGAAACAACAGACTAAAAACACCAAATGGGGAAGTGACAAAAAAAAACAAACAAAAAAAACAACCTACTGCCACTTCATGTGTATTTTTTTTATAACACCGGTCCTGTGGCGTTTCTATTTTTTTTTCTTCCAAAGATGGATTGCTTTGATTTGTTCTTCAATTCCTAAGTTTTTCATGAGAACACCTCATCCTGGAAAAGTCAACAGCAGTCTGAGCCAGGCTGACCAGTTTTTATTTTTTTCTTTTTCTTTTTTTGTGACACCTTCCAATTCCTGCACAGTGTCAAAGACAATCCTTTAAAACCTTTTACGTGGACCCCGCGGCTGAGACCAAACTAACCGAAACACGGGCTAGTCAACCCGAAACTCCTAGATAAGAACTTAAACAACACAAAGTCAAGCATTTGAATGGCAAAGATGGCCGCCAAATGGCCACTTGCTGCTTTTAATGGAAACGTTTTTGCAAGTAAAATAGAACGGTTTCCCTGGAAGTGAGGCTTGAGTGAATGAATAATGGCTGAAAAAAATCAGCCGCACTTAAATTTGAATGATTTTTTTCTGTAGGCATCAAAGAGGGTTATTGTGTATCAGTGTCGGTATCTGTAGTACTACTTTGTAATTGTCGCTGTAAGCAGACAATCACACTCCAGCATTGGCAAAACAACGGAAAGCGTGTGAAATGTCAGCATATATCAATATGAAACAATTAGGTTTTATCTAATTATTGTCCTCTGCTTTCCATCTGTGGCCTGAAGAAAGAGCTAAAATTCATCGCAAAGTGGGAGATTAGGACTTTAAAGGGGTCTTCCGCCTTTTGTGTGACTACATCGGGTAATTTAACACCTGTAATTTTTGTCGGGACACTTTTACAATTTGTTTCATCCGCCGTTTGTCTCCTGCTGGCAAAAGCGAGTGTGAGAACTGACAAGAGGCAAACTGGCATTTTCCACCAACTCTCTGCATCGGCCATAATCTGACAGGTAGAGCACGCTGGGCGCATTCTTTCTCTTGTTTTGTATAGTTCATCAACAAAACCCCTGCCTGTGCTGCTCCAAAGACCCTCAACACACACACACACACGCACGCACGCACGCACACACACCTTCAGACCGGGTGTGACAACACAGCCAACTGTTTCCAAGAGCTGCCGTGTCTGTCAGCTGATTAGGAAACTATGATTGCAGTTATCGTAAACTTTCCACAGCAGGGAGAACACCTCGACGTCTCATTGGTCGGATTTTGTCCTTCATCAACGTGGAGCTTGTGTGCAAACAGTCCGCGAGTCACATTCTTCTGCGCAGTTTGCCATCTCCAGCTGGCAGTTTCCAAACAGAACAAGGAGCGTTGGGAAGTCTGGAGCCAGCCTTGATGTCTGGTAGATGCAAGAATGCGATATTTCATAAAGATACAACCGCCAACTTTATTTGGGTTTTACGAGAGATTTCTTCTGACGGGCCAACACAAATTAGTCCATAATTGTTAAGTGATGGGGATGTTTCATTTTATTTATAAACTCAATTATGAAACGTGAGATGTAAAACTCTTAACATATTGCTCTTTGCAAAAGTAGCTCGAGCCAGTCCACATTTGATGGGAAGTGTCTTCATCGACATCTCTTTGCAAATGTTTCCCAGTTGGATTTATGTCTGGACTTTGACTACACCATCCTAACCCATGAATATGTTTTGATCTAAATGAGAGGTGTTCAACTTCCCCCTACCACAACTAAAGAATAAAACTAATCTGGTTGTTTGATGCAGATGATAACATATTTTTACCATCATCTTTGTGAAATGGATGACTTTGGATCAATATGATTAATAGATCTTTAAACAAACAAACAAAAAAAACAACAAACAAACAAAAAAACTTTCTATATTCTTTTTTTCCTTTAAATCTTCAAATAAAATCATATTTTTGTGGCCTTCATCGATTTTGGCCCACATGCCAGATCTCTGCCTGAATGTTTTAATCCAAATGTAATTTTGAATATTTTCACTGTATTTCACTTACAGTGCTGAATATTAATTTCTTGGAACGCTTTTCAAACAAAAATACGACAATTTCCCTTCCACTTGACGTTTGACGCATCACGTAGAGTTGGTGTGTCCCATAAAATAAACGGAACGTTCCGGATTTAACGTGGAAAAAGAAAGTTTGTAAACCACTGCAAGTTTCAACTATTTCTAAGCTCTTATCGCCGGGCTAATTTTGGTGCCGATCCACTCTTTGACCTCTTATCAGTGAACAGAATTAACCCCCCTGATGAAGACAGGCTGTGACTTTCCGTTGTTTGACCATTCTGCTGCGGCTTGTTTTTGTGGATGTCCAGGTCTCTCCCTCTGATCTTTTTCCCGCTGGGAACCCGGCCACATGAGACTGTCGCGGGCATAAAACAGGACACCTAAATTTCACAACGCAAAGTTTTATTTGTCTGCAGGTTTTTTTTGTTTTTTTTTTTTTTTTTTTTGCTTCTTTGTTTGAGCGGTGCAATCATTAACAGAGCATTCTTTTGATCCTGCAGACTGTTTGCGTTCTCTGTCTTTCAAAAACCCGCTTTGCCCTCCCGTCTGTGGAAAACTACAACGAAAACTTATTCATAACATTCTTTCGCCTTCTTGTGTTTGGCGTATCTACGCACCCCGATGGCCCCCCTTCGCTCCTCTCCTTATTAAGTCCTGCTGTGACTGCACACTGCTGTGCTGGTCACCTCTTTCCCATTAGCCGGTAACAGCAACATAAACCGGCGTGCATCTGAGCACGGATTAGCTCGGCATGCTGCAGAAGGAGGCCTGGGAGGCAGTTGATAGATGAAAAATACCATAAGAGATTTCCCAGGGAAAGTCACTGCTGGCAAAAAGTCATCAGACATAAAAAAAATAAAACAACAACAACAAAAAAACTCGCTGGGATCTGCTGAATTACCAAAACATCTGTCAGTAAATCGTTGGGTAATACAGGCTAGTTTAAGGAAATAAATTGTAATCCCTATTTAGATCTCTTGATCTATTGTCACTTCATGAGCTTACAGTGCTGTGAAAATCCCAGAATCTGTGGGGTTTTTGTTGTTGTTTGTTTGTTTGGCTTAAATGTTTTGGATCATTACATTTTATTGTCAGGCTGAGATAACATAAGCAAAAACAAAGTTACCCTAACCCTATGGAATAGATTGTGCCAATCTTGGCCAGAACAGCTCCCATCAAGCTTGTCTCTGTGGAGGACTTTTCTCCTGCCCACTAATCTTTTTGAAGGTGTATGAGCATGAGCAACCTTAAATCTGTCATAACTCTGCGTTTTTTTTTTGCCATTCTTTGGTGCAGCTGTGTGGTTTGTGTCGTTGTCTTGCTTATCAATTCAAGCGTACTTAAGGTTAAAAAAATGGTGGCCAGACAATCTCCTTTTCAGTAGAGAGCAAAACTCATGCTTTCAATAATTACGACAAGACGTCCAGGCCATGAAGAAGTAAGGTTGACCCCCAAACCACCAAACTACCAAACTACCACGCTTCCATGTTTTCCAATGGTTCTCACTTGGTTTCCTGGGCTTAAAATGTTTCTTTCTTGGAGCAGATCGGACAGAGAATTGGGTAGAGAGAAAGATCCCAGAATCTAAAATCAAACCCCGGACGGCTGGGTCAAGCCTCTTCAAATATGGCAGACACTCTACCTTTGCTCACCGCCGCTAAGTGGGGGTAAGGGATTGCCTTACCACAATGGATTTACAGAAGCAGATTAAAAAAATAAATAAAAAATGTAAAAGACATAAAAATGACGTTGATGCAACCGCCAAGCATAATTTCCCATGTCTGGTGAAAAGATCTTGCTCATTGGTTTAACTTTCAGCATGAATGAGTGTGTGCACACTCACTTTGGCATACATTAGGACAGAACTCATAAATTCCAGCAGAGCCAGATCCATTCAGTCTTCAGAGGCACGCACAGTGAAACATTAGACCGCAGAGCCGCAACCAGAACACAGAATAATTGTGCGACTTTGCCCTCAGGTACAAACACAGGTGGGCATCAAAGAGGCAGCCATCATTTGTCAGTCATGTGACAATGCGTACATGTGACTACAAACTTCTGTGTGTGCACAATGGGTCCGCGCTTTTTCCCAAAATTCTCTGCACCTGTGCGTTTTAGTCTTTTTATTAGCTCACGAGCAGGGGCGTCTCCTCCTCCCCGCTTCCCAAAACCAACCCCTCTTCCCTCTTGTGTTAGCCCCGTGATCAAAGCCCCCACGCCGTACCGCCGCTCCTTTTGAAGCTGCGGCACAAAAGGGCCTGTTGAGGTTTGGGTTTCTTCATCCACAGAGGGTAACCCCAGCCCTGCCCTCTCCTCTACACCAGACTAGTGGGAACACGGGAGGAAAGAGACCCCAGCAAGGTCCAATGCCCTCAAGCGTGTCTGGCTAGGTTTAAAGCAGCAAACAGCAACTGCACTTAATAAGGTTTAAGGCAGCCTTCCAAACAGTGGACATCCATGGACATCTTGTTTTCATATCTGGAAGTTTTTGTCGTATTTCAAGCCAGAAGAATTTACTGAAAATGTGATATATTTCTTAAGAGAATATGTCCAAATTTAGATGAAGCGAATCAAGCTCCATCAGACTCATTTGATTGTCCCCGAACTGCCTTTCGATCATGTTTAGACATCAGTAGTGGTCTTCTCACTGACGTAAGAGTCAGCTCGCTTTTTGTATTGTGAGGTTTTAGTTTTGATATCATAGACCATAAAAAGGGTTCAGTTCTGTGCTATTTATAAATCTCTGTTCCTGTCTGCAAATACTTGACTGTTTTTACCAGGACGAAGTTGTGCAATGTGGTTTAATTTAGCTACTTCTTTGGTCAAGTTTTTACAGCCGTGGAAGGTATTTTCAGTTAGCTAATAAAATATATTTGCCATTTTTTAGAGGAAGACTTTAAATAAGTGACTAATTTTTTGAGATGTAGAGTTTAACTTTGTTTTTGTTTTTTTACATTTGAGGGATTTTCCACAAATGTGAACTCCTGCTGCGTTTTGTTCTGGTGCAAATCTCAAACTGCCTCACTCACTTAGGTTGCGCTGAGTTGAGTTGAGAGGTGTTATTTGAACAAGTTGCATTTCCTCCTTCGTTTTGTACCGAAAAAGCGAAGTGTTCCTTGACTGTTTGCTTCCTTTTACTGGAGATGAAATTGCTTAACTTCCAGCTGTTTGACGTTGGGTTTTGTCAACACAGAGACAGAGCGAGAGAGAAAGCAAGACTCAAATCTTGTGTTTAAGTAACTCCCTCACCCATTAGTCCGGACGAATGTTTAGGTTCAGATTGAGTGAAATTTTATACCTTTTTTCTCGTCCTTGTAGCTGAAACCATTTGCAAAGAGTCATCTTTCACTTTTTAGGCTGTTTCACAATTCCTTACATCACCTTTTTACATAGCCTTCTGACTTGTTGTGAAATTTGTTTTCAGACAAAACAAAATGTCATGCATACTTAAGCCAAAGCATGTTCCAAAAATATTTGAGTGTAGAACAATAATTGTTTAACCCACCGCTATGGTTCCAAACATTTCTGCCTCTATTCCCAAAAGTGCAGTTTAAGAATTTTTTTTCTTCTTTCATGTTTGCTGAGAGGCAAACTGGAAACAGAATTTCTTACAGCATTCCTTTACTGATGGTTCACACTCACGAGTCTCAGTTTTGACGAATGGAACCGATTCTCGGCTGCTATTTTCATTCAAAAGAAAAATTTCAAACCATGTACTGTTTTCTTTCGGCGTTGCGATTCTAAAGCTATTTGGGTTTGTCTATTTCTTGCAGCACAAAAACGATGATGTTGAAGTGTCCAAGTACTGTCCCTCTGTTCCCTGAGATTTTCCTATTTCTTTTTGGTTCTATTTATTTTTATTTTTTTAAATTAAAACTTCAAACTCATTGTAAAATAGTAATACTTAAATACATATCATGACTCTCTGTTACATTCCATCCTTGTTCCTGATAATATTATTGCGTGGCAACCAAAAGGAAAAATCTTTAAATGGACTTTCAACAGAAATGATACAAAATCTTTCCCATTCTAAAATATTTATGGTAGTTAAGTGTGAAACCCATTCGTTATTTCCTTAAATAAATGGCTTTTATGTCAATAAATTGGGTCAATAAATGTTTTAGCAGTCTGCTACACTTTTCTCTTTCATCTTAAGCTGGCATCTATGACTGTTGAGGTGCACTGCGTAGCACCTCAACAGTCCCTGGTGTCAACATGTGATTGAGTATGGAAACACCTTCTTCCCCCTCTCTTGCCCCTGAAGCACACACAAACACACATTCTGTCTATATCAGTGCGCTGCGGCTGTTGCTGTCATGACAGAGTTGACACAAAGTTCACGCTCAAAGGTGTGAAATTTCCGAATGGCTTGAGAGGTGATCGTCCGGATGGGAATGACTGACAGTTAAATGCGCTTGGTGTGGAACGGTTTGTTTACTTGGTGCGCCTTTGCTCCCATCAGCCGCTGGCCTTCGTCTTCGCGGTCATACACATGTGAGGTGCTCCAGGATGGCACAATGGACGTTAGTCACCAAGATTTAAACATTCACCAGATAGTTATGGGTGTGATTAGCACAGTTTTGCTGTGACGTCTGACGTTGCATTTCTTGTCTTTTCGTCCGATCACCGGACCATCTTGGGCTGAAGGTTTGATGCCCAGTGGTCTCACGAGGTCAAATAATTATTAGTGTCTACAGGCTGCAGTGACTGAGTCTTTGCGAGTGAAGACATGAGGGTCTGCATAGTATGTCGGGAACTGGTTACACAAGGTTAGACATACGTAACTTTCTTCAGCTTAGGTTTGAAGTTAGAAAAATCCAAACGTTTTGCCATCGATGCAGTTTCTTGAACTTAGAAACAGGGTGCCTTGTCATAATGACGTCCAAATGTTGTCCATTTTCAATGGGAATGGTGAAATACCCATTCCATGTCAATAGGTGGCTTCTAGGTCTCTACTGATGACACAGAAAAAAGCAAAGTTATCTAAATAGCCTTCTATTTAAGTCCTGCCTTTGTGGCTTCTCCAACAGAGCACATCTAAACAACAATAAAATAGTAATACTTAAATAAAAACCAGAAAATGAGTGGAAGCAAAAGGAAATGTCAGAATTATACTTACAGACATTATACTGGGTCAAATGGGATTCATAGTTCTTTTTTTTTTTTTTTTTTTCTTAAAAGTCAGAGATCAGATATGAGAATGATATCACACCCAATTTGAGCATTTTCTTTTTCCTAGCTTGAAAATCTGTTAGATTTACTTGTTGTGGTACCATTTTTATTCCGTAACAATAGTTAACTTCTGCAGCCTCAACTTCTTTGCTTTTGTATTTACCCCTGTCAACGGTTTTAAGTACAAGAAGCTTGAGAATTTTGCATCTCAAAATACAAAAAAAAGGATTAAAGTTTTACTACTCCATTAATGTTGCGGCTCAGGATCTGATTGCTACACGTGAAGCTTACCAAGCCAAGCAGCTTCATAAAACTCAACCTTAAGCCGAATTAATAACATACTTCTGAGATCAAGCTGAAAGAACTTTTCGAAGGTATGCTTTGGTCTTCGCACGCTGGCGGGATTCCACAAGATTTCTTTGCCTTTGGCCAACTTCTGACACCTGATAACTGACAGGTACTCTCTTACTATTAAATTTCACTTTGAACCGTTCCCACGCCTCAACAGGGGGTGAAGTCAGGACTTTGGCTTTGTGCTGCAAATAAATTGTTCCAGTTATGTACTAAAACAGGGATTAGTGACTTAAAAGTAAGTTTTTCAATGCATCTTGCAAGGGGTGACTTCCAGTACTCTGACATTATGACTGAGGTAGGGATTTGACACCGCCATCTGAGCGCCAGTGCAACAGCTTATCACTTGATCTACACGAAGTTGCAATACATTCAGAAAAAAAACAAAAACAATACAAGACCAAAAATTTAACTCACTTTGGATTAGATAGAAGAGACTGACATGTTTTGGGACAATGCTGGTCATTATCCATTGTACTTGTTGGACATCTGTATCATTGTTTTTGTAGATATGTACTGTCATGAATCATAGAGATGAAAATCTAATTCAAATTTTGTATTTTCTTGATACTTGATTTTACACCCTGTCATGGTTCTGGTCTTCAATTGAGACCATTCACCCTTTATTTCAGGGTAAATAAATCCTCCATTGTCAAAGTCCGTACAAAACATCTCTCTGGTGGGTATGGATTGCCTTAATTAAATGGATGCATTTGTAAAGTATAATCACCTAAAAGTAAGAGTGTTGGCTAAATTGAAGGAGCTTCTCAAAAGAACTACAACGGATTTGGTAATAAAAAACAAAAATTTTCTTCCAAATTTTACCGACTCGTCTTCCGGTTTACATACGTACTCAACAGCTGTTGAAAGTGATTGACTCACTAACAAAAATGACCTTTGTTGTACGTGTCAGTTTGTTAAATTTGTGTTCCCGGAGACCGTAATTACTTAAAGAGACAACAGCTGTGGCCTAACATGAAACAGCTTTCCCAGCTCCCCGGCAACCATTACTCAAACCAAACTTCCTGAATTCTTAAGCAGCCAAAGAACAATGTCAAGCATTTAAACTGCGATGTGGGGAAGACGATGTACCGCCGCAGCATGTCCACGCTACCTCTTGTGCCCTCAAGGGAATGATATCCTCTAGTTAGAGCACGAAGTGTTCCAGGAGAGAGAGTGACAAAGGTGTTGGGGCCAGAAACAACAGATAATTTACATAGCAAAGGAGGTGATGAAAGTCAAAATAGACAGAGGCATCATACACGTATCTTTTTTTAATTTTCACCATAACTAGAAAAACACGTACCTGTCGGAGATACATAAATCAAGCCTGTCACTATTTGGTTGGAAAATGGTAACACCAAAGCTCCGCCATGACACCTTCCCGTGTCACTTCTCGCCCTCGCCCTCCGAAGAATCTTCCGCTGTTGACAAGTGGCCACAGCGGGTCCTGTTGAATGTCAATACGACGCAATGCACACTCTGATATGGCAACAAACACAGTTGGGGAGTAGGCATAGGTTACGATAACTGATGCGGACCAAACAGTCCCGTGTGACCTTCTCAGTGGAGTTATTGTTGACAATGTTGCACTTAAATACAAATGTGATCATCTGACCGATTCAACACCTTCATTGGCTGATGGGTTATGCGTGACGCATTAGGTTTATGGAATACATTTAAACCAAAACATAATAGTTTTGTCTGCTGTTTTCCAATTCTTTGTGTGACCAGCATAAACAAGTAAGTGGAACAAGCTGTTGCTGTTTATTTCAACCTTTCACCTTGCATTTTCACTTCTGTTTTCATGGAAAATAGCCATTTGTCAAATATCTTTGCAGGAGAGTTCAGGTCAGTTGGATTTTATACACATTAATAAAACATTAGCATAGAATTACATGACATCATAGCTAATTCCCATCTCTCGAACACAAAAGACAAGAAAAAGAACAAAGAAATGCAAGACTATGCAGTAAAATCTGTAGAACAGCTTATTAGTTTAAACATAGTCATGTTGATTTTTTTTCTTTTCTTTTTTTCAGAGCCAAATCTTAAAATGTTTCCTATAAGAAACAAAAAGTGGGAGCTCCTGTACTCAGAACTGCATTTCAGATACAAAATTTATACTAACTAGCTCTTTGCTTACAGTAACCATGCACATTTTTATATTCAGTTAAGGACATATGTTCGTTTTTATGCTTAGTAAAATATATTAATTCATTCCATTTGTGCAAATTAAAATAAAAGTACAAATTAAGAGTGGCACCACTCAACCGTTTCATAAATTTGTATTTAACTGAATTGTTTTGAACGTCCAGCCTGCTGTGGCCCATTATGGATTATTAAACAAACGTAATAATCTGTCATAATTCATAATAACTGGGCCAGACTGGGATCGGAATAACAAGCAGTGGATGACTTAAGCGGCACAATTCAATCAAATTATAAATGATATTCACATCCGGCTTTTTTTTTTTTTATTTGCCAAGAGGCTCGTGCCGGAAGAAAAACGGCGAGTGACTGAGGATCATTGTGTGTAACAGAAACCCTGTAAATTCTGGACACTAACAGGTACCATAGAATTGGACAAAATTCAGTAAAAGAGGTGTTCGGAGCCTGGTGCCGGAAGCCCGTTGAAAGGCTGTTTTAAACTGCGTGACTGTTAGCGTGAGTGGGAATACAAATACCAATGGGTATTTCGTTCCATATAACACAGTAGGAGTGTAACCGGTAAACCTTTTATGGATACAAAAGAAAGAACCCCTCACTTGATGACTTTGTGTTTCTGTGTTTGCTATGATGTAAAGCACTTTGAAATGCCTTGCTGCTGAGATGTGCTATACAAATAAAATTTGATTTGATATTGATTTTTGAAGAGAGATAAATTAATGGTTTTTGGGACATTTAGTTCTAACCAAATATGCACTTTGAATTTAATAAGTATGTGAATGCACAAGCTGCTTTGTCTGAGGTCAAAAATCAGCTTCTTTCTGGAGTCCAAAGTAATAATGTCTAGACTTGCACTGAGGGATCCACCCATAAGATTTGGTGATTAATACTACAATTAAATATTACTTTTTTTTCCCTCCTTTTTTTGCCTCCAAATGTAATAGTCTGTTGTAACGTCCAAGAGTGAGCCTGTGAGTTCGGAGGGTGTGATCGGTTAATCTGGCCCGGGATTAACAGAGACGAAGTTAAGAGGTTAAGTTCATAGTCGAAGTTGGTCCAAGGAGTGTCCAGATTCCCAGGGATATCGCTGTCTGGTGTTCGCCTAAGCTGCACAAACACACAACAGCAACCTTAACATTTTAAACATAGTCGTGTTGACTCTGACTCACACCAGGCACTGTAGCTATGGTTTCTTTTTCAACAATGACACACCAGAGTACACATTTCCAAAGCGGATGCAAATCGTCAGTGATTCATTAGCCGAGTAGTTCGAATCAGCAGCAGTGTTTAAATATCGCTTAAAGAGATTATTTTTTTTTCTTCCTCCCTTTATGCAGGTTTTGGAAACGCCGGGGTATCCTCCAAGAAAAGCCCCGGCGCTTTCTACAGCCCTGTTCGCTCTGCTTCAGCTTCCATTATTCATGCCCTACTCGGCCGCGTCAATCTGGCCCAGACCGCTCGCCTTACATGTTACGCATTCATTCACAGCACAGTTTACACAAGCTGCAGCGGCAGCAGGTACACAGAGGCTGTCCTGCCCTCAGGTGAACACACTAACCTGAATTCTTCTTTTCAGCACTCTGTGACAGTTTCACACCGCGAGCTTGTGAGTGGAAGGATTTGTTTTGGAGTAATTTATGCACAACCAGTTAGAGAACTGGATTGATTTAAATGGTTATGAGTTCCCCGTGGTGTAGCCCGTAACTGAATTAATAAAGTAAACTGGGCTGCTTCCAGTAATGTAACAACAAAAAACCAGTTGCTCGACTCTTTTTTTTTTCTTTTCCCCCCCCCAAGACTTTTCATTTTCTGAAATGTGAAATATTGAATAATTTGGCTTTATGAGGATAAGACAAGGCAAGATTTTGGATATACCACAAATGATAAACTGTGAGAATAATATTGGAGATTAAAAGTTATTTTGAATTGTCGGTCGCCTTTTGATGCCAAAACCACCCTGACTTCTTGCGACATAGACGCCAATAGATCCCTGGAAAAGTGCTGTGGGTAATGAAAGGTTAGCAGGAAGTCCACAAATTACTCAGTGGGGCCTCCATGAATCAGAACTGTTGGTCTAGCCCAAGGCACAAACGCTTGAATTTGGAGGTCAAGTCAAGTCTATGCCGTTCCACATGCAACAAACCGAGATATCGTTTGCATTTTGGCACCTTTCTATCAAAACCAGCTTTGACTTCTTGAGTTACAGCGGCTTGTCTGTTGGATCGGACCTCCACCAATTTTCCGGTTCACCACTGGATCCTTGGATCATTTTTAATAGTTGTTGTCAACTGTAGACGAGGATCATCCCACAAGATCTACAGTTTAGACGATGTTCTTACCAAGTGATAAAATCGTCACGATTTGGTATTTTGGTATCTTCTTTATATGTCACTTTTTAATGGTCATAATGTTATGCCTGGTCAAGGTATTGTTGCTTGTAGGTTTGGCTAATTCGTATGTGTTTTCAATCCCTAATAAGCATTAATAATTCATTTTCGGGGTTTCACCAATAGATTTGTTTCCATTCTGAATATACTGAAACCACAGTGTTCCGCTCCGTCATAACCACGTGCATGACTTTTTCTGACACGTCGATCCGATTTATTTTACTTCCATATAAAGTTGATCAGAATACCCCACTGAGTAATTTGTGGACTTTCGGCTAACATTTCAGTGCCAGCCAGTACCCACAGCACTTTTCCAGGGATTGCAAATGAAGACCAAGTTTCTTTATTGAAAAGGAAACCTGTTCCAGTTTCATTACCAAACATATCAGTTTCATTACTTTAACAGTAAGTCAGTGGAGGAACTGAGGAGCCGCTTTCGTTTTTACATCAGAATAAAAGTCGCAAACATAGATATGATGTTGGCTCACCTCTATATCCGAGACTCATATTACCAGAGGAAGCCATTTCCTCAAGCAATTGAAGACTTCTTTGCGATGAAAGGACTAATGGTAATATTTTATTATCACATCTTGCGGCACAAGAGCTCCTTATACCCAAAAACGATGCATTCTTTAACTCTTAAGGAAAGGACAAACAAGGAAAACCTTATTTAGTAAACGCATGTTGGAAAATGTCACCACAGTACACACACAAACAAGCAAGATACGCCTATAGCAAGATTGCAAACCAGTGCATTCTCCACTGGTAATGTGCAAGGGGAGCATGTACTGTGCACCCAGTAAAGTGTGTCAGAGGATACCCTCGCTTTCTAAAACCTCTGAGCACTCTCTACCTCCTCCCCCTCGCAAAGTAACACACTTTTCCTATCAGGTGTCTCATTTGTACTCACACGCATAACTCGTTAATGTTCCCTCCCTAATAAAAAATCAGAGGCCAGAGATTTCCCCTTTCTTCTTGTGCCAAATTAGCTAAGTTTGCTGGTAGCCATTACGCACTTGTTTGAGCTGACACCTCGGAGCTGCGAGTGAAGTTAAAGGATGCCAGATTTCTTTTCTTCTTCTTTTTCTTCATATTCATTTCTTCTGAGAACAACAATTTGCATGTTGACTCAAGGCATGTTCGCGCCTGCTGTGTCTAAGTAAATGCAAACTATGCGTGTGCTCCTTCTTTGCTACGCAAGCAGACGCAATTGTGCAACGCTCCTGGTTTTTTTTTTTTTTCATTCAGACTCTGGCTTGTGAGTTTATTCCCTACTGGGGCATTTAATTATGCTGTGCCTCCCAAAATGAATTGACAAACTAAACTACGGGCTGGTTGAATGTCATGGCTATATTTATCCAGTGACAGACCAGACAGAGACACACTCAGCGCCTCTGTCTGTCCCCTTTGAGAATGGGGTTTGGAAATGCACCACATAACCCAAAAACTAGGCCAAGCACAGATGGACCGACTGCTTTACAGGCGCGCCGACATGTCAGAGGCTGTCATTGTGTTGCATAAATGACCCCCTGTGTGGTGCAGCTTGCATTCAGTAACCAAACAGAGCTATCTTTGGCTGGTTTTGAAGGCGGAATGGATCGGAGCCGAACTGAGACGAATCAAATCTAAATTTTAAGAGCCAAAGCTCCAAAACAAGCTGATGCAAAGATTTTATTTTGGGGGGAGGGGAGTTAAACAGGGTTTTAAGATTCAAAATCCTGTTTATTACAGTGTTAGATGCTTAGTCTTCTATTTTACATTTTCATTAGATGTATCTCGCCTCTTTCTCTGTCATAAGTTTCTTGCTTGTATGGATTTTCACATCCATCCATCTTCTTCCGCTT
Source organism: Gambusia affinis (assembly GCF_019740435.1). Taxonomy (NCBI): domain Eukaryota; kingdom Metazoa; phylum Chordata; class Actinopteri; order Cyprinodontiformes; family Poeciliidae; genus Gambusia; species Gambusia affinis. Next base: position 6,609,814 of record NC_057890.1, read on the forward strand.
ATCCGGGGTCGGGTCGCGGGGGTAGCAGGTTCAGAAGGGAGGCCCAGACTTCCCTCTCCCCAGCCACTTCTTCCAGCCCCTCCGGAGGAATCCCAAGGCGTTCCCAGGCCAGCAGAGACATAGTCCCTCCAGCGTGTCCTGGGTCTTCCCCGGGGTCTCCTCGGGGAACACCTCACCAGGGAGGCGTCCAGGAGGCATCCTGACCAGATGCCCGAGCCACCTCAACTGGCTTCTCTCGACGTGAAGGAGCAGCGGCTCTACTCTGAGTCCCTCCTGGATGACTGAGCTTCTCACCCTATCTCTAAGGGAGAGCCCAGCCACCCTACAGAGAAAACCCATTTTGTATCAGTGATCTTGTTCTTTCGGTCATGACCCAAAGCTCAAGACCATAGATGAGGGTAGGAACGTAGATTGACCGGTAAATCGAGAGCTTCGCTTTTTGGCTCAGCTCTCTCTTCACCACGACGGACCGGTACAGCGCCCGCTTGACGGCAGACGCTGAGCCAATCCCCCTGTCGATCTCCCGCTCCCTTCTTCCCTCATTTGTGAACAAGATCCCGAGATACTTGAACTCCTCCACTTGGGGCCGGACCATGCTCAAGACCATGGCCTCGGATTTGGAGGCACTGATCCTCATACCAGCCGCTTCACACTTGGCCGCGAACTGCTCCAGCGAGAGCTGCAGATCACGTCCCGATGAAGCCAATAGGGCTACATCAGCCGCGAAAAGCAGAAATGCAATCCTAAGGCCACCAAAACGGATCCCCTTAACACCTTTGCTGCACCTAGAAACTCTGTCCATGAAAGTAATCAACAGAATCACATCAAAAAAGTGAAACATTTGCAGTGGATTTTAGCAGGTTGGGTAAACACGCTACCAAAATGCGCTAACTAAACTAAACAAGCATGCTAGCTACTTGGTGATATGACCAAAGAATGTTGTTTATATTCTACTTCTAAGGCACAAAGAATTGATACAAGACGCACTCTACGGTTGAAGCCAGTGACTAAAAAAACAATTAACGAAAACATTGACAAAAAATAAAAAAAATGCACAATTCAGATAAACAAAGCTATAGTTTATTCCAGTAAAGATATTTCTGTGCAGGAGAGATGGGCAATATATTACAAGCCAGTTTGGCTGCCTGTGTAGCTGTCTAGTTACAATAAAAACATGTGAGTTTTGTCTTCCTCCTGCTGAGTGGCACCATCATCTTCACATCCTCTGACCCATTTATCTGCAGCCCTCTGCCCAGGTAAATCTACACTGATTTCATTATGTTTCCATTAAACTCTCCCCTCACCCCCCTCAGGAGTATCAAGGGCAGACAAATCTAGGGCAACAAACTTTCGATTCCACACGGAAGACGAGAAATTCAGCAGAAAAGAAAACTCTCTCTGGGACCGATAAGGGGGTTACAATGCAAAGCCAGTTAAATTGGAAGTTTAAGGGCGAATGGGTTTAGGTTGAAATGATTACATGCAAAATACTGAAGATGATGTTTACATGACATGTCAGTCTATTACAAGCAGAAAGATTTATTTACCAATCGGCTTCCACGGCAGGGATCGTTATAAAGGGGCATTTGTGTTGCGTTTCCTCTTGTGCTTTATCTGATATGTCCAGTTCAGTTAAAGTTGTGTAGCACATTAGTGGTTAGGTCATAAAATAATATCCAAGACGCAATTATTTGTCATGCGCTGCACAAATGTGCCATTTATCGGAGAGTGGCAAGAGGATAAAGCCATAAAAGGTTTTGTTTGCAAATGGCTACAAAGCATGGATGAAACCTTTTGGCCTAATTGCAAGAAGCTGTTTGGGGCTGCAAACTAACACTTCCTCAACTGTAAAACATGGTGGTGGTAGCATTATGCATAGGGAATGCTTTTCTGGTCAGGACATATGAGTTCAGTTGAGACTTCGTCTCCCAACAGGACAGTCAGAGCTGAAATGCGTTAGGTAAAAAGAATACCCATTTGTTTTGAATGGCCCAGTCCAAGTCCAATTATGATGGCAAGACTTGAAAATTGCTCCGCAGCCGATCCCGTGGAGCTTCTAGATGCGCAGATCTGCCCAAAAAGCAAAAGGTCGACTTGCGAAGTGGCTGCATGCAAACGCGTAGCGCACGTTTCGGTTTAAAAAAAGCATTTTTTTTTAACTGTTTAAATTTCCATCACATATCTGTCATGAGCCCATGAGTTAATTGAGCGACTTTGTGTCTAAAATGTGACAAAAAGTTAAAAAATAAAATAAATTAAAAAGTTCCAAATGTCTTCAGCTCAGTGTGTCAGGGTAATGATGTTCTGACTGTAGGTGTGTGTGTGTGTGTGTGTGTGTGCGCGTGGGGGTGTGCGTGTGTGTGTGTATACAGCAGTTTGTGTTTGTCTTTGCTCCCACATCTGCATCCATCTGTTTTTTGATAACACTGTTCAGTGCCCATCTAAGGTGGTCTGACATTTACATGCAGTAGTCCACTGGTGTTTAAACTAAATATCACTACAACCGCGATCAACAGCAGACACTGACCAGACACAGGCGCCGGCATCTGCCACTCCCCTTTCCTTTCTCCCTTTTTCTCCCTGCCTTTCTGTCTCCCTCTCTGCGTCTGGTTGTTCACGCTCTCGTGTGTCTGTGCCCAGTGTGTGTGTGTGTGTGTGTGTGTGTAAAGGATGAATTCAGACAGCCAATTATGGGTAAAGCAAGGCGGAGAAGGAATGACAACATGTAGTAAAGACTACTGTCTGGAAACACTGAGAGAAAGAGACAGTGAGAAAGGAAGACGTAAAAAAAAAAAAAAAGAGGCCGAGTGAAACTGACGAAGTGGAAAAAAGGGACGAAAACAAAGGATGTAAATAATCATTGAGACAATCACGTAAGGTGGATGTGAAGGAAATGGAAAAAAAAAAGAGGAGGGGGAGGAATACAGTACATGACTAAATACGAGGAGATAAATCTATCTTCCTTTGCCTCGGGGGTTTCCTCAAAAGTTTAACCGCATGCAGACTCTGCTGGAAGTGCATCATTAAAGAAACATCTGAACTTGTCTTAAATCTTTAAAAGGAAACTCACATTTGAACTGAGTTAGCTCATGATTAGAGCTCAAACACCTGCCTAATGTCAGCATTCAGGAGAGACAGTGGAATTTGAATTAAATCAAAAACATGGAAATGTGACAGAGTAGTCGGTATGATATAATTGACTGTAAAGTTTCTTTTTCATATTAGGCATGAAGCTTGGAGACAAAGGGATAATATGGTGGAGTGAAAAATCCAGGCAGAGTCAACAGCCTTGTGAAATGATCAATAGTGCTTGAAGATTCATATTTTAGGTTTCGTTTTAGAGATCAGCACAAACTAACACCTAATTTATAAATAAAAGAAAACGATCTTAGCATTAACTTTGAGCACAAATTCTAACTTTATAGTCCAATCAACAAATAAGTCAGTAAATAAAAACAGTCAAAATGACGGCTTGAAAGGCTCACTGATGTGTCAGTGAATTAACTTAACACAACAATCCATTCAGTCATGTCTGTATCCATTTGATGCGCCTTTCCCCTTGTGCCTGTTGTCCGTCTCAAAGCAAGGAGCTTCCGGGTGCAGCTGCCTCTTGGTTTCAATCTCCCATGTAAAAAAAAAAAAAAAGGTTTGTTTACGAACATCGAAACACAGCTGAAAATGAGGAAAGCAAGACTACAAACCCACTACAGCAATAAACGTCAGATGAGGAGTCATGGCCGACTGCTCAAGATTCTTTTTTGCGTTTTGAATGCCTGACGTATGGATGGTAAATTAAGTATAAGACAAAAGAGCATCATATCAAGATTTTTTTTTTATTTTATTTCCTTTTTAGAAATGACCAGTTGGTTGTTTAAAAGAGAACTCTTTACAATCATAAACTAGTTGCTTAAACCTTCCGAATTTGCTTTCAGATCTCAAAAGTCTTCAACTCCAGGCTGACCGGCCGGCGGCCTCTCCTCAGGGCAGCACTGGAGCCTGACCCCGTCTTGTACGTAACGATGAGAGAGAGTGAAGCGGGAAAAGAAATCACCTGCAATCTTATTAGCTCCAGTAGTTCTGTGCGGAGCGAGGTGTGTGCTCCAGATCCCAGCAGAGGAGCTGTGGCTCAGATTAGTTAACCCTGCCTCACCCAGGTTGCCGTTCGGGCATATTTCTGCGGCATAAGCCTTTAATGAGTTCACCGCTATCTCCGCTGTCTTTCCCTCTTCACCGGAAGTTTTTTTTTTCTGTGTGTGTGTGTGTGTGTGTGTTGCTTGAAGCTTCTAAGATCGTTCTTAAGGTCTCTGGCTTTTCTGGTCTTTGAGTTTCTCAATCTTTTAACATCTCGCCACCTTTTTTCTCTTCCTGTATCTGTTTCCTCTGCCCTGCCCCGCCCCGCCCCCAACCTCCTCTCAGCATATGCTCTCGTAGCTCAGGATTAGCTCCTTGTTAGAAGGACTCTAAGATGTAGCAGTTAGAAAAAAGGATAAATTTTCTATTATTTTATTAAAAAGAAGAAGAAAATCTCAGTGTGTGTAGTAAATCTTAAGAGGTGAAAGTGACAAAAACAATTGTTGGCGAGCGCTCTGCTCCTGGATGTTTCCTGACAGATGAAGCTGCATTTCTCAAGCCGGCCTCCTTGCATGCTTGCCCTTAAATATTCATGCTGTTGTACCTGTGATTTATTCATGCTGAATTCACATCTGGTTTGTGTCTGCCGTTGCCGGGAAATACGTATTGGGAGCAATTTGTTTAGCCCGGTGCATGACAGAAAGCATGCCTCATGCCCCATATAAGGTCGCGAGAAGGTCCCCGAGGGGGGGGGGGGGCGAAGTCAGCCGTTGTTACTGTATCTAACCGTAGCGCTTGCAACGTGGATGTGTGTTTGAGTCTCTGTGTGGGAGTGCCAGAAATTACCTAATGCTTATTTTGGAAAGCGAAGTGGCCAAATAAAGATGTGCCTTGCAACAGCACTTAATTTATTTGGTTGAATTTTCAACCAAAAAAACTTCGGGATTGTTTGTGGATACACCGACACACAGATGTGTGAAAAACAAAACAAAACAAAAAATCAAATATGGTTTCTCAAATCCAGGATGTTTTACACCAAACGCCCCCCTTCTCTGATGAAGACTTTCTATTGGTTTTTCAATTAGAGCAAGTGAAAATGTCCTATAAAGAAAAATCTGACGTACAACACAAAATACGTGTCTTTTAACAACCATGCTTTTTCTCTTTAATTTGACAGTAAATATGCTCACATTTATCAGCTGACCTCTGCTTAGAAACATTCCTTAGATAACTCAAATCTGTAATACAGCAACAGCTTCTAAAGCGAGAGAGACCCCAATCCTGATCTTATTGCTGGGAAAAGGTGGAATGTCTTTCTCTCTTTCTTTCTTTTTTCATTGGAGCCCAAAGTAATCTGAAAGCTGGAGGTCTTTATTTTAAATAATGTAAAGAAAATTCTTAAATTTCTTTGGACCTCCAATTATTTAAACTTCATGTTACTTAAAAAAAATTACCTGTTTAATTAGAATTATTTAGTTTATTTTTGAGCAGTAAAAAAAAAAAAAAAATCACTTTTTTTTTTTTTTTTTGCTTCATGAGTCCTTTTGACTTAACTTTGATTTCGACCCATCTGACACCGGTGGTCTAACCCATCTCGACGGGTTTTCTCTCAGAACTGGGATTTAAACATTAAATAAGACAGATTAACCACTTATTGTTGATCTATCGAATAAAGCCACAGTAAGAGCCTGTCGTAACAAGCAGTTAATTAATCAATTAATTAACTGAGTCCATTTTCATAATCTTTGTCATTTATGGTTTTGGTTGGGTGTGTTTCTTATTTCCTTTTGATTTATTTATTTGTTTATTCATTTTTTTATCAGTATATACCTGAAAACAGTTCAGAACAACAATACCATCATTTATCGCAATCATTTCTGGAACAATTTATCGTCCAGCAACATTTGCTTCAGTGGCAACCCTACAATAAAGTCCAATTAAATGAGTGGATGGTAATAACGTGACAAACTGGGAAAAAGGTTCTAGGGGAATTCACGTTTTTCCAATGCACTGGTATTTTCTTTCTTTTTTTTTTTTTTTTTTTTTACAACAAAATGCAACTGAAAGGCTTTAATAAAACAGCACCTCCCTGGTGGCACAAAAGCCCAAATTCCAACAATCTCCTCCTGGGAGCCCACAGTTGAAATCACACTTTTCCTAGAAGGCAGCAAGAGGAGAAACACCATCTGATGTGAAGAGAGTCTTGAGAGGTGGCTGGGCGTGAGGGGGGGGGGTTATTGGAGGCGACGCCTGAGATGTTGTGATCCAATTTTCAGCTTTTCCTTTTCACCTCTGTTATGTTCATTGCTTGTTTAAACAGGCTCCCCGGAGACGGTGCAGCTTGGTGTGTAAATAGGATCTCTGTGGGCATAATGTGTTTGTATGTGGTTGTGAGGAATTTCTTTTTTCCCCCCCGTTTTCATTGTGCATTATTCCACACAGATGACTGAAAATCCCAAGCTGACAGATCCTTTTCCCACAAAGTTCACGACGAGAGAGAGAGAGGGGGGGGGGGGGGGAGTAATGCTAGAAGGCATTATCCTGTGAATACAACCTTGTGGTATTAGTCTAGTACAGCATAACTATTACATACCTTTTCAGGGTCAACGAGAGGTTGACCTTACCTTGACCCAGGCTCGATTTAAGTCCCAAAAGTTATGAGCGCAGGAAATATAAGCAGATAAAACGGGATTGAAGCGCTCTAAGCTCATCTATCGCAGAGACCCCCTCTGTTCGGGCTTAGAGGCCGATTATGGCATACGATATTGAATCCTCTTTGGAGCGAGTGTGTGTGCTTTCTTTTTGTGCAAGACTTACCTGGACATAGACGCCTGTATGGAGGGAACTCATTTGGGTGATGAACCACAAGCTGTTTGTGACCTTGCACTGGGGGTCTTTTACCCCTCCGCCCCCCACCTCGATGTGGGGTCAGGAGTTCAGGCGGGTGATAAAGTAATGACTTTCAATCAACATCAATCACTCACTCACAGGGCTGCGTGGCTTCATCCGTGCAGCCCAGGTAAGTGAAAGCGAGGCAGAGCCTGATGTCACTCCTCGCTGCATGAAGCTCCATTATATTAATGTAACATCCTGATTATTTGGCAGAGGCAGAGGAAGCGCCAGTCGGCGCTTCCTGCAGGAATCTTCAAGAATTTCTGCATCCAAGGACGGAAGAGAGAGGAGCGGAAAACAAAAATTGTTTTTTTGCTGCAAATTGAAATGTAAAGTCCATCTGTTTTGACCTGCTTTCACTCCTATAGCCTTGGATTAAACGTAGCACAGTCTTAAGAAAACAATTACATTTACCCAAGAGCCATTTTGGAAGGCAAACAATGAGTGTAATTTAATCAAGTTGACCCACACCAGACGTCCAAGAGCAGATATCGTCTGAATTCACAATGAGTTTTTGGACTGTCAAACATATTTGATAACTTCCTGTTGTCAGTGAAGCGGATAAACTTATTACTTATTGTCAAGATCCCTGTCAAAATATACAACTCATCTGAATTGAACAGCATCGAGCCCGCCTAAAACAGTAACACTGACCATGTGTCGGTTTTATCGCAAATGTTTTCAGCAGTGTACGGTTTTCAAATCAAACCTCTAGCTAATCGATACGCTCTGACCTAGAATTACCCAAACCTCTAGCCTGATGATGTGCAAAAATCACCCAATCCACTGAAAGAAAATCAGAAAGAGTTTAATTTGCTGTTTGCAAGCGACACATTAAGCATGTGACCAGAATGAGACCAAGTTAAGCTTATTAATTTACACTCACGAAGGGCATGTGATGCAGAAAACCAACACTACACGTCACCCTGAGCTCACCGTATCCAGGGTGAACCACGGTGGAGGCGGAATTATGCGATGGGAGTATCCAGTCAAAGTCCAGAACTCCATCTAACTGAGAATCTCGTGAGACTTAATCCTCAAAGGTGATCTGAGCCCTGTCTGACAGCAAATACAAACAGGGAAACCGTTCAGTTTCAACGTGGGCAAACTTTGTAGAAAATATAGCCCGAAAGACCCATAGTGAAACACAGACAGAAAATCGAGGAGAGCTGAATTCCGCAACACTTTAGGTTTTATTTATTATCTTTATAAAATACGCAAATTTAGTATTTTCTTCTTCAACCTCTCCCACCTTTTGGTGCACCATCGCACAAAATCCCAATGAACATTTTAAAGTTTGTTGTTGTAACATGACAAAACGTGGAAATTTCAAGTGGTGAGCACACTTTGCAAAGACGCCACATGAAGAAAACTTAGCATCCTCTAACTACAGCCCTTAGAATTGAGCGCATTTCATTTTGTGAAATGTAACGTCGCTCCGTTTATTTACATTTTTCTGTCATCAACCAGAACCTGGAGTAGGAACACGAGCCGGAGCGTCATGAAACAGATCTTGTTTCGGTGACAGCGGGCAGGGCACCGCTGTTTTAACAGTAAACACACAACACGAGTCGACCTGACACTACACACACACAGGAGGGTCATTAGCTCTCAGATGCAGGTGCACACTGACATAATGTCAAAGTAATCCTATAACCTCTCACAGGGAACTCCACCACAAAATAATTACAAAAAAGGGCTGAAATACTTATGGAATGCAATATTTGTTTTATTTTATTTTTGTTTCTACCCTCTCACCATGCTTAAGTCTAGCTGGATACGTTCACAGCTTAATTAAAATTGTCACCAGATGTAACCATTTTGACCACTACATTATCGTCTCTAAATTTAAATTTTAAAAGTGCAACACTGATGTATTTTTGTATTCAAACTCTCAGCAACCAGACTGGCTTTATATCCCTATTTGTGCTCTTCATATTTGTTTTATAGCCATGCTGCAATCCCCGGCTTGTAATTTCCTTTTTGTTCCCTGACATACTAGTTTCAAAGCCTTTCAAGTGGCTAGGAATAATAATAAAACATTTTTTAAAAACTCAATACGTTTAGCCTGGTTTCTGTCCGAGATAATGTCCATGTTCTTCGGGTTTGTGTTTTGTTTTATTTTTTATTTTGTTCTTTCAGATAAATTTACATTCTGCTTCCTTGTTTTTTTGTGTTTTCAAACGGCCATTCCTCCCTTTTCCTGAGTTGACTTGCCTTCCCTCACAGCTACACATGTACGCCTCGCTTTTAATCTTCTTCTTAAGAATTATTGGCGGTTAGGCAAGCATTACCGCCACCAACCGGTAAGGAGTGTGGACTACATTTGCTTTTAATCAACCACCTGCTTCCTGTTTCAGCTCGGCTGGGCAGATCATCCCGGTACTCCAACCAGTATTTTTAAGTTTTTATTTATTTATTCATTCATTCATTCATTCAAATAAAATTGTTTGTTTTCACCTCCCTTCGTTTGGATCCTGGTCTTCACCACTTGAGGACAGAGATGTCTGAAGTACGAAGGCCGTTCCCCCTATCCCACCATTTGACGTTAGCCTGCTCTGAGTTACAAAAGTGAGTGAAAGGTTAGCTAGTTTTAAAAGTATTTTTCCTGAAAATAGCAAAGTTATTGTTTATTTTGTACAACGAAGTAAAACATTCTCGTTAGCTATCCATGTCCTCGTTAGCAAGCAGAAGCTAGCAAATAGCTTAGTACCTTTACGTGTAATATATGACGCATGTAAGATGTCATATGCTGTCTGTTCACAGTTCCGTATTCACAGATTCACCTATTGGCTGATTTTTCTATGAATTATGATCATTCCTTGCTCCTGATTGGCTGTACTCGGAGCGCAGATGAGGTTAGCTTCAGTGCCAAGATGGCTTCAACCGTGCTTACAAATACGAATGAAGGTATATTTGGTGTTTTGAACTATAAAAACAGGCAACTATAAGCATTTTAAAGGAGGTATCGCAAGTATTTGCAGCTTTCAGCTATTCGTGGGCAGATATACAAATGCTGTATTCCTGTGGCCTTTTGGACAACCTTTTCAATTGTACTTTACTGGTTACAAAATTACAAAATTGCTTCTAAGTAATTTATATTTGGGTAAAAAGTCTAAATTCTACGGAGCTCCTACAGTGAGCATAATAAAGTTTATTTATTTTTCCTTCAGTGTTCCTTTACAGCAGGAGTCATCAACCTATTTGTAACTGAGAGTTACGTCAAGGGCACTATGTGACATGAAGAGTTACCAAATTGATACACATAGTTTACTTTTAATTTGATCAATGCTTTATCTAATTCTGGAATAGGTCTGTGGAGTATGTATGTGTTTGAGGGCATCATGTTGGTGACCTTTGCTTCAGAGGCGCTGCACAAACCCATTTGTTGTAATTAAACTTACTAAGTACGTAACTGTTCCCCATTTTTAAAGGCAACCATCTCTTGGTTATGCTCTTAAAGCTATATATAAAATGATGCACTACATGGTTTATACTCACTTTAATGTTTATAATCTTTGGAACTGAAATCTTCAAAGCTTTTTGTTTATTTTTCATCTATTTTTTTAAGGTATTTCCTCTTCAAGTAGTCAGTTATTTATACGCACGTTGTGCTTCAGATATGGAAACTGTAATAGATAGATGATGGCTGGGTGCTTAGTTGGATGAAAAAATGCTGAGATGGATGTAAAGAGAATGTATTAATTGAATAATACCCAATCAGTGGATGGTTGGATACACAGACATTTAGGTGGATTCACTTTTTAGATAAATGGATGTCGATTAAAGTCTAGAAATATGTACTTGCTTACATCTGCAAAATTCCACACACACAACTCTTTACACATTTCGTATCCCCAGCTCGGGACGACAGCCTTTGGCTTCCGTGATGTTTCAAAGGCAGCATCACTCCCAGTTTATTTGCGTTGCTGGTCGACGCTGTAGCCTCAGGGGTGGGACAGTCTTTACATACCCGAAGGTTCAGGTTGTGCTGGCTGTGTTGCAAGACGTGCACGGGGACAGATGCCTGGTCATATCCCTGCTGCTCAGCTTTCACACGCAGCAGAATCCGGCGTCTCGCAGCGCCTGACGAAGCGCTGACAAAACCCAAGAGATTAGAGAAGGCTAAAAGAGACGCACATGAATCACTCTGCACTTTTTAGCTCAGAAACCCCAGCATTTGAGGACATTTCTGCTTTTTAAGTTGACAAATTCAATTTCAAAATCCATTGTGTTGGCAAAGAAATCATATGTTCATTCATGCGGTTGACTTGCCAAAAGAAAGTATTTGAAGCGGAACCCATTTTTATCATATTTCTGCCGTCTTTCTTCCGCCTCCTGATGTGGTGGATTAACACGGGGGGCGCAGGAAGGGGGTTCTCCTGCAAGCCAGCCGAGTGATTTCCCCTCTGCGCCCGATTTAAAGCTGCTAATATAAGGGTTGAGGAAAAGGCACATTACTGTGGCTCCGTGCCTCCAGTGGTTAAAAAGCGGGCCTGTTTTCTGTTTCATAAGAGCAAACACACATCTACATGTTTCCCTCCGTCAGCCAGCTGCACCTGTTGCTGGCCGTCGATCAGTGACTGTCAGAGCAAATCTGTGCGCATACAGTTTTATTTAGGATGTGTGTGCTTAGGAGATGGGGGGCAAAAACTGACTTTACAGCGACATATGAGGACCCCCTTTGCTCTTAGGCTTCATTTGGTAGAACATTCATCTCATTTGTTTATCTAAAATGGCATTCTGTGGTGGACATTGGGCCAGGCCACTCAAAAACTTATGAATGATTCAATGTGAAGAAAATGCTTGGATTCCCTGCAACCAGAACTGGTGTTGGGATTTATTAATTCCATTCATAGAGACACAAATCTGGGCTCGTCTGAAGAAAAGTCACTCCATAGTTACTGTTAAGACTCTTTTAAAAACAGCACCAGTAGCATTAGCTTGAAGGGACTTTTTAAGGAAAAACATGTTTAAAGAGGACCAACTTAAAACATGTTTTTCCTTGAAAAAAAAAAACATGTTTTAAGTTGGTCCTCTTAAAACACTAGACACTGCTGCAGGTTAAAAGGGAAGACAAGTGTGTTCAAATTTACTGTGCAAGTCTCACTTTTCCCCAGACAATCAGTCAATCAATGCAGGTCTTCCCCCAGTGTATTATGAGCCTGGCGGGCCACCAGGCTTTACTTGTGCCCCCACCATGCTAAACGTTGCTTATTTATTTATCCATCCATCCATTTTCTGTACACCCTTCGTCTCCAGCTGCGTCCCGGGCGAGAGGCGGGGTTCACCCTGGACAGGTCGCCAGTCTGTCGCAGGGCATCACAGAGACACACAAGACAAACAACCATGCAGCTTATTTATTTAAGTCTTTTTAAAATGTTTGCACTTTTTAAGACTTAATAGTTGGTGTTCAGGTAGTTCTCTTCCAATATTTTAGTAACACATAATTATGAAGTGATGTTTTCAAATTTCCCGTCCACTTTAAACATCTTTTAATTCAAAACCACGACGGGCCGCTGGATGAATGACTGCCCTAGCACCCAACCACCGGGCTTAGCAAGTTTCTGGGGGAAACCTTGGGTGTTGGTATAAAATATTCTGGTTACGAAATTGCTTTGAAAAATGGGAGCGCTGACATCTGTGGCCATCTGAGTAATAATGAAGGTTAGAAGTGGAGCAGAAAATGTAACCTCTACACTGAATGGTCCCAGGGTTTTTGTGTTTCAAGTGACCGGTTTTGCCACAGAGAACTTTTAAATTGTCTTGTAAGGTGCTAGTTTGTTAAGTCTCCTAGCTCTTGCACTCAGCAATGTCTTCTGACTCGCTCCTTTTTTACTGCCTAGCTAACCATAGAAATGTTCACTTTATGAACTTGTATCCAAGCTGGAGACTATTTATTGTGTTGAGGTCGGTCTTTCAGACATGGCATCATTGCTCTTTGCTAGCCTTCATATGATTTCTCAGCTCCCTGGCATTTCCTTGATTTGGACCTACAAACCTGAACAAAGGACAAAAAGAATGTGTAGAGATGATATATACTCTGGACAGGGTACCTGGTTACGGACATTTACCAATGGAAATATCCTTTCCATTGGTAAGAAACATTTTTCAAATCACACTTTTGTGAGTACTGACCAGGCCCTTATTTACAAAAATGCCTATTTCATCTACAAAGAAAAGGAAAAATCTGCATCCAGTTATTTATCATCAACTATACAACCAGCCAGCCCCTGTTTCAGAAATAGCGGCCCATGCAAGCTGCAGCTCTGTAATGACAGAGAGTACTTTAACCCCATCTCAAGCCATGTCATAGACCTGAGTGGCTTCCAAGTGTGGCCCAAGTAGATCAAAGCCAAGCTTCTTTTTTTTTTCTTTCTTTCCTCATTTACAGAAAGGAAAAACCTTAGTTTCCACACATGCAATGAGTTTTGGCATCTTCGATCGGTGGCCCAGTTTAGCAAAGAGTGGATTGCTTTTAAGTGCCACTCCAAACACTGCTGTTAAGACCCAAAGCAGTCAGCAGAATCATATTTTTAGAACTGCTTGATTCTTATTCTGGAGCTACATTTGTCACCAAACGGCTTATTTTCAAACGGGGGCAAACTACAATATCATCTGACTGCCTTATGTTTGGTGGCTTCATCACACTTTGACGTGAGTGGATGGAAATGCTCAGTTATTAAATTTCTCTTTTTCCTTTTTGCACCAACAACAGTACTTATTTTTTCTCTTCTCCCCCTTACACCACAAATAGCCTGTACAGACAATCAGATTGTCTCCTGAGCAAACAAACATCCAGTCTGCCTGGCTCTGTCATTACTTTGTTGCGTGTAATTAAAGTGTCCGCTTGGCCTCGTTGGCCTCAAGCTACTTGTCTTTTTGTCGCAGGGAAAGTTGTCACATTCCTCTCCTCCATGGCAGGACCACATCACTATGCTGTGAGAGTGTGTGTGTGTGTGTGTGTGTGTGTGTCAGAACTCCAACGCTCCTTGTTTTTGACCCACCACAGTGTCTCTCTCCAATTTATTTAATGCAGTCCCGCCCCACGTTTCCTTTCCGTCTCCCTTGCTCTTTATTCACTCCTCTTCTCTCCATAGAACAAAGAGGGGAAGTGGATTATTTATATCCCAGCTGTATTGTGTTATATTTAGCACTTAGGTTATATTAGTTTCTTTTTAGCCAGATTTAGAGCTGTTACGCCATCCGACTGGGAGGATTCGGCTGTTTTGGAGCACACCAGCAATCCCTGGGCCTTGGGTGAACACATGAGCTGCAGGGTAATTGTATGTTCTCACAGTACAATCAGCTTGACTGTTTCCCTCCTCTCTTCCCTCTATTTGTTACTCTCCTGTACTTTCTAATAGCCAGTCTCTTGGGTGTACATATAAAAGCACAGTGTCTTGAATCAAGCTGGAGCACAATTTCTGTACTGCTGACCATTTTATCTTTCAACCAGACGTGGATTTGAAAGTCTGACCAAGTATTGGAGCGATAAAGCTTCTCTCTCCATACTTACTCATTTCTTTTCCCTCCCAACAATTCAGCCTTTCCCCTGTGAAGCCAGAAATAAAAATAGACCACCATATTGTCCAGCGGTGGTATTTACGTGCAAATTGTCACTTTGTGTGAGTGCAAAATGCTTATTATGGACGCACAGCATCTATTTGAAATGATTGCAGTTTGCACATCCAATGGCTGGTCACTGTCGCTGGTGGCTATGGGATGAGCCTCCCTTTCCCACAATCTTTTTTTTTTTTTTTCTTCTTCTTTTTTGCTGCACAGTGAACCCACAAACCTCCCACGCTTGCACTCACTAACTCCCCAACTAAACTCTGTTTAACTTGAATCAACCCGCTGACTTTGGGTTCTCAAATATCCCTGTGATCTGCCCATTTCCCATCTGTTTTAGGCCATTTGTAAACTGCAATTAGTCGTTTGAACAACACGGTACTGAAGTGTTGGGATTAACGTGGTTGTTTCTTGAGTTATGGGACATGCTGCAGTCTGAGAGGCTTTTTATTTGGCACAAATTGTTTTCCATACAACCTTTATGTAGAACTGAGAACATGATGGTAAATGGTTCGATGTATAAATACTACTTTTACTGAAGGTGTTGGTGAAATCATGCTTTCATATGTAAACCTATCTGCTTTTAACATATTTTGCCTTTTCTTCTTGAGTTTTGTTTGTTATATTTATTCTTTAAACCTAAGTTTTAAAATTGTTTTTATGATTCACATAATAACGGTTACTAATAATGGCACAGGCAATGTGGACAACCAATTATTGGAGTTTTAGTCCATTTTTATTTATCATAAAAAAATGTTCCTTTATCATTTCATTTATATTTACATCCCACTTTTATTTTTTTCCCTGTTTTACAGTACAGACCAAATATTTGGACACACCTTCTAATTGAATTTAATTAGAAGGTGAATTTTGGTCTGTACTGTATGTATCAAGTAAACAGGACTGTAAAACTGTTGTGGGAATCACTTTGACCACCTTGTGGTGGTCATAATATTATGCCTGACCAGGTTATAGACTTGTATTATTCATGAAAATGTAAAGACAAAGCTAAAGTATGTTGGGCACACATTTTTAAATGAGTTTGTATAACGAGCGTCAAAAACGTCTGTTCGTCATTCGCCTATGCTGTTGAAATGAATCTCCACAAGACGAGCTAATTCTATAACAAATATCAAAACTCTAAAATGGTTATCTAATGTGTTGCACTGGATGTGTATTTGTGTCTCCAGCAGGGACGGTAAGAGAAATCTCAGCGACAGCCTCGGGTCACGTGTTGTTTTGTCCCAGCGAGACATCGCCCGTCAAACTGTCTGGATCTGACACCGCCAGCGCCGCGGCAGGTACAAGATAAGATGGAGACGACAACAAGAACACAGAAAGGTGAAACAGAACCAGACGCAGGCAAAAACTTTGCTCTTGACGCACAGATAAGCAATCTGAATTTTGAATAAAGTTAGAGAGCGAACTCGGAGGAAAATAAACAAACATGCAAAGTCACCAAGGAAAATATCCCTTATAGCTCATGACGTAATTGGTCAACGTGAACTTGTAAAATATAAATCGATTGCCAGTGTAGCAAAGTTGAATGTGTATTTTAATTCTTTTTTTTTTTTTATAAACATGATTTTTCTCACTTGTAAATGTCTACTGACAGAAAAAGCACAGCTAATGAACTGCAGAATGGAGAATATGGACATAAAATAGTGAGCAGAAACTCCAGTGTCCATCTTATCTGAAAGCTGACACATTTCTAGTGTTTCAAATTGTAGGTTGTCACAATTGGATTCT
Source organism: Gambusia affinis (assembly GCF_019740435.1). Taxonomy (NCBI): domain Eukaryota; kingdom Metazoa; phylum Chordata; class Actinopteri; order Cyprinodontiformes; family Poeciliidae; genus Gambusia; species Gambusia affinis. The sequence goes on from NC_057890.1 coordinate 6,626,098, forward strand.
CACCACAGAATGCCTTTAAACGCCACCGTATGTTGTTTTTGACCAGAGGAGCATCTCAGTGCTGTCAATCATCCTCCTGTATGGACTGCTCTGTGCTAATGGGGGAGAAACAACTTACTGTCTCAGGACAACTGTTTATCTGCTGTGATTGGTGGCTATGCCAGCTAGTCTCGGCTATCAGGAAGAACTCGAGTAGCGTGGGGAGATTAGCTGCACAATACACATGTATGATTGGCAGCGTTAAGACCCTCCTCCTGGCCCTTGATTGGTTGTTTCTAATTTCTAGAAAAGGCAGAGGATCTGAATTTGCTGCAGATTCTCATATTGTCACGGCACAGTGACAGTTTCAACAGATGTGTAGACATATTTGTTTTACATAGTTTCGCTTTAATGTGTCGAGGACAGAATTTTGCATTCCTAGATGCAAAATCATCACTTTTCTGCAATTTCTTTCCTACGTTTTCAACTGCTTTTAAGATTTATATATATATTAATGAAAACTCTAACCTTCACATAAAAGTTGTGTAAATGAAGAAAAAAGAACATCCAAAGGGAGTTTCACCGCCTTCTAGCTTTCCCTAAATTGTGAGTGAAGCCACATTTTGTAGCCACACTTAGTACCAGGAGGCTTCTACTCCTCCTGGAAAAGGAGACGCCACAGAATTGAATAAAGTTCGACACACTTCAAAAGCCCCCAGTAGAAGCTAATTCAAACATTTGGCCCAGCATTCCTCGAGTCGTCTTTCCAGGAATTTCCAGAAGTTTGGGCCCCAACAGCTGCTGGGAGTTAATGACAGGGCGGCCGAGCGCTGTGCATGTGCGGAGGAGATCTGAGGGTCGGTGGGTTGGAACCGTCCCCAAACTGGGGCCCCCTCGTCTCCTCCAACGGCTCCCTCATTTCTCTGTTATTGTTTTGACTGAGGTGGAGTTCACGGGAGAGAAAGAGAAATAGGGGGGTTCACGCGGGGTAAGGGCCCGGCCATTATGTCTGGGCGTCTAGGAATCTAGGTCACGATTAGCCCTCATCTTCTCCCCTCCCTCCTCTCTGCTTCTCGTGGCGGTTACTGCCCAGAAAGAAGAAGAAGAAGAAGAAAAGCCTTGCTCTTTAATCCTCACTACCTCCTTGTTTCGATCGATGTGCTGCACTTTTTTTTTTTTTTTTTTTTTTTTAATTCCTCTTTGCTCCCTGTCTCCCATCTCTCGCCGTGCCAAATGCCAGGCGTTTATCAGGCATAAGCAGCTGTCCCCTTTGCTCCGGGGAGACAAAGAGCAGCAGAGTGGAGAAGAGAGGAAAAAAAAAAGTACATGTAGAAGAGATCAAATACAGGGAGGGGATTCACCTGAATTCCTCCTTTTTGAATTTGAAGTATATCATAATTCATATTTTAATTTCTGCACCATGTGGCCGCAGGTGAAACGCTGCAGATCCAGAGACACCGAGAGCGTGAAGACATTAGGGAGTGGCTGTACAATCCTGAGTCGAAGGCCATAGCTGTCCCTGATGTGTCACAGCTCAAAGTGTTCAATAAAAACAAAAACATAACATAACTCAGACACGGTGTTGTAACCTTCAGATGACAGCCTGACGTGTTGTGATCTCAAAGAGCAAAGTACCTCCGGAAGCCGGCAAACAAATCTAAACTTTACTCTGTGGGCGGTGAGGGAGAAACGTGTTTTTTTTTTTGTGCTTCTTCATGCGAGAGTCACTACTTCTTTCATCTTTCTTGTATTGATAAGGGAATCAATGAGCCACTATCTGACCTTTGCTTCTACTTTGTCACTGGTTGTTTAGGGATCATTTTGGTTTAACATGACTGAGGTTTCCTTTCATCAGGATTGGTACTCTGATTAAAACAGTGTGTAGATCTGAGGATAAAAAGCACGGCCAGATTTTTATGAAGCACTTTTCTAAGCACGATTATTACAAGATAGGACCACAAAAATTTAAAACGATGTTGCAGCCAAGCCAACTGGAGGTGGCAGATTCTAGAAAACACAAATGACATTTCGGATTTCCTTTTTAAGTGTCTGTAATGTTTGTTGATCCTTGATGTTTCTTGCTAAAATGTCACAATTTGAGTGATGAGGAAAGACATATTTAATCTGTTGTGGGCTTTGTTTCGGACTGAAGTTGCAGATGAGATGTCCTGGTCTGAGTTTTGGCTCGACTCGAGTAAAACCTGCTTGTGAACTCTGAGATTGTCAATTATACCCAGAGCGAGTTGTGCAGTTAAAAAAAAAGAAAATCCTAAAATTTGTATACAAGCTGCAAAACTGCATAATTGGCTCCATTTGGTTTAGGATGCTGGAGAACATGCAGTACCCACCACTTTTTACTGTGCTTTTACTCTTTCTTCTCTTTATGCATTAATTAGCTATTGCAAGCAGTTGTTTTAATGTCTTTATATATATATATATATATATATATATATATATATTTATATTTTTATAAAAACATACCTTCCCCAGTGCTTCTGTTTTTTTCCTTTCTTTCTTTTCTTTTTTTTTTAGTTGGCTTTCTGTTCTCTCAACGCCCAAAAAAAGATGACACCTCATGCTGAACTTTGTTCTGCTCGTGGTGTTTTTGTTCCGTTTGGTTTTGTTGAGAGAGCATTAGTCCTCACTGTCGCCACGTTTTATCAGGATGAGAAGCTTTTTAGCAGCTGCCATTAAATGATCCTTTGAATTTGACTTGAGATGATCAACACAATATAAAAGAATCAAACTGTGTTCTTCTAAGATTTAAAAACTCTTAGGGAGCCTCTAATTTTCATCATAAATTGTTCTAATAGGTCCCTGCAGCCTGATTGGAATTTACAAGGCTTTGTTCCACATCCAGCCAGAAATGCCACACCTTATCTACAGGCTTCATCGCCATATATCTGATATCAACCAGAGGCCGTCTGTCTGTCTGTCTGTCTGTCTGTCTGTTAAAGCCTCATTCTTTGCATGCCTCTGTGTCTATGCAGACAAAAGTCTGTGTTGATAGAGTAGATATTCCTACTCTGAGGACTTGGGAGTAGTGTTGCGTTCTTTAGCATCTGCAGGAGCCGCCCCTGCCGTTCAGATAAAGTGACACGTATCGTGACACGTTTAGAGAAAAGGTTACATGCATTTGATTGTCGAAACTCACTGCTGGGGTGTAAAACACGGAGGGTACGCACACGCTCGTAACAATGCTGTTGTTTTTTAGAGAAGATGTGGTGGTGGTGTGGGGAGGTTTAGAACCGAACTTGGCACACACATGAAACTCCCCTCCCACTGTTTAGATAATCCCCAAAGGACTCTGGGAGAAATGAATCTGCCACGTCCTTTTAGAAGCAAAACCCTTCATGTTTGGCTTCTACTACTGTATATGTATGCAGCAGCTGTCAGCTATCACCGTTTATGACATACATGGGTGCATTGTTGCATACCCATCTATGTCTCTCCCTAATAAAGAGATTTCTTTATTAGGGAGATCTCCGTGAGTTTTGTAGGGTTACCAATGGTTGGTTCTTGGTCACACTGGTACAGATATCCAGAGCTACAAGGCATTCCATATTCATGTTTTTGAATGGCCCAGTCAAAATCCAAATCTAAATCTGATCAAGAATTTCTGACAAGATCTTAAATTAATATTCCACACCGCATTCTGACTTTGACTGAGATGTTTCACAAAGAAGAAACACCTCAGTCTAAGATGTACAAACCTGCTAGTCATGGTCCAACACGTTTGCAGCTGTATTTCTATTTGTATCCTTGCACTTTCTACTTCTTGATGCGCATTTTGTACAATTCTACCAAGTAAAATCCCAATATGGTTTTGGTTGTAATGAGACAAAGTGGCAAATAAAAGTTTAGTGGACGTAAATACATTTTTCATGATGCTGTACATAAAGTATTTCCCAATATTTACTCAGTTCATATAGTTTTTTTTGCCAGAGCAACCCGTTTCTCTCCAATGGCTTTTTGGACTTAATCCAGCTAAAAGCCCTCATCTTAAGCCGACTTTATTAACCTCTTTGTCTCCAGTCACAACAGAAAAATATTACCCCTCCCCCCTACTGTCATAATCAAATTCCCAGTAGGATTAAATGGAGTCATCGTGAATGTAATTGGATATGTGACATTATCTATAAGAGTAGTCTGAGGCTGACCTGGGCACCTCAGCTACTGAAAGAAGATCCGGGGATGGTAAGTAAGGAGAATCCACCCTTCTGGACTGGTTACAAGAAACGCCAGGAAGGAGAGATGATATCAGTAAACCCGTTATCTCCATCTGGCCGTGTGTAAACAGAGAGCGGAAATGATAAGGGGGTATAAAATTTGATTGTAAGACATGAGTGAAGGTAGTAAAATGCATAAACGCCCACATAGATGTTTGTACAAACTGAAAGTTTGTTCTTTGGAAGTTGAGACGGTTGAGATGAAAGTTTCAAAACTATTCTGCTGAAGCCCTCACCCCAAAAAAGTGAGAGAAAAATTTACTGTGTTTGGTAAACGACCACCAGTTAAACAGATTGATCCAACACTTTTAGCTTTTAAGTGGCTAAAACACTTAAAGGCGGGATTAAGGATCCGTTTTGGCATCTCCATTGTTTTGTGAAAGGACAGATGTGGTGAGAAAGGTGAAAGTCAACACACCCATTATGTTGCCGAGTGTGGTGGTCACAATCCTTCATTGGCTGGTCTCTTCTTCACGGGTTGGAGTGACGCGTTGATGACATGGTCATTTGCAACCAGTCAACAGTAGGACCCAATGTGTTACGAGGTTAGATATTGTAAACGTGAAGCCTTCACTTGATTACAAAGAGTTGAAAATAATGGTATGTGGAGACAAATGAAATTTCCAGTTGTCCTGGTCTGCTAGCTTGGTTTTTGTACACTTATTTTTGAATTTTAACTCTTGAGGCGGCTTGTCTTTGTTGGTTAACGAATATTTTAATCGAGTCTAAAGTTATTTTGGTTAAATATTTTGCCTCAAGACTTTTCGGGAACATGAACATCATGTTGAAGTTATTCTGGTCTACTGAGTCTTAACTTTCGACCTTGATGTAAAGAACAGTGTTTGGTAGAAAAGCATTGCTGTATGTTGGTTACCCTGAAGACAACAACCCAACTGTGAATCGTGGGGGATGATGGGAGCATGCTCAGAGTTGGATGGAAGTAAATGCGTAGATTGAAAAAGGAAGATGAAACACTCGTGAGCTTTTCAAGGAGAGTACTTGGAGGTAGTAAAGGGCAAGATAAACTACAGGGTAATGTCAAAACATGAAGGACTTGTTCTAAAGTGTGCAAACCCTTCTATATGGCTGCGTACAAGACAAACAGATTAATCAGTTGGATTTTCTTGTCTGTTTGCTATAATCCATTTAGGGCAGTGCAGCACTGGTGTTGAAAAGCTGCCAACACACACCCACCAAACACTGTCTCTACAGTGAAATGTGTATGAAACATCATTCTGCAAAATTCTTTATTTTACCCATAGGTGGAGCTAAATTCAGGTTAAACACAACTAAAAACAATATTGCATGACCAACCTTCTCCAGTTGGGAGGTCTCACCAGTCCAGTTGAGTGCAACGTGGAAAGATTGATCCAGTGCTTGAAAGGAAAGGTCGGCTCAGTCTAAAGGTAAAACTAATTAAGTCAAATATTCTGAATCATTTGATTAATCCACAAAGGGTGACAAAATTACACAGGGAAGGAAGACTTGGGGGCGATGTGTGGGACGTGGCCTCAAGCGGAGACATCCTGGAGTCTTCCTGGTTGTCGGTTTTCATCAAGATAACAGCAGCTCAGTTGTCAGAGGTAACCTTTAGAGCGGATATTTGGCGAGAAACGAATGCTAAGCAGTGACTGCAGTTGGCAGAATTTAACGTGTTTGTGTTTTTATTAAAAAAAATAACCTTTTACTCATAAATTAGTCAACTAACCGGTGTTACTGTGAGTGGAGAGGAGAGCCTAAAGGAACTAGTTTGCTGTGTTAGTCAACATATGCTGCCCAGTTCTCGCTCATTTCCATAATACATCCTTTGACTTATTAAGACGATAATCCCCTTGTTACACAGTCACCAGAGCAGAATTCACCAGGGATCTCTGGGTGTGTGTGTGTGTGTGTGCGTGTGTGTGAGGGAGAGAGAGACAGAAGAGGGCGTGGTCTCCAATAAACCCAGTGAACCCTGATACCTCTTTCTTCCCCTCCCCTCCCCCAGCTCCTTGGCTTCATTGCATCGGCTGCTCGCGGATGCTAATGATTAATTGCTTATTTGCCTGGACGGGGTTTTGATTGGCGTGTTCACGGAGCCGACCTGACGAGCTGCCAAAGCTGTCAGATGGGGGTGGAGGGCTCGACTCAGACTATCAGCAAGACAGAGAGAGAGAGAGAGACAAAAACACAAATACCGATGTTGAAGAGCAGGCAACATCGCTGCCATCTGAACTGATGACATGCATTTCAAACACAACCAGCACAAGTACTGTACTTTTACAACGTGAAGGCCCTTTAAGGCTTTTAATGTTGCAAGAACACGGTACGTACATGCAAATGTGCACACTGCCTGCCAAATGAAATGACATCGTTCTGTCAGTCATTGGGGTTTACTACAGCTGTGGCGTACTCAGTTCTAATCATGGTTAGAGGCAGAAGACATCACTATCCATCAAATTACATACATTATTGCATGTCTGCAGCGTAAATGCTCTATAAAAGGGACAATCTAAATATACTAGGTAAAGCTAGTGTACTTTTTGAGAAAGCATTAAGCTGCTGTGGTGCCTTTTGCTGGCATTCTTTACCTGCTTTCATGTATATACTCCCCAATTCCTAATAAGCGCACTCAAGACTAAATGGGCGACATGGGAATATTGCAGAGTAATATCACTTGAAGGGGAATCAGTGGATGTGTATGTGAGCGTGTTTTTTTTTCTTTGTTGTATCTTGTGTTTTGCAGGTGCTGCCCCGCCCGCTTAATGAAATCTAGCCCTCTGTCTTCATAGAGGGCTAGATTTCATTTTCAGTTAAATAAAAACACAGGAAATATACTTGTGTGATTAGAAATGGCCTTTAAAATATATACATGTATATTTTCTAAACGGATATTATTTTACATTTCTAAAATTGTGCAGATATGTTTGACTCTGCATTCCCTAACAGAAACAAAGATCTTTGTGGAAGACAATTTTCATTCAAAATTTGACAGCGGTATTAATAAATTTGGGCCCAACTGTAACTGAAAATCGCTGAATGTGGGCAGTTCACTACGTCACCCTCTTTCCATTGCTAAGTCATGTGAAAATGGACAAAAACAAATAAAGACATGAAATTTTCCTCTGGACTGTATGTAAAGTCATTTACACTAGTGGTCCCCCCGGGCTACGGTCCGTGGACCAATTGGTACCGGGCCGCGCAAGAAATAATGTAATATTTCCGTTTTATGTATTATTTGAGTCTGGAGGATCTTTTATTTTGAAAATCCTTTAACCAGATTCTCCGGGTTACGTCTTGCACGCCAAGAAGCAGCAAAATGAGTAAGAAACAAATCAAATGTCTTTGGAAAGTTTCTTTGTGAAGAGGAAAAGGCCCAGAGAAGAGACAGGAGGATGGATTTCTCCCAGCAGGTGATTCCCACAAGCCCACTCTGGTGACCGGCTCGTTAATGAAACAATGAAGCTTCAAACTGCTTAGTCACGTAGAGACCAAGCACCCTGTGCATAAGCAACACTTTGGGTGTCATTGTCTTTCATCATTCCCAGATGGGATCGTCTCGCTGCAGAGAAACAAGCTCCGGGCTCCCATTAGTCGTTATCATGAGTTAAAGTTTTCACAAAAGTGGGGCGTGCTGTGGTGGCACAGGGGGTTAGCACGTTTGGAGGCCTTAGTCCTCGACGCGGACATCGCGGGTTCGACTCCCGGTCCTGACGACCTTTGCTGCATGTCTTCCCCCCTCTCCTCGCCCTCTTTCCTGTCTGCCTACTGTAACAAAAATACGAGCCACTAGTGCCGCAAAAAAAAAAAAAAAAACTCTTCGGAGAAAAAAAAAAAAAAATTCCCAAAAGTAAAATGTTCGTTTTTGTGGCGCATCTGTATCTTATTTTGAAGAAATATGTAAACGTTACCATAGCGACCAGAGTCGGAGAGCGTTAGGGCAGTGTTGGAGACGAGATGAGGGCTTGTGAGTTTTAGGTCTGGTTCACATGGCACGATTTAAGGATTGTGGGCCGATTTTTCCAAACCTCTGTGACCACAGAGCCTATAAAAGTCCAACAGGTTTGATCGGTTTGTGTGTCCAGCCACACGGCAGGAGCAACACACCACACACACAAACCGAGTCCAGAAGAAAATCCAGTAAAACCCCCAACATACCATACGTGAATTTAGAATAATGAAACACTGGTGACGATGTAGAAGCAGCAGTGATAGTTTGTGGGCTCATTTTAAGCGATAACAAACACAACAAAAAGAAAAGGCGTTTGATAAAAGACGGCGGGAGCAGCTGCGCTATTGGCTGCACTCTGATTTGGAGATGAGTTATGTTTTCTCGTAGTTAACATTTTTAACTGAATAAACATAACCACATGTAGTAAACATCTATAAAAATGACTTTTGCATATAGTAATAAACATTTCGACATATAACCTCAGATGTCCAATGGACTCTCAGTTGTGCCACGTCAACTGTTTGGGATTTCCTCCGTTCTTACGTCGCCGCGCTTTCTGATTGGCTGCCTGTCACGGGTAGGCTGCGTTCTCGCTCCCAGTCAAGGAAAACCCCACAGGCTGCGGTAATCGGGCCAAGACAATGTTGAATATGCCCGATTTCAGATTGGGCGTATTCAACACACCACACACTGCAGGATGTTGTAAGGTTGTCGTAAAGGAAAAAAAAAAAGGCTTTAGCGGGAACACCAACATGCAGTAGCATTATCTGACGGTTCCCCCCTCCCCCAGACCGCAGCAAAATCAAAATCAAAATGTTGGGGACCACTGATTTACACCATCCATCGATCCATTTTCTGTTCACCCTTGTCCCTAATGGGGTCAGGAGGGTTGGTGGTTCCTCTCCAGCTACGTTCCGGGCGAGAGGCGGGGTTCACCCTGGACAGGTCGCCAGTCTGTCGCAGGGCACTGATTTACACTACAAAAACAAAATTTTACCAAGTACTTTTGGTCCAGTTTCTAGTGCAATAATCTTAGTTTTATCTTATTTCAAGTGTACCAGTCTAGTCTAGACTTGATAAGATATTGCTTTTTGCAGTGTACTAACTGATTTACATATTGTGGTAGAAGCGGATCTGAACAGGGTTTGAAAGTGAAGGGGGATCTTAACAGGGTCACACTTAAGTTGCAAAAACAGACTTCAGAGTTGACACTAAATGCACATCCGTACTTGGGAAGCTGAGGTTTAGATCCATAGTTTTGAGTCTTGCAGCTTTTCCTCTGCAACTGCAAACACACTTTTGCCACCGGAGGCTGAGTAATTGGCATACATCAGCATACCGGCTTCCACAATGTGAAGCAATATTCATAACATGCTGCAAATGTCTGTGAGACTGTTCGTGCAAGTTGTAGAAATGGTTCTCAGGGGGGCTGCGTCAAACCATGCAGCACAGTGAATCACCGACTATGTTATTACCCAGATTCATCTTTGCTCATCTTACTGTAGACCCCTTTCCTCTAAGCGTCCCCTCATTCCTCTGCTTTTGATTGTCGGCTCCTTTTCTGATTCCAGCTCTCGAAATCCAAATCCCGCTCCTATGGAAATTCCCAAAGGCCCTCATAACGTGACACTTGTCAGCCCACCTCTGCTCTTCGCTCAGCATCCGCCAATCGTGCAGACAAGTGTGCATAAAATTTTGAGATTTGGTAGACAGGCTCTCCTTGTCAGAGGGGCTGAAAGTCAGCTTGAATGCCAGCCACAACACAAATAAACTTCCGGAGCAACGCCTGCTTTGGTTTTCAGTTTAATGTAAGGAACGTAAAATGAAAATCCAGTTAAAAACCCTGTACAGCTTTTCAACCCAAAAACAGTTGAATTTTGATAATAAGCTAACAAAAATGTAAAAGTATTTAAGGATTCAGTGTTCAAGCAATACAATGTAAAATCTAGTGTCATATTCCAAACTTTGCTTAGTAACCTTTTCAACAGAAGCATCTTGCTTTTTCTTTTATAATAAATAGTAAAAAAAAAAGTTTAAACTTGGCCACTTTAACATCAACCTTTGACCTGCCAATATTACACCCCAGATCCATCGGGTAACCACTACGAACGATAAAGGATAATACGGGATCGTGGAACAATTGTGACTTAAACTTTGTATTTTTTTTTTTTTTTTTTTGCATGGTCGTTCAGACTTCAATGTCGCCACAATCAGACTCCTTGTTTGGTGAAGCATTGAGTGCAACGTCTGTAGAGATGTCTGTTTGGATGCGCAGTTGGAACAAGAAAGAGTGATGGGATTGTGATTCACTGACCTTTCATAATTTAAATTTTCAGCCATATTGTCCAGATTTACCATATCTGGTTTTTATTTGAAGTTCAGCATGTTCAAAATAGAACATGTGTTTTATTTGTGCTTCAAAGCTTTCAACTGAATGACATAACAGAAGAATTTGGTGCAAAGAAACAAGAATCTCTTTTATAGGAATCAAATTTTTCCCCTTTGTTGCGTTCCGTCCACCCTGATACCGCCATGTGTGTGTGTGAGTGAGTTGACCTCCTCTTGGGATTTTTCTGTCAGGAAGATGCCAAATACCAGCTGGTATTCATGGCTAAACATACACCTGCATGAGAGCCGTGCCTAATTTATCCCCTCGGCTGCACAAACAAGTGCACATATGGGTGTGTGCACATATGCACACAGAGATTCCCGCTCACCTCTTCATGACGGCTGACTCTTCACACCTTTGTGCGAGGCCCTACTCGCCGTCTCGCTCCTCTCTGTTGTTAATCTTTACGAGAAAGAGAAGCGCCTCTTTATTTCTTTCTTCTTTTTTTTCTCACTGGAGACCAGATGTTCGGCTATGGCATGCCAGCTATGCAGTGCCGCTTTGCTTTACGGTGCTGCAGGCTGATAGAAAAGAGGTGTGCATGAAAGCTGGAACCACAGTGCAGGTGAAAGGAGTAGCAGAGGATGCAGGGGAGGGGGATGAAACAGAAAGTGAAGCAAAAAAGCGTGGGGGGAGGGAGATGAGCGAGGAGCCGCGACGGAAGGTCACCGAGTACGAGGTGTCCTTAGAAACCCTCAGAGGGAGTGGACGCCGGGAGAGGCAGGGATAGGAGGAGAGGATGAGTAGTGCCGCATGGCTGGGAAAAGAGGTTAGTAAACCAGCCAAAAGTGGATAAGCGCCTTCTTACGTCGCCGCAGTTTCACATCATGAGAGCTCGGAGGACGAAAATAGCAGATTAACCGAGATATGGCGGTGGACAGATGGTGGCGATTTATTGATTTATTTATTTCAAATCTTGTCTGGACAAATCCAGCACATATGATGGCTTTAGCGCAGCGCCGAACAGACATGTATGAAGTGTGGCGCTTTTGAGCCAATTAGTAAATCTTTGATTAGGCTGCAGCTTCTGAGGCGGCTGCAGAGCTCAGCAGTCAAACAACAAAATAAACGACGGATGCTGCAGCCGACTCTCTGCTGCAGTGTCACGCTGTCTCTCTTTTACTGCTTTGTTGATTTTTGTGAACAATTTGTCCTCACAGGAAAATGTCACACTACCCTGTCAGCTCCGACTGCATCCCCACCCCCAACTCGCCTCATCACCCGCCACCTTCCTGGTTTTTGCTCCTTCCTCTCTCTTCTCATTTGTTGCATACGGATTTCTTTCCCTTCTTACTTTTCACAATTTATTATCAGAAAGCTTTGTTAAAGGAAAAACAAGCAACACAGGGATCAACACGGTGCCAAAACTGCCAAAACGTGGTTTAATGAACATTAAGTCACTCACTGGCCTGCAAACGGACGTGACCTAAACGGCACTAAGAATCTTTTGAGTCTTGTCAAAAGGCAGATAAACACCAGACCTAACAATGCACTTTTAAACCATCATTTTTGTCCAGGCCCGTTTTATTGTTATTTTTTTTAATGATCCTTTTCAACCACAATTCAAAAGCAGTGTTTGATTTTCACTGGTTAATTTTCAGTAAATTTTTATTTATTATTGATTTTGTCTGTTTCAAGTTATTTAAATGACAACTGTGGGATTTTTGATCCTAAATGGTGGGGATACAATTTTGTCCCCATGTGTAAGTCAATACAGATTCAATGCAACCTTTACTCTGAAAATATTTTTATTTTTATTTTTTCTTCATATGCAAAACTTTTTTTTTAGTTTTTGAATAAATTAATGAGGATATATTTTTTTATTTATTTATACCTGGACTAATGAGTTAAATGAGAATTTTGCAGATTTTCTCTGGAAAGGTCCTAAATTTCAGTATTAAAAGCACACCGAATTACATCCAACTTGGATTTACTGGCGCTCCTCCTTTACTTGCCTGCCTTCCTACTCAACTGTGCAGAAGCCCCCAGAACCTCTCGCTCAGGACAAAGTTCAAGCCCTATTTAGGAATCACGAGGTAGAGCTGGAGGCGTAAAGGATATAAAGACTGGGACACTGACTGACAGAGCCAGACAGCTGCATCAGACATCAAAGCTGAGCTTGCTGGGTCTCACATAGTCCATAAATCAAGCTGCTAACAACACATACAGTATAAGGTTACGCCTCTAAAAGAAGAAACCCCTCACATGCTGCCTCATACATCATGGGCCTCAGGGACGCTGACCACATCCACAGCAAACAACTGCAAGATTCCTACCTTATGACATTATAGAGGAATGTTTTCAAAAGAAATTCACAGCCCCTGCTTTCCTCACCTTCCCCCCCTACCCAATTACCTCATCACTTGCCTCCTGTTCTCATATGTGCCCAACTTCCATGGTATCAGTCTGCCCAACTTGAACAGCCTGATCAATCTGAAATTGGTTTCTTATTTTATTTATTTTTTTCTGAGGCTGAATATTATTTCACCATTGTTCTTGCCTCATTCCTCCCGGTTCGCCTCCAAACGGCTGTTCTGCCCCCCCCACACACCCGCCCTATTCCGCTTCATCTCTCCTCCACTTGACCACCTGTGGTCCCATTTCCTCTGCTGTCAAATTCTCCAGCCTCAGATTGCGCACACGCCCCCCTCCTCTGTCAACTCACCCATTGCTGCCATTGCACTTGTGTCTTATGACCATGCTGAGTGTCATGGGGCTTACTCAACTCAGCCAAGCCAACACACACGCAAAGAAACACAGGCTGTGTTCAAACTAGGCACCTGAATACCAAAGCAATGCACAGAAGCATGCTGTGTGTGACTATCCTTATCTGTTTGTAGCGCTGACGAAGGGCCTGTGGATTCTAAAGATTTTTTCATCTTGTGGACTAACATAACCCTGATCGAAGAATAAATGTATTTTGGGTTTTCTCTTATCATTTACTGGGTTGAATTAGCAGTAGAAGTACAGTGCCTATAAAAAGTGTAACGGACAGTAAAGTATTTAAAATTTGTAAACTATTGAAGGCAAATTTGTAAATTATTGAAAATGAATTTTCTAAAGTATTTGAAATGTTTCAGATTGTTTATAGATGTTTGTTCTTTTGATGAACACTGTTGGTGGTTTATATTTTGTTTTGTTTAATGGCATTTGTACTTTGTAATTTTTGCTTTTATTTTGTACGTACGTCACGGACTGCCACAGCCAAAGAGGGCAGGCCTTATAAAAGCTGGCAGCAATTAGTTATACCAATGAATGGCTTGAAAACAACATTCAGGAATATTCAAGTGTTTGGCGCTTAAAGAAAGAAATGCTTAGCGTTCCTCAATGTAAGCAGTGAGGTACGTTTTGTTTTGTCGTAAGCACTGTAAGTCCATATTTTGTATTCTAATGTTTGTAGACTGAGGTGATCATCGTGGTGATTATGACGATCTGTATCAAAGACAAAATAAAAACGCTGAAAATCACCCGTCGAGACTCCGCTGAGTGAATCAAGAGATGCTGCAAAAAGTGTTAACCTCTTGGATGTTTTACCCTTTTATTGCTTCTCTAAATCAATCTTCAGTGTTCTTGCTATTTGTGACTATGGTTGTTGCAGAGCTCTGCATTGGTTAGGAGTTATTAATCTGTGAAGTGAGAAGAAAATCTTTTCTGTCTTTGCCATGTTAGTTTGCTTGGCGACTAGGTAACAAATAGGGTGTACAATAATTAAGCATCTTCGGACTGTAATTGGCACCAAAGAAGACGATATTTTTATTGAAATGGTTTAGATTCTGGCAGCAGTTTTATAAAATCATATAAGGTTGAACGAACCATCTGATCCCAAGGCTTTAGTAAGTTAAAACCAGTGAAGTCCAGGTCCATTCGTCAATGTGCAATGAGCCGCATTCCTTAGATCTTTGTGTGGTTTAACTGCACCAGATAAAAATCAGATTGAGAGTCAAATGAATGGCGGAAAACTTTGGGTATGTGCAAAACGTAAGTAAACGCTGATGTAATGAGCCATTTGAATCAGCTGTGTCTGTGGCTCTTGGCAAAGCTAAACCACAATATTTTTCTAAAGCATTTACTCAAAGGCTTGATCAGTCGTCCTCGATCAACACATGAACTTACTTACTTTCAGGTCACATGCTTCCGCCAATAACAAAAAACAGCATTCTTTGATAATCATCCATTATAAATGCAAACTATGATGGGAATGTGATTGGGCTTGCGGATGCACTAGCACAACTTTATCATGTGAGGGCTCTTACAACACATACGCTTGCACACAGTCACTCAAAAGCAAGCACATACACACTCCGAGCCAGTGTTTTCTGTGGCACATGTGTGCCACAGAAAACGGGATTACCCATTGTTAAGCAAAGCAGGCAGCACCCAGTTAAGAACAAACACCCCTAATCACTTTAAGAATGTAAATAAAGCAGCTATTTGAAGCTCTCACATGTAACAATGTGCAAACCCTTGTACCATAAAGTGTTGCAAGATCACTTAAGGTGAAGAGAGTGGATTAAGGTTCTCAAACATTCTTTGCTTTGTGGAAAGAAATGGTTGCTCTGATTCTATAAATGAATGTGTTGTCAGACAGAGACGGTATCCATCAACTCTGACCAACCTCCCTTTTCTGCAAGAGAGAAGTTCAATCCTGCATCTAAAATGTTTTACTGTGAAGTTTGTTAAAGGTGCTAGTTTTCCTCCATACAAAGCAACTTACATGTGGACCAAAATGTTTCATTTGATGTCATGTGACCAGAACACCTTCTTCTACACGTTTGCAGTATCCCTAATGTTGGGAGACCCTAAACTATTCCTCACAGGGTAGTTTGGGGGCAAAGGGGTAATGTATGGTTGTGTCTCGCACTGGTTGTTTAGCTCCTACTTGAAAAGGAACTCTTTAAGACATGCAGCCTTCAGCACCATTAATTTGTGACATTTTCAACTGGTGCAGTTCACTTTCACACTGGACTGTGTCAAACAATCCAAACTAATTGACAAACCTGTTGACTCTCAACTGTAGTGATGCCACATTGAGAACTACTGAAGGAAATGTCATGAAAACGTCAGAAATTATGAGCACAACTTCTTTGATTGTAATGGAGAAGGGTTAGATTTTAGTGGTTTAGGATTTCTCTTTCCTGCTAAAGCTAGACTCTCGCGAACTCTCGCAAACTATACAACCAATTGTTTTGGTTGTATTTACCTAGTAGGTCCTGCACTATGATCTGCTTCCTGCTTTTAGAGCGGTCTTCAGTACTCTTGCATCCACATGTGCATTTGAACCTAGCAAAAGTTCACTTTAACAAAACTGAGACCTAAGGGGTTAGGCGGACCAGACTTTGCAGTTTTGGTCCGCATCAAAGTTTGGTTGGGCATTCATGCCTCCCCAAAAGAACTGGACTTTCTGTAGACAATCGAACTAGTTTGATTAAAACAGACTAACCAGGAACTAAAGTTTCATTTAGTAAAGATGTGACTCAAAATACCAGAGCTTTCATTGGTAAAAACAATCTTATCCAGATGAGCAGAACTAACAGGAGAACGTAAGTGTGCGTTGTAATCATAATGCCACATGCTACTAAAAAAATTATCAACTGACCTTTGGCTACAATCTGCAGCTAAGAAGTGATTAGTTGCGTATCTGGATTGTACACTGTGCACAGAGGTCACAATAGTTTGGAGCTGCTGGAACACAACAGTTCAATCATTGTTATTAAGGACAGTGACCTCTGTGGCGGTTAGGAGTTACCCCTCACAGTTGTTGTGCATCTGGAGGAATGCAAGCGGAGTGCGTGTGTAGCACGTGATTGTTAAAGCAGCCAGGAATATCTTACCTTTGCTCTTTCTCTGTGACTCAGCAGTTCTACTTTCATAAGGATCATAGGAGTGTGTGTGTGTGTTTATCTTTAGCCACCTCAGTTCAACTTCTGACCTTTCTATAAGGTCTCACTGTCCAGTTGCCTGAGTGCCGGTTTGCAATCTGACAAAGGCTGACCCACTGCGACAGGTTCTGATTTGTTTGTGCAATCTGTACTGTACCTTTCTAGAAAGTTTTTGTCATGCTAATATCAGAATAGCAGCTCTTATCAGTCCCTTCAGCTAGGAAGATTACCCTGTAGATGCATGCACTGTATGTACTGATTGTTGTAACTTTGTAGCGCATTATCCCTAAGACAAAACATCAGGAGACTTGGTTTTACCAGGGGCCTTGTTGTGGATGTTTCAAATGACGCAATGCTGCAAGTGTTTTTTTGTTGTTTTTTCTTGTCTTTTCTTCCCCTGAACATACTGAACTCCAGACACTATTGTCCGAGTTCAGGTACGGTTTGTTCTTTTAAAATGTCTTTGTTCTCTGTTTGGAATTTTTCACAAATAATAAAACGGTGATTTATACCTGCTTCTAAACATTAAAACGTCATTCTTTAGAAAAATATGCCAACAATGCAAGCCTTAATGAGTAAGAATGGTGGTAGATTGCTTCATAGTGTTGGATTTGTGCGCAACGTATCGGGTTAAGGCTCACAAGTTTGAGAATCCCAATCCCAAGATCAAAATGGGAGCTTAAGCAGATTTTATCTGATTACGCCACACAGTAGTTTAATTGTTGTACTTTGTGAATTTAAGACACCTTATTTTAAATGAAACTAGTTGTGGCCAGTGGTGATTTGGCTAGATTTGCTGTTTAAAATGTGGAGACTTTGGTTTTTCATTTGCTAATTCTTTCACGTCTGCTGCACAGTGTTTTATTAAAGGCTGCATGGGGTTGAAGTTGGGGGCCAAATGCTTCATGTGCTTTATTTACAGCTATGTGATCCAAGCTCTGACAAAAGCATCCAAAACATTAACATTTTATGACTTAAATCATTAAATGTTGTCTTAAAGTGCATAGCTCCTCATAAACCTCAAATTATAAACATTTTTGCATTGCAGGTTTAAATGTCTGTGCTTTTAAAATTTGAATGAATTTAGAAGTTATATTAAAAATGTAAAAAATTTCAAAGTATGAAGTTAATAGTTGGTTTACTCCGGATAGTAGAGGTTGTAGGTTATACTCTGTAAAATAACTGCCAGCTGGGATCCCAAAAGATTCATAACTTGTCCTGAGGGAAGCGTTCTTATATTATTTTTGTCGTCCCTAATTTCTAGGATTGGTGTTAATTGGGCAGTGTAATACATAAAGGTAAAATGGCAAAAAGCAGCTAAAAATAAATAAAATAGAACCGAGTACAGAGCCCTGTGGAACTCCGGAAAACATGGAAAGAGTTGATCTCGACTATAAATCTGATTAATAACAGGAAACCTAGATTCTGTTGTGCAACTAATGGCAATTTGAATAATGTTTAAATTACTTCATGTGAATCTGAGAGAGGGAGCTTTGAACAATTTCTTTCCACTGGATTCACAGCAAGTGTGCGAAACTTAGGAATTATCTTCCAGTCAGTAATCTTGATGCTGACCTTGTTTTGTGGAAATGGATGGTGTAGAGTAGATAAAGACAAAAAGTCCTATCATAATTCCAATGTTAACTGTGGCATCAACCTATTGTTATCACAAGTTTGCTTTTTCAGCTGATGAGTTTATCACCTGTTAACCTTCTAACAGAGTAGAAGAGCCCTCCTCCTTGTCTTTGTAATTGCTTCCATTTTCTGTCAAATTTATGATAACCTTGGATGTGGGATAGTGAGCGGTTTGTTGACAGCATAAGTGTATGCATACAAGAGTTGTGGCAGAGATGATTGTCTGTGTTTTGCAACACAATAATGATAATTTACCATGTTATGGCTGAGACAAAAAAAAAAGCCTTATTTAGCAAGCTGAGATGACTAAGAGCAAATTTGTATTTACAGTTGCGACATGAAAGAGTTAGAAAGTCATGCAGACATAAAAATAGGCATTTATTTTGGAGAAAAGCCATCTTGATTCATATAACACTAATGCACTGGAAAAGTACATTTCACGTTGTCACTTTACCACCACAAATCGCGAGACAAACGACGCATGTTTTCCAAAGTTTTTCCAAATAAGAGTGGCGTTCACTTAGGCGAAGTCCTTCTTGCTGTAAATTCTTAGTTTTACTGTTACCACTCTCATATTAAATCCATATATTTGTGAAGTGCATGACTAATATTTGTCCTGCATGCTCTGGCACGTGAGCGGAGAATCTCTGCTGTTCCTAAACAGTTGCCATGGTTCTCTTTGCTGCTTCTCTGTTTGACTCAAATGCCTACTATAACATCACATGGCAATGGTGTATAAATGCACTTTACAATTCATTCAAAAAAAATTCAAACAAATCTTACGAGCGTCTGTTCGGGAATGACAAAGATGAGATGAATCCCATGCTTGCTTCCGCCACAACAATTTCAGAGCCAAAAGAGCCTGACTTCTTACACACTGGCTAACTGGACATGGAGAACAAAAGCAAAAACAGCAGTGAACACACAAGTGTCAAAAGCACAGAAGACTGTAGAAGACACAGTAATTTCATGTTCGTCATTAACTGACATCAACCTTTTCTCTTATCTGTTCAGCCACAGTGGCTCATCTTTTATTATTAGAGCCACAGGTTGAGAGGCCATTGGTGAGAAATTGACCCGACTCCCTGCTGGTCCCAGCAGGCTGCAGCCTCATCAAACCAGTTCCCTCCCCGCTGCGCTGGGCACAACTGGCCATTCCATTTGGAAGGGCCTCGACGCGGTGTAAAAATATTTATCAGTGCTTCATTTGACCCCAGGGGGACGTGCATAAGTGTGATGTTGCACGGTCAAGCACATGTAAAAGCTGGGAAACTCGTATTAAGAGTTTTTTAGTCTACTTTTTCTCAGGTGACCATGGTAACTGACTACATGTAACTTCATAGCGATTTCATTTAGCTTAAAACTCTTGCATTTCCTAAACTGGTTGACAACCTAACTCTGATAAATGAAGAGAAAGCTGATAATCACCATTTTATAACTACAGTGAGAGACTATTGCCCAACCTGAAATGTAGACATCAGCCAAGCAAGTGTTCATCACTTGTTAGTATTTTTTTTTTATTACCCAGACATTTCATCATCTGTGCAAGCTCTCATTATAAAAAAAAAAATTCAGACTTTTGTGTAGGGATTTTATGTGTACATGTATTGTTATGCATCTTTTTAATATTTCGCTTCATTTTACATGTTTAATAGCCTTTGAGTTGTAGAAGAGTTTTACGTCTTGCAGTTTATATTTACTTTATTTCATAAACGAGTGTCAGTGAAACTCATTCATTTATTCTAGTAGTTTTCACAGGAATCTATAGTTATTTACACACACATGCTTACTTTACCTGCGCGTTTCCTTGTCGTTCCCATCAGAAATATGACTGTCTAAAAAAGATTCAGTATAAAGTAAAACATAGACAAGATATTTTGTTTAATCTATTTTATAAAAAATTTTAAGAACCTGTATTTATTTCCCCCCTCAATGACAAAGGGACCCTAGGAAGTTTATTCAAAGGCGTTTTGCACATTTTCCCTACGGCTGTACTGAAGTGACACTTTTATAGTTAAAATGAAGACAAAAATGCAAAAGGTTGAAACGGCAAGCAAATTGGACCTCGTCGTGTTTTGACCATCAGCCTGATTTGCTCCCAGCATGGTTTGGAGGAGTAAATCGGTGCTTCCTCTGGTCCATCTCTGGGGATCCATTTATATGTTAACGATTACTGCATCAATCAGCAGCATGGACGGGTGTAAGTGCTGCTGCCAATGGAAATGACAAGTTTAATACACACTGAGATTTGCAGAGTGCATGCTGTGGAGCAGAGCATCCACAGAGCAGCAGCAGCCGAGTAAAGGAAGCACATGTGGGCTTTACACCATCAGTAGCAGAAGGTTTATACAGCGGTGAACTTTTGGGTTTTGGCTGCTGTGTGTGTTTATTGGCAAGCATGGAAGCTGGAACAGATTGTTTACTGGAGTCATGAAGTTACCCAACCTAGAGAGACAACTACTCTGTGTTACATTCTCTGTGTGTGTGCTGTTGAGGAAGGGGCTGGCGGGACTCTTTACAAACTCCTCAAGCATGTAAATGAGTGAGAAAAGGGTTTCAAGCCTTTTTTATAGCCTGGAATTGGTAACAATAAAAGAAGATCGTTTTAGCGGTTTAGTCATGTAAACCCACATGTAATGAGACACTCATGCCATGTCTGTGCGACTATCTCTGGAGTATATCCATGAATATTCATCGCTCTTCTTAGAAAGTGCGCTCGTTACCTAGAAAGCATGTGTGTATGCGGTCGTCAAGGCTCTGAGAGCAGGAACAGGACTGCTGAGCTACAACAAAAAGCTCTCTTGGGAGCTTTTTTTTTTACAGACTTTCTACTTGATTGTCTCTGCAGAAGCTGAAAAGCTTGACATTAATGTCTCCTGCATTTTACATATTTTGTTTATACAGACTTCAAGTAGCCACTTTGTAGAAAGCCTAGATAAACTGGAATAATAATAATAATAATAATAAAAAACAATAAGAAAACAAGAAAAGTATTGTTTTGTGTATCGTCATCAAACTTGAACTTAAGTGAATAATACAAAAAAAGGGAAATCCATACAAGTGTAAAAAAAATTGTTAAATTCAACTTCAATAATTACAAAATTGTTTCAATGAATTTGAGAGAGCAACAAGCTTCTGGTTTGATTAACTGAATCTGTCTTAATTTGGACAATACTCAAATGTTTTGGAGTTGATGTTAAAAGGTTAACTTTACTTTATGAATCCTACTTGACACAGCGTTTGTGTAACTCTTGCCTCCATCGCAATGGACGTTTGGCATTGCTGGTTGTCATTGTGTGCAGTGGCTAGTGATATTGAGAGGTATAGATATTGAGTTTGCAGAGCTAACTGGAGAAAAACGGGGTTTTCTGTGCAGGAATATTTTGCAGAAATTCACAACACAACTTTTAGCGAAAAGTCTGCTTTTATGGTCTTAGTTCTCAACAATTAGCAGTGTGGAAGAACAATTTGTGCATGTCCAATATTGATTTGTGCATAAAGCATCAGATTCATACAGGCATCATCACAAAATGGTATAAAAATAATAAATTTAGTTTTTAGATTGAAAGTACATAATTAGGTAAGAAAGATTTAGGTCTATTCTAAGTAATTTCTGCAACAAAATGTGATGGCATCATCAGCTAACATTCCAAGCTATGGTATTTTAAAAACTTTACAATGTCAAATATATAACAAAATATTGATCCTGGTACTTGACCTTGGGGAAACATCACATGAAATGCCTAGTAGCTGTGAAACTGTATGGTCTATTTTCTTTTTAACCAACATAGTGGAAAGCCTCTTATTCCACAAGTTGGCAATTTTCCTCAGCATCAGATCTGTGAGGATTAACACAATAGTCTCAGGTTTTGATTTTGTTTCATTTCTTGGTGCTCAGGTAGTCAGTCATGTAGCTCTAAAAGGTTTCAGAGTATTGCTATGTTTTGTTGTGTGGAAAGACAAAAACGTCTTTGTGTTCTGGAGGTCCAGTAACATTTTAGAATCAGAATTGCAGCATGTGGTGTTTCAGCTAATCTGTCCTCACAGCAAAGCCAGATAACATGTTTCAGCGTGGTTCAGTTTTACTTCATTAGAACCTCTCCTAATGAAGGTAAAGGTGTGAATGGTTACATATAAAAAACAAACAAAAAAGGTCTGTTTGGCTTTGTGTGCCACGCTGCTCTGAATCATACCGTCTGCTTGAAATGTAAATTCACAAATGACTCAGAAGGTCCGTTGGACTCTTACCACCTCTTCCCACAGCTGTGACCAAAATGTTTAGATTATGATAAATGAATATGCAGCAGCAGCCAATGCTCTGTGTAACTGTGGGCTGGTATGTATAGTCTACCTCTCTTTGATAACTTGGAAACTTGTGCAGTCGCTATAAAAGAATGCATTTAAGTGCTTTGTACGTTGTTTCCAAACCGCAGTAAAAAGAGTCTGTGCATTTAGTTGAAAGGAAAAATCAATACTCATCAGTAAATACTGAGATTTTGTTTATAGTTTCAACCCTCTTATAGGTGGGGTCATTTGGACCCCACAAGTGTTTTACTTTGTTTGGGGTTGCACTGGCGTCATGTGTGCAGTTACAAGTTGTTGTTTTTTTTTTTTTTTTGAGTGCATGTAGTTTTGGGAACTGACGGTGTGACGGGACAATCCACACCCGCTTCCTTGCTGTCTGCCGTGCTCCTCCTGAGCATCTTGCCAAGACCGTGGTTGATTAAAAAATAAAATAAAATTTCATATCAAAGGCAAAATATATGTGAAACTCATCCTAGACCACTTTGTACTCACATTCACAAAACCGACATAAATATGTGCAAAAATAAACATTTTGTAATTTGGACAAATTCTTTCCTCTTTCCTGAGTTCCATTGAAGCCTGATTCGAAGTACTCATGACGAAAAGTTATGTTAATAAATTATCCCACCTGAGCTGTAGATCTGTGCTGCTCCTCCAGACTTATAAAGCTTCCCTACTTAATGTGCCCCTTGCCCGTCAGTGACAACACAATAAAGGGACATTCCTCAATCATTCAGATCTGCCGCTGCTGTTGGTGCTGTCACTATTTGGCCACAGCTCGCCACAGAGGTTTGGTTATCTCTGCAGGCAGAGATGCTCTCCCTCTCCTTCACTGAGCTCCAAACTAAGACCCTGAGGAAAAGGAGGAGCAGGCCTCAGTGTTCCCAGTGTGTTGCTAGGAACAGCCAGCCTGTGTGCTCCCTTGGTATGAGCAACAGACACTCAGAAAACAGGGAGTTGGTGGGAATACGGCAGCGAGAGCAGTGCCAGCTGTACCTGGGCAGAGCATCTTTGTGTGGAAGTTCCAGCTGCCAGTGTGTCTTCTCTGGAGCATAAAACAGGCCTAACGTGAGTGAGAAAATGGGGGTTTACCAGGCCACACCACCATCATCTGGTGCTCAGTCTATGCTTGTGCTCTATGCTCTCCGCTCTCCTTCAGCACTCTAAAATGGGCTTTTTTATTTAGTGTCTGTTGCTGTTTGCTGGGGGTGCGTGCACTGAAGGCGTGCCAGCCTAAGCTGCCACCGCCGTCTCGACGGCTGCAGCATTTTGGCTCCAGTTACTATAGCAACCCAACGGGCCTTTTCAGGGTCTGAACCACCGACCCGATCAATGCTAACCGACATAAACCATGTGTGTGTGCCTGTGCATTTTGGCACGGCATTCAGGACAATAAATCATCTTCCGACTGTATAGTCTCATTCGGCCCCATTCATGATTGAATTAGTTTTAGGTCGAGCTTCCGAAACAGTCGGGGTTGCCAAACACTGCTCCAAAATTACACAATTATTTATGCGTCTCGGTTCTTATCAGTCCACACTGCTGAACTCTTTCCTTTAGTCCAACTGTTTGCCCAGTGACTAAAATCAGCCTCTTGCCAGAATGTGTCAATATAGGAAAAACTAACAGTCGTGGCACCTTGCAAAACTGATTTTTATGGGACTTTTGTGAAATGGAGAGAAAATAGTTTTTATTCTTCTACAAAAAAATAGTTAGGTGTGCACACGTCTTCAACCCCTCTGTCTGGACTTAATAGAACCATCTTTTGTTGCAATTACAGCTGCATGTTTTTTTTTGGGGGGTTTTTTTTTTGGACACAACTTCAACTAGTTGTACTTCATCATATGGAATATGCACCAGTACGAAAAAGTACAGGGGCAAAAACCCATCCAATGCTAATCGCTTGACATCTCTTGAGCATGTTTAAACCTTAAGCCGACTCGTTTCAACTACAGCAGCAGCTACTTGCAGCTTCACAGGCACAGAGTCAGATTCTCCCACAAGGACGCTCCGACAAAAGAGGCTATTTTTTGACGTGCCACATTCACTCAGAGCCACTTAAATAGAAGTGTGATTGTGCGTTCTAAAGTGAGAAAAATCAGCCTTTTTATGAAACACGTTCACTGTAAGCACGAGCTGTTCTCAAAGATCCGACCAGTGTGCTATTTGTGGATACAAGTGTTGGCTTTGTTTGCTGTTCCCACGTTTCAAGCATCGGACACCTACGTTATATGAACGTATTGCGTACATATTGAGCTGTGATTGGAGCTAGTTCATGCCTCATAATGCATGTATTACATTTTTGACATGCGCTGGACAGACATTTATCGTCATGGTACAGCTTTAGCAAACAATTTCACTGTTAAAGATTATATCCAATCAGATTTCACGGATCACTCTGAAGCTCCTACTTGCACAAGAATGGGCAATTCTACCTTTTAAAGGAACGATAGGAGATTCAAAATCTCAAAGCAGCATTTTGCAAGATGAGACATTTCAGTGCCAAGGAAATATTTAGCTTTTGTGTGCAATCTTTTAAAAGTTGCAGCAATTCCACCTGCACATTACTCACTATTGACATTTGCAAGTTATTAGAGAAGTGTTGAGAGAGGGGAAAGAAAATTAATGTTAAGTTTGGTTCAATTGTTGGATTAGAGTCTGAATCTCAGTCGCTCAATGATGTTTGCTGAAAAATTGCAATTGCCTGAGCGTTAAAAGCTAGCATCTTCAATTCTTGTTGGAGTCAGAAAATATACATAACTCCTTATTTTTCCTTAAATGAAAATCAAGCGGTATTGCATCCTTGAAGCATTTTAGCTTTTTTTTTCTTTTTCTTTTGGACCCCTGTGTTTTTTTTGTAAATCCATGTGTGTCACTAGGTTCCATTATCACACTTTTAACTCAAGGTTTGGGTTTAAAAAGTCAAACGTTTACACGTCAGTAAGTCCAGATGAATTCCTCATTCTAAGAAATGTTGCTAAAGTTAAACCTCAAGGCCACCCAGAGACGTCGGAGCCTTGTTGCCTCCATTTACCTTGAATCTGATATGAATGGTGCTGACGGCATGGGGGGTGGGGGGTGAATAAAAAGAGAAAAACAGCTGATTACGATCAGCAGGGCGCCTCTCCAAGGCAAGCCGAAGGCCCTGAAACATTGCTGTGTTCTTCATTTGCATGTGTCTTAATTTTCCGTTGCATAACCCCGGAAATTTTTGGACGCAGCAACACCGGGAAATGTCTACCCTATTTACTGTTCACTCTGTCCTTGGGTTTGTGCAAGCCTGTATTTGCGTTTGCAACCCAAGCGGTTGTCGGGAAGCCAAAGGAAGGGAGGAAAACACATCAAGTGCACAACAAGGTGAGCTGGCTTTGAGGTGGCGTGTGTGTGTGGGTTGGTGGGCGTGTGCGTGTTGAACTCTTAGCTGACCTTGGTGGCCCTCTGACCCTCCCGCTTCATAAAAACAAAGGTGACTGCTCCAGAATGCTCCACTGGGATTTGCGAGTAAACAGCTGGGTTTTGCATAAATACATAGAGCAAATTAACACCAAACTCTTGTTCAGTCACTGTGGACATCAAGGAACGGATTTGACAACTGCATCTCTTATAACCCCATCGACTTATCCTCCAATTGATTGTCAGGGAGTATAAAACACTTGGCTTAAGCTAGATTGGTTTGTGTGTGTGTGTTAGTCTTGTTTCTTTCAACACTAGTGTTTTATAAAGTACAGCAGGATCCTAGCATGCGAGTACAGTTGTATACCACTTGCCAGTACTGACAAAGACTCAAGGGGAAAACAGGAAATGGAGCATGGTATGAGGTCAGCACACCACTGACTGCCCATCCACGGGGCAGCTTTGCCTGAGTGGATCACACCAATATTTCCCCCTGAATGATTACGCTCCAAAGCAGTGCTGAAGACTGAGCATTCACGGTAGATATTACCCAAACGATCTCCTTGTAGCAATCGTTTGCAAGCCTATTAGGTGTAATCCCATATACCGTTACCTCACCCCGAGAGTTCAAGTGCCCTCTTGGTCCTTAATTTAAAGCCTTAAGGAGAAGTGAGTGTGATGTTCAGCAATAAAATGGAGACACCCATTCATGAAGATGTTGCGCAATCAGTTGTCAGCGACTCCTTTTAATGTAAACAGATGCAACTTGTTTATGCTGCAGTTTCGGAATGTTGTGCAGCTAATTATGTAGCTTTGTGAGACTTTTGTATCGCTCGCAGATCTTTAGTCTAAACTCCCCAACAATCACAGATTACAGGCCCGAGTAGCACTAACCTCTTTGTCTTTCCTCAACAACACAAAAAAGTGTAAATACTCATCCAGCAGTAAACCTGCACCTGCAGCCCTTGAGACTCCAAAAGTCAAGCTATTGTTGTTGGTGACAATTAGCTGCATCAACAAAAGACATGGTCGAAGGTCTGCAAGGCCAAACATAAAAAAAAAAAAATAAAATAAGACTGTGTTCTCAGACTGTGTTTACGAGGGGTGTATCAAAGTCTGATTTAAAAGGCACAATATGTTTCATCAAAGTCTAAGTGGTACTTTGTTGTCACAATGTGACTTCATCTGCTCAAATGAGTCTAAGCTAATATTGTGAGCCAGATAGGAATAAATATTAATGTTTGAAACTCGGTTAATAAAGGCTTCTCCATTAGAAGCTAACAATGCTAGCATCAAATTTGTAGTTATCTAATAGAGCTAAGCTAAACCGGTATTTTAATTGGACTGAACTGTGCTTGACCATCTCTAATGCAAGTTAATTAATACAAACATGATAAGGGTAATTATACACTGATCAGACTTTTTGGAATATTACTGAATATTGAATGTTGTTCGTTTACTGACACTCGGACCACCTTAGTTAGTATGCCAAGGTTTTACCCAATATATAAATGTTGCTGTTAAAAAACAAATCAGCACAGTGTTAGGAACTTATTAAAGAACTGATACATTTTTTTTCTTCAGTAAGATACAGACAAAACTGCTTAACAGTAATGTTTTGTCATCAGTTACATAACAATTAATTAAAGCTTTTAAAGCTTTGTATTAAACACGTTGCAGACAGACGTTACAAATCCCATGTGCCAAGTGTGAACACACTTAGGAGTGCACCAAGAATTACATCTATGACAAAACTGCTTAGTCTTTAAAAACGTAGGGAAGGAACGTTCTAGTCTGCGGTCGCAGCTTGTGGCAAACACAAGGCTGACAACGTGGTGCTTTCCTTACATAAAATCTTCACAGCCTATTCAGAGCTCTCTCTGCTAATTGGGCACCGTGAGTCAGCGGCGCTCAGCAGGAAGGGCATCAAACAAACACAGACCGTGTTGCTCCGTGAATGAATCATTCTCAATATTGACTAAGTGCTGAGTCATGATAAAAGACAGAAGGGTTTCAGTGTATGTGTCTCTTAGTCATGTTTGCTTCAATACAAACACTGCTGTAGCCCTCTGGCAGAGGAATCAGCATAAAGTCGTAGTCATGTGAGCGAATGAATGGAAAAGGAACGGAAACTCTCAGGTCGTGTCACATGAGAGGTTGCTTAATTATCAGCTGCTGTAGTCACAACGGTTGCATACCAACACTGTTTCTGTAAGCTGATTTCTATTCCCAACATAGTTGTAAAAAGTACAGAATTTGCGTCGATTGCCTCTTAAATTGCAGCTGTGAGAGGACCGGGCCGCATGCCAGTGCTTTGGGAAGGAGGAGGCGACACAACAGCACCCACTGCCTTTTGACAACACTACGAATGACAGAAGTTTCTCTTTTTTTTTTTTTTTTATTCACAGCTGAAGTTGCAGACACCCAATTGTTTCTATGTTATAGTCCACAAACATTTTGAATCTACTTAATTTATCTTACCTAGCACTAAAATAAGCATTTAAGTAATCCTGTTTTCCCAAACGAAACAATTAACTAAAACCCTGCAATGATATGTAAATTGGATGATATATGACCAGTTTCTACATTTCTTTTTATTATCTGCTGCATGTATTGTATTTTTTTTCCAAAATGAATCAAAATAATTGTTTTGATACCGTCTAATCGTGTTTTAAAAGTAAGCCGTGAACTCATTAAAAAAACTAAACAAAAACATTAGCATGTACTCGTTATTCTTCTGCAGCTGGTTGTTGGGTTGTTTTGCAATTAAATGTATAATATGAGTCTATTAGTGTAATATTAGGTGGAGAAAACTCAGAAAAGTCGATATACAATGGGACCAAATGTACCACCTTGTGGTACAATAAACACAACCCTTTCAGAACATGGATCTAAAGTTGGAAACAAACATTCCTGAGTGTATCCTGAATCCTTTTGCCACAATAATCCCAAAATACGCTTTGTTGTTAATACCTCGGAAAGGAATTTCGTCCTGAACTTTCCAAGCGCACACACCCACACACACACAAAACGAGACTTTTTCTTCCTGCGTGGATCCGGCACACGACCAAAATAAGCTCGGGCTAGAAAACAGGATGGCAAGAAGATGGAGGGGCACGCCACCGTGACGCTCTCTGTGTGTGGAAGTCAGAGCAGGAAGGCGGGGTCGGAGGTCGGCGGGGCGGGGGAGAGTAGTAGTGATATCGGCCCCCCTCACTACAGAGGAAGCCAGCAGGAAGTTGGAGCCAATTGTTTTGTTTTTTTTTGTTGTTGTTTCTTTTTGTTTTTTTCTGGTTCACAGAGTTCACCGCAGCTTGTGTCTTCATAACAATGGAGCTGTGTGTTGTCAAAAAAACAAAAGAAACACTGTTGTGCCTGTGAGCGTGTATTCATTTGTTTGTGTGTGTGCAGGTTACTTAAGAGTAGTCATGTAACAGACTACATATAATGGGATTATATGGGTGTTCACATGGAGCAGACGTGAAAAGTGACCCAGCAGACTCTTATCAAACCGATTCCCGTAACTGTGTGAGTGTTGCTGTTATATGTGTACTGTGGTGTTTGTGTGTGTGTGTGTGTGTGTGTGTGTTAGACTGATGAGGTCAGTTTGGCAGCGCCTGAATAAACAGTAATGGGCCAAAAAGATTCGATCAGGCTCCCTATCAGCTCAGTAATGTTTGACTGTTGCTTCTTTTGTTTGGCGATATTTGGAGATGAAAGAGAGGAGGTCAAAGCTTATCAGAAACCGTCCTCAGTCTAGGGAAGGAGAAAGTAGATGAAGTTAAAAAAAACAACAAACCTAGAGGTAATAAAGGGAAAAAATGTAATTTAGTTTTTTGAGAAAAACAAGTTAAAGGGACCGGAAAAAAAAAAAAAAAAAAGCCGTAGAAAGGTAATGTTTGATAACAGGACGGAGGAGGTGAGGGTCACCCTAACATCCGCCGTGGGAGTCCCAGGGGAGGGCAGAAGCTCCCGACATTCAGTCTCCCACAGGTCAGTAACACAGTCACCTCAGCCCACGCACATGTGGGCAAACACCCAAGCTGAGGTCGACTTTTACTGGCAAGCACGCTGTGCAAAACATATTGTGCTTGAACAGAAGCACAAAGTTTTACTGGCATAAAATCAAAGCTGGGCATGCAGTTCCTGTAGGTATCCAGGAGGTACAAATAAACAAACGGAGCACAAATAACCCGTCCAGTTCAACATGGAACCCAGTATACACACGTGCATGAAACCAAAGTTTAAAGTGAATGTTTTGAAGTACAAGCAAGGAAAAATAGTGCAGATTTTTTTTTTTTTTTTATATTTACCTTATTTATTAGATTTTTTTTTTTTTTACCAGGAAGTCCCTTGAGATGGGATCTTTTTCAAAGGAGACCTTCCAGATCTTTCAGTGAGATGTTTTCTTTGAGAAAAGATGGGAAAGTTTCTTAAGAAAACAACTCAAACAGAAACACTCACTCTGAAAATGTACAGTACAGACCAAAAGTTTGGACACACATTGTGTCCAAACTTTTGGTCTGTACTGTATTTGGTTCTTACAGATATTGCAATTGCCTGCCAAAATAATAATAATAATAATAATAAAAATTAAGCTTAAATTTACGTTTAAAGTAGGTGTTTATCATCTTATTTCTTTTAACTGAACATAGTATGAAAGTTTTGAAAGGCTTCGGCCAGAGTCTCGACTTGAATTGGATGGAGAGTCTGCATTCTGCAAAGGAAAAAATCTGTAAAGGTTCAAACATTGTGTCACAGCTCTATACGTCAGAGTGCAAAACATGACAGTTTGCAGGCATGGGACTAAATCCCAATTTATGTCTAGCCTTGACTTGTGGAAGCATTTCAAAGATTAGGGTGAAGGCAAGGAGGGCTTCCAACCTGTGCTTGCAAAAAGATACATCAAGAGAAATTAAGTGTTTGATTGCTGGAATTCTCTTTTTAAAATGATTAAGAAATGTATAAATAATTCTGAAAGTGTTATTTCCACTATTAACTCCTTTTACATTTTTTTAATAAACCCCTTGAAAGATGTGATTTCCTATTAGAAACTTTCTGTTTGAGGGGGCAAAGCAGACAATCACTCTACCACTGCCATGTTTAGATTTTTACTGAAATGATGTTCTGTTTCTTAAATGCTGTTGGTTTTTTTTTTTTAAATAAATAAATAAAAGTCTGTGTCTCATCAGTCCACAGAATATTTACCCAAAAGTCCTGGGCATCGTCAAGATTTTTTATGCTTTATTTTTTATTTTTTGCAAACATCAGATGGACCTTGGTGTTCTTTTTGGTCAACACTGGTGTTTAGACAAAACTCACATCCATGGGGAGAGTTCCAAGGCCATTTTGTTATTGAGGAATCACAAACACTGACCTTAACTTAGGGCAGTGAGGTCTGCAGTGCTTTATATGTTCTTTAGTGTTTTTGGGGTTTTTTGTGATCTTGTGGAAGGGTTCACCACTTTTCTATGTGCGCTGCAATTTTGGATAATGACTTTCATTGATTCCAGGGAGTCTGGAACCCTTAGAAATGGCGTTGTAACCTTTTCCAGACTCATGGATGTTATTTACTGTTTCTCATCTAGTTTTGAATTTCTTTCAAATGAGGTACAGTGCTTTGCTGTTTTTTTTTTTCTTCTCATTTATGTTTGGATTAGTATTCAACATCTGTTCAACACATTTCAAACTCCTTTTAAACATATTAATAAACTAGAAAGGCATCAGCACAAAAGAAGGGAAAGAAACAGATATTAATTAATGTAATCTTCTTCTAAGTCCACCATCGGTTCTAAATCTTTACTCCAGAAATCCTTGTTTGAAAGCTGCTGGAACAGCAGCACCATTGATTCTTGCTGAAGACGGTTTCAGATCAGCTGTGTCCATTGAGAACTTTTTTTGGATAGGTTCTATTTAAATAATATCTGCTTTTGTTTACTCAGGTTAACTTTGTCTAATATTATAATTTGTTTGATCTGAAAGAGTTCATTGCAAAAACAAACAAAAAAAACTGTAAGGGAAGACTGAACATTTAAAATCCACTCTTGGTAATTGTTTTGAAATTATGTCTGGCCCACCATGCAGTTATTCAGTGGCTAGTATTGTTAATTTTATAGTAGGGGTGTCAAACTCATTTTTGTTTTGGGCCAAATCAAGATCATGAATGCTCTTAAAGGGCCAGTTGTGCCAGAATGTATTGATAAAACTTGTTCACAAACTGTTAAAAGATCAATAAACTCTTAAAATTAAACATTATTTTAACATCTTTTCAGTCCCTCCAGGATTTTGTGATTCTTTTTTGGGTTTTATTATTATCATTATTATTATTTTTTGCAATAAAAATCACATTGTTTGTGGTACTAATTTTGAAATATTTGCGATGTTTATTTATTATGGTAGATGCAATGATTTATTACTGAGTGTATAGGTCATGGATTATAATCTGACATCAGTTAAGGCCGAGGCAGCTGTTTAGTACAAGTAAAGGTTTTGACAATTTTTGAAAAAACTTTTTAGTGCAAAAAAAAAAAAAAAAAGCAGGGGTTTTGTTGATTTTTGTGTGAATTTCCACAATAATTCTCAAAGAACTGGATCGACCGATTGATATAATTTGGCAGTAAACAGATAAAAGCTGCATTGATTTGACTGCTAACATAATGTTTAAGCACATTCAGTGTTTAGTCTAGATTCTAGAGGGCCACATAAACAGCTATGAGGGGCCGGATTTGGCCTCGAGTTTGACACATGAGATTTACAGGATCAACTTATTAAATAATACTCCACATGTTTCATGCAGGATAGGCATGTATATGTACTGAACATGTCAAAGCGGTTTGCCTGTGCGTATTTAGGTCTATATTCACACACTTCTTCTCACCTCTGTGTTTGAATATGCGTATACCTAAGCGATCCGACCCGGTCCGCATTTCAAACGCAATTCCTCTGAGATGAAAACCAAACAACGTGGAGCGGACCGTCAGGGCGCCGTCCGAGCACCGTGTGTGTATTAATTGCCCTGTACATGTTTAGGAACCCCTTGCGAGTTCCAGATGTTTGCTGGAACTCACGGACGCTGCTGTGCAAACATCTACGGCGTACTTTTTCCCGCCACTCCCTCATCGCCAGGAAGCGACAGGCGGCATCAGAGCACAAACATCTAAAATGGACGTGTAAACAAACGTACACCTCACAATCAAACATTTGTGTTTGTGTGCGCATACGGATAGCCCTTCTTTCAAGCAGGAGATGCTTGGGAAAATACTGATCCTCCCTTTTGATCCACTGTGAGTCATTTTTGGAGAAACCTTCTGATGGCAGGTTATATTAGACAAAGGCTGGTAGGAGATCTCACAGTTTGATTAACTGGAGCAAAAATAAAATATTGACATTAAGGTTTATGGGAAAAAAAAGAAAGTGTAATTCCTTTGGCCCAAATCTGACTTTGAATTGAACACTAATACATTGGAAACAGAGACGAAGGGCAATGAGGGATGTCCATTTTTACGACATGCTTGTCCATGTTTTTATACCTAGAAATGTTTCCAAACCTCTGAATTGGTCTTAAGTAAATATGAGAAAAGGAGCATTGATCCATTAATGGATTATGAATACGCCTTAACTTTCCCAACTGAATCTCTGTTTCAAACATTTTTTGAATTTTTGTCCTGGGATTTTACATGAATTCCCACTGTGTCTGTTGTGATTTACTCCAAATTGGCTTTATTGGCGGGTCTGGATTGGCATCTTGAAACAGACTGACTCCGTTATTATGTACTGGTGTGAATCAAACACATCCTGACACGTCCAAGGAACTCATACTTGCAATATCCGATTTCTTTAGGTTTTATCTGAGTGCTGTGTGCATCAGCATGTACGTTATGTGTGGTGAAAAGAATCAATAGTGCATTAAGCGCCATCACAAGCTGTTCGCCCTGAAGACAGACAGGTTGAGATTGGACAGAGCTTCAATAATGCTTTCCTGAAGGGATGTCCCCGTCTCTGAAGAGAAACGGAGGAGACAGAAGGAAGGTAGCTGCCACTGAGGGGCAGACAGGTGGGAAAATAAAGAGTCACAGATTTATTGATTAGAAACGACTAGACATGAAAATGAGGCATTCTGGTGCAAAGGAGGGGAAAAAAAACCTTTTGGTAGTAATGTCAACAGGCAGACGTGTAACTGAGCAATATTTATTGGAGGCATTTAATTTTTCATTGCCCAACGACGTCACAAACCTGTCACAAATTTATAGTATAAAAATGCTGCTGCCATGTAATCTAGGTAAATATGGTGCAAATATCAATGTAACAACCCAGTTATAATGTTATTTAATCTCATTATGCACTAAGCAGATGCTCAGTCTGCATTGGTCAAGATTCACGTACATTGGCAAGCCGAATGCTTTGATTGGCCGTAGCAAGTTTACTTCTGCACCCCAAGTCACTATCGTAAGCAAAACACAAGCTTGACATCATTTAATTTGGTTTTTCTCATAATGTGCTGCCTTTAATTTACATAAATGTTATAGAAATGTCACAGCAACAACCTGATGAATCTGGACAAGCTCAAACAGCAATATAAATGCTCCGAGTGTACTGGTAAAGGTTCCCTCACTTCAGTATGCTGTGTGCTTGAAGAGGTATCCTTGTCTTATTTTCTCGATAATTCAGTTTATTTTTGATTTTCAGAAGCTGGATTGGGCCACACCGTGTGGTATTTAAAGTTTTCTTTCAGCAACTAACCAGAGTATGATTAAAAGCATAGATTTGGTCTGATTTTTATACTCGAAGTTCCTGTTGCTTTTCTGAAATATACATCTGTAAAACACTCAGTCATTTCAAGAGCACTCCACTTTGACATGTGAATTGAGTGACACTCCAACCAACAAACAACCCATGTCATTCTACTTGATGCAAAGGTGCATGTACCCTAAAGGCTTAGCATACAGACACACTGTGGAGTGACTGGGTGTCCAAATGTTGTTGCTGTAGGGAACAACATTTTGTGGCCATTTTTTAGTGTGGTGGACAGAGCAGCAGCACCTCGCTGCCTAATGGAACCATGTGGCTTTTTCTGTATCTTCTCATGTTTGAATAGCTGTATATTCTCCTTTTGAATTTTTAATGTTTTGGCTCCTGTGGTGATCTGATGTGGACAATTCCCAAATTCGTCTCTCGGAAACCTAAACTTCCTGGTCGATTTTCTTCCTGTTCTTAGGTTTTAATCATCATCCGTGGACTACTTGGCTAACGGTTTTATTGGATCCTTGCTGCATTTGTCACTTTACACTGACATGTGTTTCCTAATGTCTTTTAATAGCCAGGGACTTAAACACACCTCCTGTTATTGCACAGTTCCCTTTTATTGGTCTAATATTAAAATTATATAGTGGCTTCATACTAGGCAATAAATCTGTGTCCATGCTGACTCTGCAGCTGGAAGTGCTGTTGTGTTGCTGATTTTTATTTTTTATAATGAAATTGTAAATAGTGCATCATGTTGCAGCATTGCAATCGAGCAGACATGCTAGTACATGCTTTCACACAGTTGCATGGTGTTTTTGAGAACATTGCCTGCTTGTTTGTTTAATAGGAAATAGAATATGCAGATCTTCCTCGTATGCCAGATGTTGATGCAGTATTCAAGTTCAATTTGCCATTATGAAAAACATAAAATGCGAGACAATCTTGCGACTGGAGACAAGATTATTGCATGGGTAGCCTGAGGGGGGAGGAAATCAAGGCAGATGAGGTGCAGCTGAAACAAGACGATGAGGGAGGAGCGGGCTGATGCACTGTGCCGTAAAAAAGTACTTCCTCCATTGCTTTAATTTCAGATCAAATTCATTTCAATACCAGACAACAATAACCCGTCTAAAACAAGAAGCAGGCCTCAAATTATGTTTTAATTTACTGAAGGAAAAATGGCTATGAACAGCAAATTGGTCAGTTTGGAAAACCAGTTGAGAGCAAGAAGGAAAAAGGGCGACTTGTGTGATTAGTCATGTTTAACCTATCAAGACCTGCAGCAGGCCTCGGATCTTGCTGGATTAAATGGTGGTGAAAAAAAGTAATTTCACACCTTTTTGAACTTGATAAGTTAATGACGGCTGGTTGAACAATCAACTTCTCACTGACATAAAACAAGATCTGCACACTGAAAGCTGCTAATAGCACAAAAACAGCTTTTTCTAACAGATAAAACCACCAAGCACGAGCTTTTATACATTCTTTCATTTTCTTAATTCCTAGTGTATTTATTATTGAAACATATGCGTAGAAAATAAATTACCCTGATAAGGCAAAAATGTATGCAATATTAAAAGACAGAAAGACTTCACACAGTTAATATATGCAGAACAATGAGAGACTTGGTTCTATTTTTCTTGTGAGTAAGAACATAGTAGAGACAAATCAGAAATTAATTTCATAATAAAAAAAAAAAATCCATTTTAGTCTTCTGCTTTGTGCATGACTGATGGAAACAATATGGAAGAAAAATTAACACAATTCTTAACTGTTCGGGAAATCGGCGAGTCGGGAGTTTTTATACCGTAACTGGTGGAATCCTCAACCGATCAGGATTAAGATTGTAGAATCTTAATCACTCTTAAAGTAATGCAGGAGTTTATACCTAAAAAAAAAAACAAAAAAAACAGCCAATCCAGGAGCGCAATTTATCCTACTTGGCATTCCTTATTTTAACTCAGAGCGGAAATAAGGAATCTTGGAGTCGTTTAAGGAATGCTGTTGGCTTCTGCGGTAGTGCCAAGACAGTTTCCACTGTGTGTATCGTTCTAGGATTTTAGTTGCGGGCAGCTGTGTTTCTACATCCCATCAATACTGGGGCTCCACTGTGAGAGACTGTTGCACACCTTACTCTTGGCGCAGCCTTTCCAGCTTCGTTGCCCCAAATCAGAGCAAACTCGTGGAGCATGAACTCCAACGATGGATTTGTGACCCTTAAGTGCAAATAACTGTGTCTGTTAATTTACGTCTAGGGTCAAGATTAGCATCTGTCTTTCTTTTTATTTAGATGCCCATTAGTTGCAGTTCCCTGCATCGACATTCACATTCAACATAAACAACTAAAAATACGTACATAGCTCACATAACAAATTCAAAATTAAAGTAACTACAACATTTTTTTTTTAATTACAAATTTATAGGCTATAGATCAAAACAAATTGTACTATAATAAAAAAATGTATACAAAAGGACATTCACTTAATTATGTCAGGCAGAAAAACATACATAATCAAAACAACAGTATAAGAATCATTGAGTGTAGTAGTTTTTTCTTTGTAAATACATCATTAAAGCTGGTATTTCCAGTAAATGTTTCAGTCCATGTTAACATAAATATGTAAAGCAGACATCTTCAAAGAACTTGTATGAACTTGGATTGCATGTCTAGTTCGATAATCTCATATATTAGCAGTAAACATCAACTACGAATGTCATTCTTTGAACTGATGCTCTACCCTGTATAGTAGTCACCTTTGTTCCAGAATGTAAACCTTTAAAAAATTTCTTAAGGCCCAATAGCTCTCATACAAAGCTTGCAGATTATAGTGCAGTGCTTTTTTCCCCCCTCCTCTTCATCTCAGTGCATGATCCCTTAGTGCCCAAGTTATAGGTTAAGCGAGGAGACAAAAAGCCCTCCCCCAACCAATGTGGAAAACACAGATCAAACGGAAGAAGAAGAGAGGAGGAGGGTGGCAGGCAGTGATGAGAGCTTTGTTGCTGCTAATGGAGAAGGTTCAGAGCGAAGCGGGGTTAATATGATACGTGTTCGCGTGAGCCGCACCCAATATCACGGCCCCGACTCCTCTCTGTGGACCGAGCGTCTGATACTCTGTTCACAAGAGTAGAAGAAGCGGAAGACTTCAGCGGGGCTCCTAAGGTTGCAGATGGGTGAACGAGCGCAGTATCACAAGTCCACACCGTCGGATGTTTCATCATTATTGCTTTGTACACGCGTGGCACAAGTTGCCATAGCAAGATCTGCTTGCATCAGCACTCGGTCGTCTTGCCTCAACACGCGGCGCAGACGGGACGATGCAAACACGACGCAACAGCCACAAGTATGTGGAAAGAAAAGTTCTGTGTCAATAGACTGAAATCTGACTTATAGAGACGGTGTGAACAGGTGATGAAATCTGCCAGCACCCAAATCGAAGCGCTTTCATGCAAATGTGATCAGATGGATGCAGAGAGCTCCAACTTTCTGATGACACCTATTGATGCACTCATAAAATATTTCAGGAGGGGTTTGTTTAGTTGTCGTTGCCTAGGTTATTCTTAGGTTTTACAGTGCCAGTCAAGCGGATTCAGACCTCTTAGGTTCTTCTCCCAGCAGGACGATGACTCCAAACAGGGAGAAATCATCTTCATTCATTAG
Organism: Gambusia affinis; assembly: GCF_019740435.1. Taxonomy (NCBI): domain Eukaryota; kingdom Metazoa; phylum Chordata; class Actinopteri; order Cyprinodontiformes; family Poeciliidae; genus Gambusia; species Gambusia affinis. The sequence continues at coordinate 6,664,238 of NC_057890.1, forward strand.
AATGGCCCAGTTAAAACCTAGACTTACATCTAGTCAGGAGTCAGGTTCACCAGTGGTTTTGTTTGCTAACTTCTAAAGGCAGCAGGGGAGGAATCAATTTTATTTTAGGGTATGAGAGTGAAACGGGCTGAATAAAAAAGCCACACTTTTCAGAAAAAAGCTAAAGTTTGTCTTCCATTTGAGTTAGTCTCTCCAAGTACTTAACTTAGTCTTGGTTTACCATGAGTAATCTCCGTAAAGTACAGGAAAGCATGTGGTTCTAAAGTTTGGACAAAATTTAAAAGTTCTACGTGTGTGAACACTTACGCGGTCCACTTCATGCAAATCAAAATTATAGCAGCTCCAATGTGTCAAAAGTTTGGACTTGTATAAAAAAACAAGCTTGATCCTTAAGTCATATTTCATATTGTCCCAAAGTACAGTACAGTGAAATTAATTTAATGCACGTGAAGAGTATTGAAAAATGAAAATGACATCAGAAAACAACAGATAATTGATTTTAACAATTTCTCCTTTGTAAAAAGATTTCTCAGAAATTTTAGAAAAGTAAAAAAACCAACAAAAAAGTCACACAACATTTTACGTAGCACGTTAAAATCAAATATATATTTCTGTTCCCAGCGTCAACAATACGTAACTTTCTGGGAAATTTTTTTTCCGTTAATCAAAACCTTATTTTTATCACTATTTTTCTCACCTACAATTTTCACTGCATTCCTCAACTTCAAACGAACAACTTTGTGTTTTGACAAGTCATTGCTGTGGAAACCAAATCACGCATTTTTCTGTTAATGGCTTTTATTGAAAGATTTTCTTCCTCTACGCCCGGAAAGTTAACTTGTTCACACTTTTGGTTAGGGGACTTAAGAAAATATTTTCATAAAGTTTGAGGTTTAGGTTTACAGTTTAAAGATTGACAATGTGGCCCCTTTGTTTAGCTCCTCTTGGTGCTCAGTCCTTGTTCAGCAACTAAACATTCATCTTATTTCAAACACTCCAAAGGCAACATCATCTTTTATTGTTTTGCAGGAAGTCCAAATCTTTTCGAAAGCAACAAAAAAATTTCACCAATTTCTTAAAATTTGCAATTGCAAATTTTTAGATTTATTTACGTTATTAATACACGCTATTATTTCACTGTAAGGGAAAAAACAAAAAGCAAATTCACAAATATTTTTTTCTTTATAGAAGACAACCGATAAGCCATGAGACAACTTCTGACAAATCCACTGTAAGTGTGTAGCTTGTGTGGGTGTGTGTGGGTGTGTGTTCACGGCTCTCCTGAGACCGACTTCATTCACTCTCGATCACAAACAAATTAGCCTCGCTTTAACGCACCACTTCCCTCCAACCTGGCTGAATACACAGGTTCCTTCGCCCAGCCATGCACAACAGAGACGTCCCACATGGATCCCGTTCATATAACAACCCTGAAGATCTACAGTCAAGTGTGTGCAAATAGTGGCGCCGCATGCAGTACATCCAAATGCTTTGAGTTTGTTTTTTTTGTTGTTGTTGTAGGAATAATTGGCAATAATGAGTCATTTAGATTTTTATGTCCTTTTGAAACCAAGGTAAAGGTCACCTGCAGCTGTTTTTCCACAAATAGATATCGACATTGAATTAAATCTCCTTGCTTCCACATATTATGTGCATTTTAACACATGTTGGCTTTTTAAGCTTCAGTAACTCTTACTGAAGTCATTAAGAACAATTTTGTACACCGGTGTACACTTTAGTTTCTTCAACCATACACTTTATATACATCTACAAGCCTTCGATGCTAACAGTTTGTAAATGCTGCACCATTAAGGACTCGGTTTGAATGAGGTTGATGAATCTTACATTCAAAAGTAAAGTTATGTTAGCAAATGTTTTCACAAGACGGCTTGTCAAACAAAACCAAGGGTTGTTGAATCACGTTTTTGTTTGAGGCGCTGAGAGGGTCTAGAATGGCCTGTAGTCAAACTGTAGAAACTTGACTTTTTACGTGGTATAAACTTGTAATTTATAGGAATTTAATTTCTATTTTCTCCTCCTCTGCTGTGCTGTAGTGTCGACTGGGGTGAGGTTTTTTCATATGATCACTACATCAAGGCAACGTTAGTTTTGTTTCTAGCTCTTGTGTATCTGTATGTATTCCTGGATTTAGTTTGAAAAAAAACTTGTCTATGGATACGGCTCTACGTCTCCCTAAACCCTCCACCTCCCTTCCCTCACTCGCCACCTTTCCTAACTAAGTCGCTTTTTTCTCATCAAGCATATTTTATTTGTTGTACACAATTCATTGCTGCAATAACTTGTTTCTGAATTGTTACACATTACAGCTGAACGGCTTAGTAAAAAAAGAAGCGGTGTTTTTAGTGGCCTTAGGAAGACGAATGCTGGAATTGAATCCTTGTTGCCAGAGTTATAGTTTCTTTCTTATTATGTTTGGAAAGTTGAAAATCTGTGGCATCTGAGAAAATGATTTTACCTGCTAACTCATCTTTTTTCAAAAGTACTTTCTGTTTCGTCAATGTACCTCTTCAGTGTCATTCTAATTTGCGTCCTTTGTGCCGTCGTCTCTTGTCTAACGTCGAGATGTTGAAAGAGTTCCTGCTTGTTTTGTGTTTGAATGCACGAGGCATGATGTCCACTCCATAATCCTATAAATGCAGAATCTCAATTTAAGTCAAGCCAGTGTACGAACATCCTTTGGATGCATGGAAACTTTAGCAGGATCTTGTAAGCTACCAGTCTACAGAGCTGACCTTAAAATCATCTGTTTTCACAGAGTTAGCCAAATTTTAGCTCGTTGAAGGTTCTTTTTCAAAGACAGTGGTCAGAAAGATTTTTCCAGGTGTTTTTTTTTTATTTTTTCAGTGAAAGAACAACAGAATTTGAATAGAGCCACAGGGCTTATGATGCACAGAACATAGAGTACACAGAACATGATGTACCGCTTACTTCCCTCTCTCTCTCTTTCTCTCTCTGCTTGTCTGCTTGACTGTGTGGGAGCAAACTGTACATGTGTGTTTCACCAATGAGTATGAAACACTGGAGGGCCTATATGTGCATGCATTTAGATCCAGAGTGAGCACTCTGAGTGAAGTGTACTTGTACGCACCATGTGAATGTAAACAAATGAGAACACGACGTACCCAGAAAACGCAGACACGCGGCAAAACGTGACGCCGCAGAAAACAGCCCATCTACATGCATGCACCTTTGCTTTGATTGTCTCCCTTCCAAGTGTTAATTTGGAAACAATTCAACAGCCTGTTGAGTGTTATTTTCTTACACGTGTATTGGCTTGATGTTAGACCCAATGATTTAGGTTTGCCGGGTTGTGTTTGTGCAAGGTAGGCCACCTGCAATCCTCCCTCTTGTCGGCCGCGGCGGATTTATTCAATGCTTCAGACAAAGATCAATAGAGGTGGGGGAGGGGCATGGAGGAGGGAAAGCAGGAAAGGAAATGTGTGTTTATGTCCACTTCTTTATCTGGTTGTGTGTTTGATGCACGTGGGCTCTAGAAACATGTTTACATGCAGGATTTGTTTTTACATTTTGTAATGGTACAATTATAAGTTCTTTTTTCCTATTTTATTAGAGCTATGCAACTAGAGCAAATTTGGGAATGGAACAGTTAATACTTCTGAGTCGATACTTTTTAAAGAACCTTTTGAGGTTCCCCTGTTTTCAGGAACCTCTTGGCGATTTCAGGGTAATGTGCCGCATTTGTTCCATGTATTTCTTGTCGTAAACATGAAGCAGGACGTCTTAGGACTATCTTTAAACGATGTACATCTTCACGTCACTCCGAGTGCTCAAAAAATAGACACTTGTGGATGTTAACACTACCAACACTAATTACTACTTAGGAGGCTTTTTTTAGCCAAAGGGTAAATGGGGGTTAATTGTTGCTCCGAATGCTGAATGCAATCCCAATACAGAAAACCGAGCTTGCAGCGTAAACGATCCTCTTCCATAAACGGCAGAGTTGGCAAAAATATTCAATGCGCTGCTTAAGTAAATATTCTAAACTTCTTTTTTTTCTTGAAATACCAGATTGAGGGGTGATCTCAGTTGACGGTTTCAATTGGTATTGAATATCCATATGTTCAAATGTATTCTGACACAAGATTTCCATGTAGATAATAATCTGAATTAGTTTTTAAAACTTCTGAAATAGCCCTTTCTCATGCTACCCAATTAAATCATCTTCAGCCATTGGTTGTTCCTTGATTTGTGATTTATATGCATATGTATACATATACATATACAAATATGTATATGTATATACAAATATGTATATGAATATACATATACATATATATACATATGTATACATATATGTATACATATATATACATATATGTATATAAACATATACACACAGAGACTCGTTGCCATGGCAACCAGTAAACAGCCCCGGGAGCTCAGAGCAAAGATTACGTTCAAATGCATCAGGATCAGAATATTTACATATATTATTTATAATGTATGTGTATATATATATATATATATATAAATATATATATAAAAATTCCCTTCTCACCCACCGCGGGTGGTGATTCTTCTTCCTCTTAGCTCGGGTCCTCTACCAGAGGCCTGGGAGCTTGAGGGTTCTGCGCAGTATCTTGGCTGTGCCTAGGACTGCACATTTCTGGACTGAGATGTCTGATGTTGTTCCTGGGATCTGTTGTAGCCACTGTGACTGCCCCGAGGGTCCCGATGACCACAGGCACCACTGTGGTCTTCACCTTCCAGGCCCTCTCCAGTTCCTCCCTTAGGCCCTGGTATTTCTCTAGTTTCTCATGCTCCTTTTTCCTGATGTTGCAGTCACTTGGTATTGCCACATCCACCACAACGGCTTTCCTCTGTTGTTTATCCACCACGACTATGTCTGGTTGGTTCGCCCTCACCATTTTATCCTCAGCTGGCAGGATAGCTCAATAGATAAGTCAGCGGTTTTTCACCCGGTCGACCCGGGTTCGAATCCAGGTCGAAACCGGAAAAAAGGGCGCTATCCTGTCTGGGTCCTTAGGCAAGATCCTTTGAGCTACAGCCTACCTCATAACATGAGAGACACAAAGAAGCAAGGAAACATGCCGGCTCAGACGTCGCCCGGCCAAACAAGGTCTGCGTCAGGTGCTGGGGAACCAGAGCACCTTGATGATAAATGGGCTACTGGAACAACGAGGCGGACAACGATGCGGAAATATATATATATATGTATATATATATATATAATTTACATAAATAAATATAGAAAAATACATTTATATCAAATAAAACTTTGTGTCCACTTCTCAGATTCTTTGCTTGTGTCATTTCCCCGACCACTGATATTCCTGACGCAGTACAAAGCATCAGTTCATGTGGCACATTGCCATGGCGCACACAGTGATGTCCAATCCACCAGATCACTGAGCAGCATAAACAAAACTTCCTGAAGGACTTTGTGTGGACATGTCCCCACCAATATTTCCTCCTCCTCTCTTTTCCTTTTATGTGCCTGCATCCATGTGTGGACAGTAACTCTGCAACAGCTGCACGCTGTATTCAAAGCATTAACAGTTAGTTAATGATTTTTAAAATTCCTTTGTAAAACATAAATGGCAAGTCGCTCAGTGATCTAGTGGATTGGACATCACTGGGCCAGCCAGGGAACTGGTTCCCTGAAAGGCAGGGCCGTGCAGAGACCTATGGAGGGGCAGGGGCTCAAATTTTTAAAAAGGGACGCATTGAACCAGTGTGGCAAAGTATGTGTACTTTGTTACTGTACTTAAGTACAATCTTCGTGTATCTGTACTTTACTTAAGTATATTTAATAATGGATACTTTCGATTTTTACTCCACTACATTTTACAGTAAGTATCTGTAGCCCCAAAAAGTAGAGGAATAGTCCTTTATCGCTAAGCTGAATCAAAAGGCAGAATCAGAATGTACAGCTAACGAAACACCAAAACAGAGACATAATTTCTTCTAAATGCTAAGTGTGTTCTAAACGTTTGCCAAGAAAAAATGAAATCCTGAAATTTGAGTCTGGAGTTCTGACATGGGGAAAACATCCAGGAACCCTGTAGAGAGTCGAAAACAAGAAGGAGCGATGAGAAATGACCGGAGAGGACAAGCTTCCTGTCTGGAAGTTAAAAGACTTGAATGAATGTGTAAGGGAGGAGAGGAGAGGCAGAGAGCCTTGGCTTTAATCGGCTCCCTGGCCACCAATCATTCTAACTGGAGGAAGGACTGCGAGGGGGCAGAGGGGTTGGTTAACCGGTTCACACCAGGCTGACACAAACTCAGTGCCCTCACCCCGCAGAGGGACCACCCGCACAACACACTTGCTAGAAAATATGCCTTGACAACATGACCGCATTGCTAGATTAGCATTTTTTGCCCCTGCTTTTAGGCTCCCACACCTGGCACACACGATCAGAACATCACTAAACGTGGAGATGCACATTTCAAGCCGACATGCTACATGTAGCTGCTTTGCTACGTATCAAATTCTTGGCCTGTCATCTGCCCTTCCTCTCCCCTTTGACTCAGTGAGCCCCAACCGGAAGGTCGGCCCCCTCTCTGGAGAAAGAGGCGCTTTTGTCCCTGCAAAACAGAGGCCTCTTTCTCCACGCTGTGCATGGTGTGTGTGTGCGTGCGCGTGTGTGTGTTTGCTCTGGGGTGACAAGTGCAGATAAAACCAAAAGCAATTGAGAAAGACGAAAAGACAGAAACGGAAGAGGAAGGAAATTAACAGCATGAGGGTAAACTATCCAAAGTTTTTTTTTTTTGGGGGGGGGGGGGGGCTTTTTTTTTATCTTTCGAGTTGCTGGTCTCTTGGCAGCAGCAAGGTGACATCGCCACATATGGGAACAACATATACAGCGGCGCTTTATTTCTCACCCCGTGTTTTATAGAGCGGAGAAGACGGGTGCTCATCGGCTGCATCTAATCGCACAAGCCGCTAGCGTGGCGCCTGACCTTCCGGATTCCCCAGACCTGAACAAGCAGCATCTTTCTTACACACAGGTCATGGGGCGGACAGTCAGAGTATTACCCAGGTAACAGAAGGTTTCATAAAGGTTACGAGTTCCTTTTTTTATTCTCAGGATTCCTCCACATTTCTAGTTTCAGAGCTCCACACATTACCAGATTTAAATTTATCCCGTTTTAAATTGGGTTTTTTTTTTTTAAAGTATAAAATGTCCACCTTGAAACTTTTAAGATTGAAAAGAAAAGTTGAAACAGCCCTATGTCTTGCTTTTAGAGACGTACTGATCCAATATGATTGGCCCAGATTTTAGGAAAAAAACAACAACAAACTTCTAGATCAGTTACCTGTCCAAGCCATAAGAGCACATCTGTTCGGTCCAATTCTATGCATTGTGCGTTTCAGTTTTTTATTCATTTTACAATAACAGCAAATGCGGCTAAGGAAACTGAAAAGTCAAGGTGCAGGGTTTCTTGTCATGCTATTGGCTGGCATTTGCAAAGCAGCCAATCCCAGAACTGCATTCGTTTCTCTTGGCACTGAATGGCTTTGATAAGGGAAACTGTAGCTTCTGCTGTTGTGTTGAGTCAGTTTCTACTGTGTGTATCGATGCATGTTATATTTGCTGTCTGACTTACTATCATTGGCCGTTTAGAGTTTATTTTGTATCCTAATTTTGCATCTAACAGTTTAGATATTTCCTAGGAAGTGTTTTCTTAATCCTTGCCATTTTTTTTTGTGGTTTTGTTCTGTTTGGGAAACAGATGTAAGTTTAAGATGTTGGAAGCCCACCAACTGTGTCGCTTTTAGAACCAGCTAATCTGGATTTCGGCTAAATGCAGAGTTTTTCACCGCAGGTGAGAAATGAACTGCTTATAACCTTTTAAAATGCAGAGCTGTCCCTTTAAGGTCAGTGAGTGTATGACACCCTGGGGCTAACTTTAAGTTCACTTTACTCGCTTAAAAATGTAAATGCTGGAAACATTTACATGCGAGTGGAGGTTTTCACACAGATGGGACAGAGGAAGGTTTAAGTACCAACAGATTTACAGCCTTTAATGAAAATCCTCTTAAATCAAAGGAGTATAGAAGACACCCGAGAGGCCTCTACTTGCTAACTACAGAAGATTTAAAAGCTTTCATCCTTTTTTTCGGAATAAATCTTCAGAAAAGTTTAAGATAACCTCGACGCTATCTTAAAACGCGCATACATCCGCTTGTACTTGTTAGCTGAACATACAGAGTATGATGAAGGTTTCGAAATTCAAAATATGTTGCAGAGTCAGAGGAAAGTGACTAAGCCGTGTTTTTATGAGGAAATGAATCAACCACACATTCTTTATCAGGCTCCAGTCTTTCCTATGGAGGTTCTCACCCAGACATTAGAGTTCAAGATGTGAACTTTCACCTTCTTACCTAACTCGAGCAGACGGCTTTCAACAACATGCTGCAATTTCACCAATTTCCCTTTCTCAGTCTGAGCACAGCAGTGACCTTTGACATCCATATCATGTTGGAAGTCATACTCGGTGTTCTTTGTTTCCTTTTTTAGATGAAAACAAATGACCTGTGTTCTGTGGGTTGTGAAAAGCTCATATGGTGTGAACTCTGGCCTAGTATTTAAGACGTGTAGCAGCAGAGATTCATGCATGACTCACATTACAATAACCCAGATGTCCTTGTAATGTTTGATAGCTGCATGTACGTTTCATTTTATGAAACGTGACGTTGTAAGAGTTTCAAACCAAGGTTATTAACGATAGCTAACACAACAGTAACGGAGTATAATGATACTCGTCATTTTTGTCACAGTTACTCTCAATTTGTAACACATTCTTATTGCTCTCCCACAAAATTTGTTTTTTAGCTTCTTTGTGTTTTTTTTTGTTTTTTTTTTTCAAAATACTATAGTTATGTAAACTTAAACAATTCATTTGCAAAATAGCTTAAATAAATTTGATTTAAATAACAAAAGCATGAGTTATTTGCTGTTTTTTGAGATATATTTCTACTAGAGGTCTTTGTTTAGGAAGGAGTTCGCTGAATTAGCAAGCTAACGGCTAACTCCACTCTGTTTTGACACCACTCTTTGATAACTTTGCTCATAATATTGTTTTCTGAGGTTTACAGTTAATTGAGGGTCCACTAAAGTGAGGGTCTTAAAACAATCTCAGATATTGCTTGAAGTTTTATGCATGTGTGCCATGCTTTTCCATTCTAAGATTTAATTTCTTTAGCATTTTACATTTGTAATTTTATTTTTATTCATTGCGTCTTCCATCTGCTTTTGAAGCATTTGTTTGCTTCATTACTTTTTGTTTTTATACGGAAACAAATAAATCAGGCAGTAGGAGAAGCAGTTAATGGGTCACAGATTGGTTCTGGCCCATTTCTTTGGTGATCAAAATACAAACAAACTTCCACCTTTCTAGATGTATATCACGTCAGGCAGTGGCAACTGACTTGCAATAAGCAAATGTCAAACACTGAAGGTTTTCTTTAACTATTGTAATTCCTTAAGATAAGGATTTCAAAAGCAATCTGCTCAGATTTCCCGCGAAATTCACACCAAAGTTTTTCACCGGCCAGCCAAAAATGTTTGTCGTTGTTGTTCAATGACTTCGTATAAAAAGGAAACTGATTTTAAATAGCCGAAAATCACCTTTGTAAAATCAAAAAAGAAAACGTACCTTATCACTTTCAGAGTTCTGGTGATATTACAGGGTTGCTTTCAATAAGTGTCAATTGCAACCTTGTTCTACAATCAGCACAAACATAATCAAAGGCTTCGATTTAGACAAAAAAACTGTTAACATTATCTGCAGAACCCATGAAAAATTATACACATGCAGCTTATAAAAGGGTTATCTAATTTTGTGCAAGCACCTTTCAGTAGTGGAGCTCTTCACCCACGCATGAAACGTTCTCACAGAGAAAAGAAATCATTGACCCTCTGATTCTTTTCAGTGTGATGACGTATACAGCTTGTTGTAAAAAAAAAAAAAAAAAAAAAAATCATTTAGAAATATAATATACTAGCCTGTTCACTTTGAGTGCAGTTTATTGTGATTTATTTATAGCAATTGGTTCTTGGAGCTCAATACTGTTGTGAATAGCAGTGATTTTCTGTTGCAAGAGGTTTCTGTGGTAGATTAGGGTTCCTACGTTTCCTTCTTTCCTTCCAAATTTTGACTTGGGACATTTTACAGCAACCTTTGTGCGTGGATGTATATCAGGGGTGTCAAAGTCAAATGGACGGAGGGCCAAATAAAAAATTTAGCTACAAGCTGAGGGCCGGACTGATCAAATGTTCATTGAAATTTTTTTAAATGACGCATATAGTCTAGTGAACCTAATTGAACCTACTGAAAACCTAACAAATATATTCCAATATGATCAGATAAATAAAGCAATATTTTCTTATGGCTCTGTCAGTAATCTTTAATTTTCAACAGACACAACTGAAATATTTTTAAAATATAATTGGATTGAAATACAATAAAATAAAGTGCAAAAATCTATTAATCAAAAACAACACTTTCATCAAGGAGAAGTAACATGCAGTGAAAACAAATATTAAACTTTAACTTTTAAACTTGAACTGAGTAAAAACTCTAAATATAAACTCTAAACCTTGTTTGAAACCCCCGGTTCTCAGTGTCCACCTTCCTTTTTGCCATTTTTGATGGGTATCTGAAAGTTAATTTTACAGTTATGCTGACGACTGCTGTGCTAATAACCCTTCTAGACCGGACGTGTCGCCGGCGACACATCTAAATTTGCAGTACCGTAATTCCGCCACACGTAGCGCTAAGTGGAAAAATTCCAACGGTTTCTGAAAGGGGAGACGTTGCACTTTCCAGCAAGTATCGGGTTAATACGGTAACTTCGCAGCTGCAGCTGCAGAGAGTGTAATTAATCCGGGGGGCACTCGTTTAATAGACGGTATATTTCGGCAATAACTTGGTGGATATTGAAAGTTCCGGTTGTTATGGATACATGGGTAAGTACATCATCTCACAGAACATTTAAAGAACTACTTACAGTTCAAATAAGGAAGATATTTTTTTTCAGACGGGGTGCCGGCTTGCTGCGGTCTGCGGGCCGGTTCTAATAATAAATCAAGATCATCCCAGGGGCCGTAAAAAATCTTCTCGCGGGCCGGATGTGGCCCGCGGGCCTTGACTCTGACATATGTGATGTATATGAACAAAGGAGAAGAATTAGCAAACGAGGCTCGATAAACGACAGAAAGTTGTTTAGATGTCTTCTATGGTTTGACAAGCACAATGTAGCAGCAGGTTGGATCCTGATTGCAGTTTCAATGGCAGCAATTCCTGGATTTCTACTTTGTAAAAAAAAAAAACAACACAAAGAATTCAGCAAACTAAAAGTGCAGGTATGTAGTTCATGTAAAAGCAAGAGAGCAGGTCCTGCATGCACCAGCTGCTCTGCGGACAGCCAGCATGCTTTCACATCCACCCACACGCTCCCCACCATCCCGCAATAGTCTTCCCCACATTACCCTGGGGATGCGACCCGAGCCACTTGTACAGTAAAAGCAGCGTCTCATGTGGCAGGAGACATGGACACATGCGCGCGCACGAGATACTTTGCCATCTGGGACTCATTTTCTCCCCATCTATAACAGCTGCGGCTGAGGCTTTCATGTGTTGTGGTGGGCAGCGGAGGAATGCCGGGCAAACGGCCCTACGTGCTCCAACAGAAGGTAAATTACAGGGAGCCCCGTCGCACCGTGACCCCGGAGAGAAGGCAAGCCGAACTCTTTGGTGTTCATGGGCGAGGCCTCCTGGATTTGATGTTTTTTAATAGCTTGATCAGAACAAAAGCGGAGCATTTAGGTATGTTTAAAACTTACGTATTCCAATAAAAATTTGATTGAATACAATGGGTCATTGCAATTCCGCTCAGTTCTAATCTCGCTTCAATGCTTGGTCTTCGCTTTCTCCCATTGACTTGAATTCCTCTTGTAGAATGTCAACCGGCCCAATCAGCAAACAGAAGGAGTTGCGAATGATGACGTCAATTTTCCCCTCTGTTTAGTTTTGCAATCTGTCTTTGGTTTTAGCCAAGGCAGCAGAAGAAATGAAGAAAGCCATTTAGTCCACGTTGGCCATGCTTCCAAATATTGAGTTGGCATTGACAGCCATCTTGTTTGACTCAGCACTTCTCTCTTTGCAGGGGTCAGATGGCAATTTACAGTGTAGGCAATTTCTCGTAAGGTTCAGACAGTCAAACTGGGGCATTACACGCCAGCATGGGGAGATGTTAGCTGTTGGGTCAAATTTTAATCCTTTCTCAATAGCTGAGGGTTCAGATCCTCTGTACTATGGGGCATCTATCTATTTATTAATTTTTTTAAGAGATGTACACAGTGATGTAATCCTCAAGGACAGTGCAAAAATAAATACCCTCTTAAACTGATCAAAGCTCTAAAGAAAAAGTTGTTTATCGAACACTGTATGAGACCCAAAGGGAAAATTAAATTGTCCAATGCTGATCTTTGAGTGACTGCATCTCTAATCAAATGATTTATTTTGTCACAGCGTGACAACAACTGAATTACTCAGCCACAGAGCTATCAACCATTACTATTACTATCTCATTAAAACAAAAAACAAAAAGCTGGTAGAAGAAGCAATGAATGAAAAAGAAAAAAAAAAGCATACAAATTTGAGGGTTAGTCCGTTACTTTTTTCCAATATGGAGTGGAAAATCTTTTAAGACTCAAAGTTTTATAACCCCTTTAAAGCTTTGTTTGTTTAGTGGGCCCTCAAATCTCTATAAAGAACTGGTATTTTATCTAACACCAACTAGAAACTAGCTGTAGTCACTAGTTACATTCAAAAAGCAATTCCTTAAACCAGTGAAGCAGAGCACTCCTGTTGTTTCCGTGTCATAACTTTCCAAACAGGAGAGACTCTCTGAGTTTTTAGCATCTGGCATGTCAATGTGTATCCACGGTAACGAATGGTGTAAAACGCTTTATTTAATAACATTGTCATAAGGTTTATTTGAACTGCAGTTACGTTGATTCTCCAGCAGGGCATGTTTTCTTTACACATCATTTTGCCATTAAAAAAATCCACGTCAGATAGATGGCCGTGCTAATGTGTCAAAAGCAACATGGTAATGAATGAGAGTCTCCTATGAGATTGTGTATTTCTACACAACTACTACTTTGCTGAAGAGTGACGGGTAAACTTGAATTTACCTAAATAATTTCTTCATGTTGGTATCCAGTCCCAACATGAAAAGCACCTTTAAAAGTCCTCTTGGGTGCGGAAACTCTGATTTTAAGGATAATTTTGCGTAAATATAGTTTACTTATTTGCTCATTGCAGAAAATGATCATTTTTAGGGCTATAATGCTTATAAGCTCTAAATAGTAAATCATTTTTCTTGCCCTGGTATTTAATGATTGATCAGAAATTCACTAATGAGGTGTAGATCAGTCATCTCTTGTAAAAGACGTGATTCAAAATGCTGTAAAAATTGCACCTCTTGTCAGTGAAGAAATTTCTGTAAATATATTTTAATTAAGTTTACAATTTAGAACCTTTACAGTTTATTTCTGTTTGAACTGACAGTTGATTCAGTTGTGTTTTTTTTTTTTGCTCGCATTGCAAGTTAAAAATCCTGCTATTAGCATCTTTCAGTTTTGCTTTCATGTCCACCGCTCAGTGTTTGGGGTCACTAGTAAACTACAGTTTGCTCGCAGAAACACACACACACACACACACACACACACACACACACACATGCACGCTTTTATTTCGACATGACCCAAACGGGAAGCAATAAAATGTCAGCAGTGAAAAGGTCACCAAAGGGCAACTGGCATTACTTTACGCATCTCTTCCTCTTTGAAATGGGGTGTAAAATCAAAGCAGATTGGGTAGGCAGGGCGTCCTTTAGTGCGGTTCACAAAGCTGTCAAATGGTAATAAGCGAGCCACGTAGTTAAATCCAAGAAGATTCTCTTTGAACACTAGACGTCCATGCACAGCTGCTGGTCCTCGTCTTCGTTTAAACTGGATATTTCCAGCCCACATGTCTTGAATACTGTCTTGAAAAGGTACGGAGAGCAGGGGTTGGGAATTGGATTTAGCCAGATTCTCAAAACTTTTTAAAAAAATACCTCAATGGGATAATTATGTGTTATTGGAAGATTAATACCTGACTATAAAGTCTTAAAAATGCAAACATTTTAATAAGACTTAAATGAATAAGTAATGCTTATAAGCCTGGCGTCCCTCCAGGCGTATAATACACTGGGGGAAACCACGCCTCTATATAACAAATTGATCAAACTCTTTAGCTCTACAATTTAAAACATCAGTCCCAATAGTTCATCTAGTCCCATCTAGCTTATTGGCCCAATAAAGTTCACTCATCTACAACAAACTAAATAAGTTTTCTTTTCAAAATACAAGAAAGATTATTTATTATTGCAACAAAACGGTTGGGATGCAGGACAGAGCAATAAAATAAAAGGTGGAGGAGATGACATGAACACTGCTGTCAAGGTGAAGATGGCAGTGGGAGTCCAAGAAGCTGTAAAACACACAGCAGCTAAATGTCACTCACACTGGGTTTGATGGTTTCATCAATCTGACTGTAAGGACTGGATGTCTGCACAGCCTCCGCTTCCTCTTTCCTTTAGCGTCAGAGCTGTCAGGATGGGGGCGTCGCCAAAAAAAAGACTGAAAGCCACATCAGAAGAGGAACTAAGTTGTTCGGGGAATAAGAGGCTTCTGCGCTATGATGAGAGAAATTAGTGAAACCCTGGAGTGCATTATTCTGACATGGAATACTACGAGTTACAAATTGCCTACGAATCGGAACCAGATGAAGTTGTGACTTGTGCTATATATACTGGGCCTCAGTTCGTGTTACTGGTATTTCATAAGATACTACGACACATATTAGCGTTGGCAATGTGAAGTGGCACAAAGTAAAAGTAGAAACCTGGAAAACATGATTTTTGCCTTCAGCTTCCCGGTTCAGTTGCAGCTCAAATTTATGGCCTGCCTACGTTTTCCATGATTACTTAAGTTGTAAATGCCAAATTTATTACATCTCATTAAGACTGGCATGTATCACAATTGCAACTGGAACTTTTGTTATTAATCCGATACCAAATAAGGGTCCCCCGATACGAACGTTTTAGATTTTTATTCGTACAAGATGTTGAACACCATCCCATTTCCTTACGTCACAGCTGTGCGCTACTGTTTGTAGGTCCATCGCACAAAATCCCGTTAAAATGCAGTGAAGATTTCAGTTGTAACATGACAAAACGTGAAAATGTTTTGAGTGGTGTTATGCAAAATCGATACCGACGCTTCGGAGCGAAGGTTGTGCTGAATTCTCCCTACGAAGGTTGAAGGACGCTTGATGAGGTTGAATTCTCTGAGCGCGATTAACACCTCCTCGTTTATTCCATCAGTTCAGGGTTTGTTTTGATTCACTTTTCAATTTTAAATTTTATTTTTTTTTTTTTTTTTTTTTTTTTTTTGCAGCGTGTGGAATCGTGGACACGCTGTGCACTTCTAGCCCTTCTTAAAACGCTGCAGCAGGAGCCGGGCCCCTCTGCGTCGGAGCGTAGCATCCTATGCAGCATTTGGCGAGAGAGCAGGGCGGCAGGGAGAAATTTGACAAAGCGCCAAGCCGACCTCGTTTTCCCCAACCTGGTGTGTGTGTGTGTGTGAGTGTGTGTGATGCAGTCACAAGCAGTGCCCGTGGCTCACAGCTTCTGGATCTCCACCCTGCACTTAATACATGTAACTGAATCCTCGCTGCTGCACAGCGGCCCTCGCTGAAACTAACCCCGCTTCAAACACACACGCCTGCATGCACACATGCATGGAGCCTCTCACGCTTTGGCACAGATGCACACGGACTTCCTAGTTGGGTCTTGTGAGGTAAATCGCTTTTTCTTTTTTGGGTCTTTTCAAACGCTCATGTCAAATATTCACGCCGGCGCTTACAGTGGGTCACAGCGTATGTACTGTACATCCTGTCCTCATACGTTGGCGAGTGCTTCCCTCCATCCAATCAAGCCATCAGGCTGAGCCACGTATCAGAGCTTGCAAGGGGGCTCTGAAAATATTACAGCTGCTAATAATAACACCAGCGAATGTGCTGTCACACTGTTTTCCTGCCTGTCCGTCTGCAGGCGTGTGTGCGTGTGTGTGTGTGTGTATGCTGCATGTGCGCATCGCTTGGCATGGAGGCTTACTGTCCCCCCCTCTTGCCCCCCCTTATTCCTCTCCCTTCTCACCACAAGGAACTCATTGACCTGAATCAGAGCGCAGAGCCGCGCCCCTCCTCAGGGCTGCTGCACAAACGCCAGGGAGCCTCTAGTGGCCACACATGGAATCACAGAGGAGAGGAGAGCAGAGCATCAGTGCAAGAAAATCACTCTGGATTAGGCCTGCAACTAATGATTATTTTAATCGTCGATTAATCTGTCCATCTATTCTGATGATTAATTAAATTTTTTATTTTTAATGGTACATTTTTGCAGATTTTTCATTCAAGGATTTTTTTTTCTATAATATTAAAGATGCACTAAAAGGTGCAAATTTCAAATAAGAAAATTCACATTTTATTGCTTAAAATGCAATAACAGGATTCCTTTGGTGAATGTTTGATCGTCTGCATCTAAAAAAGGAAAAACGTCTAACATCATGTGAAAAGCTTCAATGGTCACATGTCACAAATGGTCAATGTCTTTCTGCTTTATCAATACAATGTAGGGCTGGTAAATAATTGGATGGAAAAAGGTGCTTAGTTTTATTTTTCTTTAAAAATAATTTGAAGCAGGTGAAGCTAAAACTACGACTTAAGAACTTCTAGGTAGAAAATACTTCAGATGCTTTTTCTTTTTTTTTTTTATCCTAAATGCAAAATGTGTTTTTTTTTTTTTTTTTGTTCTTTGGTTTTGGCTTAATTACTGCTCTGAATATGTTGCTCTTTCAGCAATTGATCCTTTTCCAGTCTGTGTGCTCCAGTTAACAATTAATCGATGACCAAATTACTTGACAATTATTGCGATACTTGATTAATCTCGATCAATCATTTGTATTCTTACATCTGTTTAAAGTTTCGACTATGTACCAATAAATGCTTTAGTTATTAAAGCCATTTTCTGTTGTAGCTGGTAGCTAACAGTGCCATGAGGTTAGGATCTGGCAGTGCACGCATTCTGAATCCTTGCTGTCTTACAGCCCGGCGCCACATCTATCCGGTTTGTTCCGGTAACGCCGCGTCATTAGACTCATGACCGGAGGTGACACGCTGCAAGCGACAGAGAATGCGTGCGACCGTTCAAGGATCCAGTGGGTTAATCCGTCAACCGTTGGATGAACTCCAGCACCAAACGGATTAGCCTTTCACTGGTCGACTGGCAATAAGGACGTCTGTCTTTTTCTTTTTTATCCCGAGGTTATCTGGAGACAGTCGTGTGTCGGCATGCGCCCTCGTGCCGCTCTTGCTGTGAGGTCATAATTTGCGCGAGTGGATGTCCAGTTGCATTTTTCATCTCCTGAAACAATCTTGCTTGCAAGATCGGTAAATTAAAGCAGTGCTGTCAAGGAACCCACTTTAACAAAAAAAAAGAGAATAAGTAAGACAAAGAAAGCATTTCTTTTAATCCCACATGAAAAGTCTATTTTAGACTTTCTGATTTTTTTTTTATTTTTGCATATTTTCTATTTTTGCACCACAGGGGCGAAGCTTTCACGCGTCACTTTCATTGATCTGCCGTGCGCCGCTCAGCCTCGGTCATTATCACATGCGACTAGTTGTCAAAACCATGAAGAAATACAAAAAAAACAAATTCATGTGGGTCTCTTTGCTGCTGTCATCCGGCGTGGATTCAGTGGGCACATGAGTGGGTTTC
Source organism: Gambusia affinis (assembly GCF_019740435.1). NCBI lineage: Eukaryota > Metazoa > Chordata > Actinopteri > Cyprinodontiformes > Poeciliidae > Gambusia > Gambusia affinis. Next base: position 6,682,143 of record NC_057890.1, read on the forward strand.
TTTGTTGCTGGAGAATCCTTGTGGGAATCATCACAACGTTTTGCATCCAGGGATGTTTGTGCCTTCCAAAAGTCTTCATGCAGCTTGAACTCTTCCACATTCATGGTGCAACCACAAACTTCAATGTGTTTCGAGGGCGAACCGGGGGGCCTATGTGATTAGAAAAATCAAAGTCAGAGTGTGATGGTGCAGTGAAAGGAAAATGTTTTACAAAATCCCCAAAGAATTTGTAAACATATTTTCCTTTTATTTTTGATAAACTTTAACAGTTCACCTAATTAAGCTTTCAGAAGCCAGAATTAGTAAATAGATGTATATGGAGACATTTCACCATTGCAGTATGTGATACGTTGTAGTTTGTCACTTGTATAAAATCTCAATAAAATACACAATACTGTCTAATGTGGAAACTATCCCTGATATAAAAACTTTTGCATATGTATGTAGTTTGCCTTCCTGTTTGGGCTGACATGTTCTACAAGAAATCCGCAGTCAAAAAACACGTAAAATGGGATTTTACTATCAACTGCCATGCAAAAGACGAGTGTGAAAAGATTAACAACTTCAATTTGAATTTAACTTCAGTCCAAGTCTAGCATCACGCAGGCAGAAAATATGGTTTTTGACCAGCGTAGTTATAAAAAAAAACAACCAACCTGCTTATTTTTGTTGTTCTGCTTCTTACCACATCTTTGTTTTGGGACTTTATCAGCCGTCGGAGTTACGCTGTCTACTTATTGTACATGTGTTTATCAGAGGAATGACTTGGAGTTCTTCCAGTTTGGATTAAAGTCAAACTGAAGGACAATCTCACTGTGACCTCGAGTCTGTCCTAGTCTTGTGCCTAAAATACAACAGCAGTGAATCAAGCAAATTTCTTTGAACCTGGCAAACCCGTTCACTGCTTCTCTAGGAAACACATTACTAGTCTTTGTTTAACTTGGTGATTTGTAGATTGTTCTACAACAGAGCTGTCAAACTCAAGTGCTCCTTGCAACTGTTTAGGTTTCTTTGTCCAACTTGCTTGAGTCGAAAGGTTGGATTGTCTCCTCAGCGTTTTACCAAGTTCTGCAACGTCCTACAAAAGATCTAATTATTTTTACTTTGGTGTTTTGAAGGAGACATTTGCAAGACAAGGACAGTTTGTCTATCCCCCCCCAACCCTCCAAAAAAAATTGTTTATCATTTCCACTTGTGGTTCATTTTCAAGGAGTTCACAATCTGATCGGTCATATTGCATTTTTTCAGATTTTTACATCAGCCTGAGACATTCACCGTCACCAGAAGTAGTTGGATGTGGTTAATCCGGAGGTAAACAGTGGCTGGAAGTCCATCACATCACAATCACACCCCTCCTGGTTCCAACTACGCATCCAAACAGACTTACCAGAAATAGCAGTCAGTGCTCCACAAAAGGCCATTTCTATTAGTAGTTCATTCTTTTTTCTCGGCTTCCTTCGCCTTATGATTGTGTGATGATATTGTTGACTCCCAATCTGATCCACAGACACGGCACCCATTCCCACTCCCATAAACGATGAGCTGCTGTGTGACGTCGACGTTGTTCTCCTACGCATCTGTTCACACAGGAATCCGATTATGTTCTCATCATTCTGTTCCACACAGAAGGAAAATCGGAATTGAGCATCAATATCTTTGTGAACGCAGCCTCTGAGGAGTTTGGGGCCTTTTTTCTCGAAATATTTGTATTTTTTCTTGGATGGTGGTTAATATTGACGTCATCTTGGTCAGGTAGTCGAGTCAGATGGCATAATAATGCTTCTTAAGAATGGAACGTCCCACAATTAGCCTTTACATATAAAGATTTGGAAGCTTTCGTCTTTGGTTTGTGGCGGAGAAAATATAAAAATGAGACAGAAACAACACAATAAGTGGTATTTTTTTTTTTATCATTAAGACCTAGTAACCAACAGAAAATCAAAAATCTTTACAATTTTGTGCTTCCCTGTTGTATTATTCTTCACTGAGGATAAATTTTAAAAAAAATTGTTTTAAGAAGCCAGATAGTACTTTTTTCACAGAATTCACAAAACTATAAAACACAACCGAACATGACAAACATGCAAACTTTTACTTGCTGTGTCATTGCCAGCTACTTAAAGTCCACGTTTTTCCTCCAATTAGAGGCCTCTGAATAGTTCATCTGGATCAGAGATTGACAGATTCATTGGTCACTCATGAACTTTGGAGGGTCAAAATTCAAACTTCGCACAATCTTTCCCTGCTTAACTTTGCCCACTGACTTTGTTTCTCATGCTCTTATTTTACTGGATCATAGTTTCTTACAATACATCTGGAATCACCTGATGAGGTGATCCAAAGATCTGTTCATAATTATTGAACACAAATTGGCCTGCAAGAGGAAATTTGCTACAAATCTTGTCCAAACTTTGCCACACTGATGATAAGCATTGTTGGTTTTTTTTGAGGGGGGGGCATAAAATACTGTGGCAACAAAAAACGATGCAGTGTCTCTGCTTGATTAGCTACCTTGACGACCGGGAGTTGTGCTTCATCGGTACAACTAATTCGCCAAATTGAAAAGACGGACGACGCATTATTTCTGGCAGCCAGACGTGAATTACACGAGTCGAGCCGACTGCAGCACATTTGCGGTGAAATAATGAAAACAGACTCTGATGCACATCACTGTGTGTCTCCAAACTCCTCTCGTGCTCCAGGTGTCTCTTCCTCAGAACAATAAGGGGGCTGGTCAGGATTTTTGCTTTTGCTGGTCATATGATGTGTTTTGGGTGAGACTCGGAACATTCCAGCGCTCTGTGTACACGACAGCCTCTGGCCTGCTCTGTCGGGCGAGTAATTATGCCGGCAGTCTGCACACACACACGCACACACGCACGCCCTCCGTTCTCTGCTGCTTTTTATTTCGCCGAATTCCACCCTGAATTTAACTCGCGCGCGCCCAGCTGGAGGAAGTAGGCTGTGATGCTGCGTTTGCCAGCGGAGAGAGCAGTTGTGCAACCTCTAATGCCGGAGCTCTGCGTGTGGGAAATGTGTGACAGCCCAGCCGAGCGTTCCCATTGGCTGCTAGGGCGCACTCCCCCCCACCCCCCGCTGCTCAGCCCGTCTCTTCCCCTCCAAATTGGGTATTTGGACGCTTAGGCTCGGTCTCCATGGCAACTACCTCCGCACTAGGGGGTTCTTCATGTAAATACACCTATTTCTCCCCCCCCACCACCACAGCCACATCTTTTACTCTTCATCTGATCCGCTTTGATCGCCCTCTCAAGCCCCATCCTTCGTTTTAGTCGTTTGTCTTCCTGTTGGGTTTTTGATAGACTCCCCGTCCATTTTAATGCACGACTCTAGTGATTGGCACAGGAAAAGGTCACCAGGCCGGGAATCGAACCTCCGACGGCCGCACCAAGGACTAAGGCCTCCTTATGTGGGTTGTGCTTCACCCCAGCTCCACCACTGCCTCCCCAAATCATCACAATTTTAATGTCAATTCCCAGCCTCTGTGTTCTCGTCACGACCCCCTCTTTTTGCCATCGCTGCTGTCAAGCAGACTCAACAACCCAATTCAGTCCCGTTCCCCAAATTGAAACCCGTCCTTTTTTTTTTCTTTTTTTTTTTTTTTGTATTTTGTTGCCATTTTTGGGCAGAGTGCCCCACGTGAAGAGGAGCAGTAACTCATCGAATGTGTTTGAAACACAGCGGACCACCAGGCATACAGACGGCACCTTGTACGGGAAGGTTCTTTCCACTCGCCAGGCCCTCACTTTGGAGAATTTTCCACATCAGGATTAATCAGAACTCGTCTAGCAAATCACTCATTATAGAAGAAGTTACATAAGAGATTAGCTTTGTACCTGCAGGTCAGGGCTAATGAGCTGCTGTGACGACTGTTGCTGTGTTTTACAAATGCAGAGATGTGTCAGAGTCTCATGACTGGGGTCCTTTTCTTTCTTTCTTCCTTTCTTTTCTCCCTTCCTGCATGAAAAGCAGGTGGGATGAGTCTGAACTGTTTTGGAGAGACTGTGAAATGTCAAATGACTTCCTGGAAGCCCGCAGCGTGACCAGCTTCTCGGTTGCCAAGCGGACTTTGCGCTGCGCCTTTGCCGGTGACTCACCCCTTCCGACACGGGCTTCTGGTGGATCTTTCTGATCGCAAATCAGAGAGGGGAGTGATGCTGATGGAGAGGCTGATGGGAGGGGCGGCGGGAGAGGAGAGGCGCACAGAAATCCCCCCCCCCCCCGTAGCTTCAGCTGCGTAATACTAAACACACGGAGTGCCTCTGTTCTGCTTTTAACGCACGTCAACACCGACTGTTAAACCAAGATGTAGATTATCAGGTCACTTTTTGATCGCGAAGGATTGACGGCGAGGAAGGAGGGATGTTGCAGTGGAGGAGAGAAAAGAGGGGAGGCGGCAAAATGGAAAGGAATGATGGGGGGGGGGGGGGACCTGCAGTGCAACACAGCCTGAATTATTCATCGACGTCTGAGTGGGCTGCTGCATATGAAGGAAAGAGAGGGAGAGACAAAGAGGGGGGGAGATAAAGGGAAAGACAGAAGGAGAAAAGGATGAAGGATGAGGGAGGGTGGTGGGAGGAAAGATGGGAGGAACAAATGAAAGAAAAGGAGAGGAAGAAATGGGAGAGAGAGACACGGCGTCGATGTCTGAACTCGGTGTTCCTGACACTCCAGTCACGTTTGCACTGTCTGTTTCCCTCTCTGGCACACGCACACACACACACACACACACTGGCACTATCACACACAACATGCAGGGTACACAGTCTGCAGACCAGCAATTGAAGACACCCACACACAGACTGCAGTAAAAAGCTCAACAATGTGTGTTTCAAATTCATTATCAAGCTTCGCACAAGGGGGTTGGAAGCAGAGATTTAAGCAATGTTTAAAAGATGCATAAGAATGAATGACAGGATCCATTTCTTGTTGTTTTCTTTTAAAATTTGGAAGTTCTTTGCTTATGCAGGCCTCTGCTTTGTGCCAAGTTAGTTCTATAGCATAACAGCCTCAACATAATGCTGCCACCGCCATATTTCCCTCTTTTCTTTTTCTTCCGCAAGCAGAAATGTTCACCGTAGCGAAACAGTTTTAGTTAAAACCTCCAAACGTAAAGGTCAGTGTTGCCGTCTGCGTCCGCAAACTCTTACTCGACTTTATATTTTTGGGGCAATGGCTTCTTCCTAACCAAACGGCCTTTCAGTCCTTGGCGGTACAGGACACGTTCCACTGTGGATGGCGAGACCAGATCAAGCAAACATTTTCAAAATGTAGCCGTTTGACCTCCAAAAAGGTTGCGAAAAATAGAGATAAGTTGCCACTTCAAAGTCAGGAACAGAATCACTGGAGGAGAAAAAGGAAACGCCTTCGCCGGAATAGAAAAGAAGTGAAGCAGTGGGTGAGAGAGGAACGAAGGATGTGGAGGATGCAGAAGGAGTCGGACAGCACCCAATGCAGTCCAAACTTTTTTTGTTTGACCCTGACGCATCACCTCACACACTTAAATGATAAAATGATACAGAGGGTAATGCAGCGTCGGTGTCGAGCCCAAAGTTCCCCCAGATTATCCGCTGAGTCAGTTTGGCTGCTAATTCACCTGTTTACACATGTGATGATTTCATTTACCTGTTTATCTCTGTCTAATCGGCACACGCAGGCAGCTGAGGCTTTATGCAAATATGCATGTTACTCTACACAACATGCTGCAGCTGCACCCCCGCATGTTCTGTCGCACATATAACAAATTTAGTGACTTTAGCACAGAGACGCTGTTTTTCAATTTAATTGCTCTAAACAAGGTGATCTGAGTCCTTCTGTTCAATATGCAGCAGAGGAGGGAGGGAGGTTATTTGAGGAGAGCTGCAAGCAGCAGGGGAAACTAGACTGTCCCTGTATGCACCCGTTCTGCTCAATATGAAATAAAAACTAAAGGTCTTCTGACCGAAAAATGATGCAATTGCAGCAATATTGTCGTCTTTTCTACATTTTCAAAGATCGTGCCATTTTAATTTAGTGGTGAATATGCACAACAGACTAGATTCTTTTTCAATCTTGAGACAAAGTGGTGGCCTTTGCACCAAAACCGATCCGGTGACCCCTGGTATGAAGTGCAACGTTGTAAACGTGTCGACTTGCGCATTACCCCCGACCATGTCCGTATGCTGTGCTGCAACCAGAATGGTAATCTTTATTGTGTAATTGCGCAAAATAGCAACTGTGAATGGAAGCAGCTGAAAGTCTCACTTTTAAGCACATAATCAGTTCAACCTTTACACGTGATGGCTTGATGTCCAGCAAAAACAGAGAAATTTGATGGTGAAAATAACATTAGGAAGGTCTTTCTGGTCCCGAAATTTCATGTTTTGTAAGAACTCAATTGCAGAAGGTCAGTCGTGCTCACATAAAGGTTTAAATCCTGGGTTTGTTTGGCCCACACACAGAGAAAAACCACGTTGCAGCTGCAGCTAATTATTAGTAATAATTAGTAGAGAACTGCAATTGATTTACTTTAGAAACTCCGTGCTTGGAGTCATGAGCGTGATCATCAAAATCACAGTTTTATTCCTCTTTTTTTAGATTGCACAGGAGTCACATTTCCATCGGTATTCCAGTCTGCATTTCAAGAAACAGGAAATATTCGCAGGTCCTGTTCCAGGCCAACGTAAAATGTCAACCCTGATCATCTTGCATCCTCACACGCAGCTGAAAACATTAACGGTGCAAGTTTGGACGACGCGCTCGACAGTTGTGCTATTCACAGAATCTGAAGAGTTCTCTGAATTCTTTCATCACAATCTCATTTTTGTTTCTTGTTATTAAAAAATAATAATAAAAAAAAGAACATTAAATGTTCCTTCGTTCACAAAACTATTTCCTCATCTTCGGTTACATCGCCACATTCATTCCGAACAAAAACTCTCAGCTGAGCTCGGTTGCCATGACGACCACGTGCATAGGCACACTTTTTTTTTTTGCACAGGATCAAAACAAAACAAAAAAAAAAAAACGTTTGAGGAGTTCCAGGAAAGGTGAAGGTGAGCAATAGGTTTTTAGGAAACGCATATCCTTCTGAATTAATCTCTTCCTGGAATTGTATAAAGAAGCTTTAGTCTAAACTTGTTTCTTTGCTTCAGAAGACAGACAGTGACGAGGCACATCCTTATCATTTTGGTGCAATGAGTCATTTATAGTGCTGTAAAATAAATATTTGTCTTTGGTTCGGATTATCTACTGGTAAAAACAAAAGCTTCATAAGTGAGGCTACCAGGTAAAATGCAGTATTTACTTTGAAGTGGGTTGCTAATCCTATCTCAAATGGGTTCTGTGAATGGATTAACAATAAGCAAAATGATCAACGACAACAAAAATTTTCCACTTCCTTTGCTTGCTTTCCTCCCGAAGCCCAGCAGTGCTTTACACATCCGCTGTCACTCTGTGGCATTTCACTAATGTGTTGGTCACGACTCCTCTCTTCTTCCCTCTCCTCTCCTCCCCATCCTCTGCGCTCTCTTTTTTTTCATCACCCCCGGCCAAAAAAAATAAATCTCTTCTCTCTCTCATGCCTGCTTGTTTCCCTTCCCAGGCTGTCTGTTCCAATAAGAATTTGTTCTCGGATGGGGCCGCCTTGTTAAGCAAAGATTGCATGAAAAATAAATAAGGCTCTTAATTGTAAACAGAAAAAGCAGGTCAGCCTTTTGCAAACTCCCTGCATATTTAGAGGTGTTTGTATGAGCCTAATGCTTGAAACGGAGTGCAACACTGAAAGTGTTTTCGCACCAGATAGTCCGGTAGGGACCAAAATTGCAATGTTTGTTACATTTTCAGCTGGCGTCGTTCTCATTCACACTGCACTGTCAAACGAACCACGTCCTGTGAAAAACCTGTTCCACCCCTCGCCTGAGGTGGCGCTGCACCAAGAACCACTGAAGGACACTACACAAAAACATACAAAGACACAAGTGCAAGTTCCTCCTTCACAAAATGTACACAAAAAAGGAGCTGCGTCAGATTTTAGCGGTTGTAGGATTTGCCTCCCACCAGCGCTGGATGTTTTTTGTCGTATTTATCCAGAATACCTTGGGCTATAGTCCACTTCCTGCTCTCGGAGCAGGTTTCCGGTCTGCTTGGCATTCACATATGCATTTGAATTGTACAAATCACGTCAACCGAACCAAGAAGGACCAGAATTAGCTTTTTTCATCAGAGTTAGCGCAATCACATGACCAAAAACAAGAGAAAATTTCTTGGCAAACAAACTAGAGTTTTGGACTAAAGGAGGGTGGTGTGAATACACCCTAAATTCCAAACAGAGGAGGATCTAGACCTAAAGTGCACAGGCCAAAATATACAGCCTTAAAGGCAGAAAATAAACACTCAATACACAATGACTTACATGTGTGTCTTATCTGATCCAACGTTTGATTTCATCAGAACTTTGTATCTGATGACACAAGTAACCTTCCTTGGAAACAGGCGATGTCAGTGTTGCCAAATTTTTCTCCAGAAACTTCTCCTTTTGCATCTTTTGTAGCTTTCTGCTGAAATTTTGCAAGAGCGGTTTTGTTTAGTTTGACACCCCTGCTGTTGGGTGTTTCAAACGAAGGCAAGAGTCCTCAAAGATCGATGTCCTACACCTTTTAGATGTGTCCAGCGCACCACCATCAAAAGGCTGAAGTAATGTTCTCACCAGCGGTTTTCTTGCACAACTTTGAGGCAACAACTTTAGCACAAAAAGATCAGCACAAAAAAAATAAAAAATACAGACTGCTAATCATAATCCGTTCCATCAGTCAATCCATTATTCTATCCATGATCATTTGCTTATTAGAGATTGGTTTGGGATTGAAACCTCCAGCCTATTCAGAGGAATCCGAAGTTTTTCCTACACTAATGGTGGAGTTCCACCAGCAGGTTCTAGGTCTGGATGCTTCACCATCAGAAAGCTTGAAATGAAATGTCTACTTGCGTCTTGGAATTTGTTTGTTCGGTCACAATCTACATGTGAGGGTTCCAATGCACACAGACCAGAAAAATCAAGAGTATTTGAGATTCGCTTTTTTCTCTGCCGCTAAATACAGGCGCAGTGATTGCGTTACGACAGACAACGTTTTCTCCTGTCTGTCCGTCTCCCACTCCAACCAGTCATACATGGAATCAAAACAACAAGGTCTCCTCCAACTTAGGCATTAAAGCAGAGACTGACCCCTGGTATGGAGAGAGCAGGAGCAATCCTTATTGAGTTTTGTTTTAGTCACTGTAATTTACAGCTAAATGTCACATTCTTGGAAACTTTCCAACCATTTCTGAGATTTACAGATCAGCATTAAAGATAAAAACGAGGGATAACGAGAAGAGAAGAGAACAAAGAGCGCTATAATGAACCTTTGACCTGCCAAGACTAGATAACCACTCTGGGTGACTCATGTCTGAAGATCAAACAGCTGCATATATAAAGCTCAAATGTCTCCACTGATGGACCGGAGGGTCCATTAGCTTAGCTTGTTTTGTCCTTATAAGGTCGTCTTAATATTCTTTTGCTTAAGTCCACGTCATTTCAGTTAAGACCCTGATCCTACCATATGAGCGAGCTCTAATCCAAACACTGCGGTAGCCACTCTGTAGCGTGACTGAGCCTTTATTACACTAGACAGTCCCTTTGGAGCGTGCGTTTCTAAATGGTAGTGAGTGTGTCACAGCAGTCGGCGCCCTTGTTAAATGTACAGCGGCTCCATGCATCAAGCGGTTTTCTTCCATGCATTTTTGCCTTTAGCCTTGTGCATATGCTAGCTGCTGGAAGTGTGTGTGTGTGCGTGTGTGTGTGTGGGTGTGTGTGTGTGTGTGTGTGTGCCCGCACGTGGACAGACTTTGCTTCCAGCATGCATGTGGTTGGAGCTTATTGCAGCAGATGACTCCTGCAGTGTGGACTGCAGCCAGTGAGATATGGGTGTCCATCGCTGCTCTTCCTCCTGCTGAGCTAACCAGACGCAGTCTGTCACTTAGCGGCAGCGTAGGATTCTCAACTGTTCTTGACTCAAGCGGACATCTTCAATTTTTTTCACGTTGTACTGTTTTAACGATAGAACTCAGTGTATTTTGTTTCCGTCTTTTGTGGTTGTTTTTAAAATAAAAATGTATAAAGTGTGGCATGCAGCTCCCAATCAGTACTATGCACAGCTACTGTATTTATAGCATCAGGCATTTTCCCATCAATCAGCTAACCTGTACCTGTTGAAAAAAAAAGCATCTCCATAGCATCATCCTGCCACCACCATGTTCTCATTGAAGGATAACCTCTTTCCTTTACACTGCTGGAGATCTGTCTTTTTGTTTTAAATGGCATGGATTATTGTAATAGTTTTTCATTTATTTTAACTAAGGCTGCTCCCATTGTCGTCCTACTTTTTTTCGCTTTGAATTTCTATCTGGCGATTTACCTAGCTTGCTAGCTATCTAGATAGTCAATCGAGCTAGCTACCTATCTTTTCTAGCTAACTAACTACCTTACTATCTATCTAATTTAACCTTGGGCCTGCAAGGATTGAGCCAAATGATGCAAGTGATATGGGTGTGGGCTTGGTAGGACCCACAAGGTCTAACTAGCTAACTAGCTTGCTATCTATCTAATCTAGCTAGCTATCCCTCATCTAGCTACTCAAGCTAGCTAACTATGTATCTAATTTAGCTAGCTAACTAGCTTGCTGTCTAAACTAGCTAGCTAGATTAGCCTTTGGTAAGCTCTCTGCGCGTTCTCACGTTCATGCAGATACAAACTCCACTGAGAGCTTTTACTTGAAACATCAAATAAGTCACTGACATGATGGGTTATTTATTTACTTATTTTTTATTTTTGGGCTTCAACGGTTTCAACGTCAGTTTAACAGATGCTGATGACCTTGGTATTGAAAGTAGGGAATGTTAAAGAGGAAATTTGGATACTAGTAGTTTGCAGCAAGAAGTAGCTGCTTTCAGCAACTTTTTGATAGGTTAAAAGGTCCAAACCATTTTTTTAATTCCGTTCGTCGTTCCATTTATCTACCCATCCATCACTTTCTGCCATTTGCTATCTCTCCCCCTAAATCGCCCCTTTAGTCCCCTTTCCGTTTTTACGGTACCCTCTCCGAGGAGAGGAATGTCCGCACTCGCTGGCATTTACGGCCTATTCCCACTACACTAATATGACCTTATTACACCTTGGTCAAGGGTCACGTTGTGCGTCCGGTTATGCGTTTGTGTTTGCGAGGGGGAGGGTCCCCACCTGATGGCTGTGAATCTGATCAATTATCAGAGAGGGGTAGTTGTTATTCCACAGATGCAGATGAGACCTCTCCCCACCAAACGGCCCCATGTGATTACTACAGGCGTCGTTAGGCGAAAGCATTTTATGAACGTATTGATCAGTCGACTCTCCAGTGTAAACACAGAGCTGCTGCATTATGTATGGAGAAATATGTCAATGACCGAAAACATTGTGCAGACATGACGGTGAACGTCTCTAATCCCCACTGAGTGTTTCTTATTTATTCGTTTTGTTAACATTGTGGAAGTGAACAGCTGTAAGAGAGTGCTGAACTCAAAGGCACCATCTATTAATCAATCAGTCCATCAGTTAGACTGACAACCCGCCCATCTGCCCGCCTATCCTCACACCGGCCACGCTTAAACACGTTAACACACATTACACACGCAGGCAAAGGGATTTGGCACGCTTTTGTTCTCTAGTGGATGCAAAAAATGTGACACTATAGATCTTTTAGGACATGGAACCCGAAAGATGGCTTCCTTTGGTTTTCCTGCCAAGATAATGGCGACACATTGATGGATTGGGCGGCCCCATTTTCACCCTGCTGTCAGCCATTATCGTCTTGGATCAAGAGTTCACCAATCAACACCTGTTCAAAATACTTCATCCGATGAAGAAGTTGTGAACTCTGGAATATGTGGGAAATAAAAGGACATATACGAGCATTTTAATTCATCCACATGCAAACAGGGGTTTGAATTTAACAACATCTGCTTGTTGGAGGCAACATCTGGTTCTTCAGATGTTTTACTTGGTAAAACCAGCGCTTATTTTGGAGACAACCTCTTCTACTTCCTGATTTCAATATCTATTTCAGCAACAACAATTAAATTTTTTATGATTTTTTTTTTTTTACCAAGGTCTTCCCAAAATGTATTAATAGTATCTGCTAAAAATTATAGTTTTTATTTCAAGGTGGACAGGGAAAGAGTCTTGCTTCTTTTGCTTCATTTTGTTTTAAATTATGATTTAACCTTCAGTGTTTCCTGTGATTCGAATAAATACTGTTTTGTAGACATTCTTTCTAAGAATATTGCTTTCTTTGAAAGCCATGGCTGCAGCAATTTTTGACTTGAATGATTGTGTCTTTTGTCATACAGTGTATTTTGTTTTGAGCCTGTACCAAGGTTTCTCTTCACCAAATTCGCTGAAAAGAAAAGGACAAGATTTTTTGTTGTTCAGTCCCGCTCCTCCAGTACACGCCGTTGTGTCTTTCTTATTCAGGCGGTTGCCTGCGATTCAATTTGCCGGAAAATTACTGGTCAATTTCCCAACGTAGGCCACATCAAGCGTTTACATAATCTCTGAGCGGTAAACACCTACACTTTGACGGGAACACCATGTTCTCCAGATCACAACAGCAGTAAACAAAGGTGAAGACGGACGGCGAGGTTAAAGAAAAGGCGAGCAATGTGTGTGTGTATGTGTGTGGGGGGGGGGTGAAACGACCGAAAATGAGCAGCAGCAATCGTATCCGTACAAACTGATTGTGTACTTTACTGTAAATGATTGGGAACCTGTGAGCAGCTGCCTGTTTGGTCAGCTGATCACAACACAGTAAGCAGCTGCATGTGCATCCTAGCATGCAGGTTGCTGTTGAGGTCTCGCCTGATTTAATTTGTGGATACACATTGGCTGTGTGTGTCTTTCCATGCATGCCTGCTGCACTTTGATGAATTTGAATTATGGAAGCACATCAAGTACATGGATGTAATGCGTGTGGGTGTGTGTGTGTGTGTGTGGTGAGATTTGCCTTCCGTCCAGCTTGGCATATTGGTATAGGTATAGCATTGGTTCAACACTTCACCACATTGAATTCTTGTTGTTCTGGTTATCACGAAAACAGATTTTCCCATTGCAGATTGGTAACGTGGATGCTGAGTGAAATCCATAGAGATTTTAAAGTCTCATCAGACTGGCCAGTGTGGATTTTGGGTAAAAGAAATGCCTTAAAGAACATCTATGGAGCTAAAACTGCCCCTAAAGTTTGGCAAAGATTGAGAACAATATTTTATCTTGAAGGCATTTGCGATATTTTTATTTTGATAATAGAAAAGCAAACAAAAATATCCCACAGTAAATGGGCGATACTCGAGGCTTGTACATTGCAAGCATCTGCAGAACCCGTACAATTAGAGTAAATGTTCAGAGGATATGATTGGAGGTGATGCAGCGTTTCATAACTTGGCAATATTATCTAAATTTGGCAGTTGTTCAACACCCCAGCGACTTTCAAAAATTATTGTTTCTACCATATATTGTTTTTCCAGCAACAGGACCGTCCCATTAGCTTTGCTTCACGTTGGTGTCACGTGAGCCTCTGCTAATTGTTTCAGTACTAATAGAGTTGATCATTTGGTGAGTGTTTGCCATTCTCACAATTTCTTCGTAAAATGAAAAATGGTAGTTTTTTTTTCTTCTTTCTGGTGATTTTGGTGGCCGGTCATGCAAGCTATGATACCATCAAGTCTGTCACTGATGGACCAATCACTTCATATTTAATTGTTTGAGGTGTGAGCTCTGCTTTTAAGGAGAAACTATGATCTTCTCGTCTTCCTCCTGTCGCCTCTCCTACAGACAACAGCTGTAAGTGTTGACTGTCCGAGAGAGAAAAGGAGCGAGAGTTTCTAAGAGTTTCACCGTGTGGCAGAAACTCCTGAGCACACAAAAAGCCCTCCACTGAAGCTGGTCCCACAAACACGACACATAGCTGCTCTTCGTCAGTGAACAGTTCCTCACATGCAGCTGCTGGAAGTCGGCCTCCTTTCTCAGAACAGGACCTTCTTCTTCTCCCTGTTCATGTCACATTTTACACCTTCTATCTGTGATTTAGTGACTTCCAGATATTTATATACATTTTGCAAGGTCTTCAATATCGGATTGGATCTTTTATTGACTGATTAATTTATACTTATATCATGGTGGACTGATTATACCAAATGCAATTTTCTAAAGAACAGCAATTTGGTTAAGGTCGAATTCCCCAACCGTATTCATTGACATCAACGAGATTCTTGTGTATCTGACTAATCTTAATTCCCAAATATTACTTCAAAAGTGTGACTCCAAATTTTGGCGCTGAAGTAGGCCAAACCTTGGGAAAATTGGACAGAATGGGAGCATCAAACGGGGTCAGAAGCCGCAGATTGTCACTTTAAAACCTTGCTCTATTTTATCCGTCTTTGCGGTCCCTTCCCATCAAAATATTCCCAGTGGGTGATGTCGCAATTACAGTCTTGTCTGCAGGTGGCATAACATTTACCCATTCAAGAACAAAAATGTCAATTCTCTTTGTGCTTCCTTTGTGGAAGATTTTAATCTGGTTGGCACAATCAGGTCTTCCAATTACTGCTCCTCGTTAGGGGGTTGCTACGGGCGACTAACCGTACGCCATACCAGAGTGGGAAGTATTCAGATGACGCCTTAGTTTTAAGAATTAACTTGACGGTTGAAGGTAAATGAAACATATTGGTGCAAGTGTTGTGTTTTGAAAGGTAAAATGAGGCTGAAATTGCATGATGAAATCTCCCCACAGAGCTCTGTGGGTAATATTTACAGGAGATCTCCGAGAGAAAATCCTCAGGTCGAGTAAATCGGTCTTTATTTGCCTTCGCTCCCCCAGGTTGCATCTGAAGAAATCACCCACTACTAATAGGATTATGTGGACACTGACCCAACTGCAGATCAGTCCTGGGAGGGCTGGATTGACTCCGGCTTATCCCCGACTTAAAAAGAAAAAAAAAAAAAAAAAAAGCTACCAATGGCTCCTTTTTATTTCATCAGAGAAAGACTGTGAGAGGAATAAAGTGTAAATAGTCTTAAAAACCTAAATTGTATCTGATAAATGATCTTCTTTTGGACGACCTTCATACTGTTAAAGCAGCGGCTGGTACAGGTGTCTAGCATTTTTCATGCTTACCGCATCAGATAACATCAACATCAACGCAATCAGTTAAGTGGAAGAAACAAAGTCGTCCATTTTGCCACACATGATGTGAACTAAGCCACTGACTTTATTGTTATCTCAGAAACGACCTTGACCTGCATAATCGCCACGTGTAACCAGAAGTGACTCATACCGTTGGTAGATTTAGATTTCAAGTCCATTTTTTTTTTAAACGTTATCAACATTTGTTTAATTGAGTTTGAAGGAAATTTAGTCTTTACTTGCGTTTGAGTTGTCATCGACATCTGGTTCAAATTTCAGCTCAGTGGCCCACTAAAAATAATCAAACAGAAAATTATTGAGGTGTTCAATAGAGATTTTATCCACTGTGTAAAGGCCTGGAAACGATTAAAAACACAGTGGATATGACAAAAATGCCATCTAAAAGTGTTAGGCATGAAAGAAAACAACTTTTAATGGACGTCCAGTCAATGTATCTCTGCGTGTTGAGCAGGAGTCCCATACCTGCTGCAGGGTATAGAGACTAGCTATGCTATGTTGCACTGTTATATCCTATTATAGAACATCACTTCCTCATTTAAAATGAATCTGGGCTGACCTGAAGGAAGGGGTCAGCCCAGGTGTAACATCTATTAGTCATGCAGTTGCGCAAAACACTATTTTTGCTTTACTGATACCTCTAAGTCACATTCACTCAGCAGATAATTTTGTAAAAACCAACTACCAGTCTTTTCGTTTCATGTGTTTTGATCCAGTTTCTGCAGAATTGTAGATGAAAAGATATTGTCAGCTACTGGTTGCAGCTGTTTCTGCACGATATGAAGCATTTTGTCAGAAAGGATGTATCGTTGTCAAATACACTTTGCTGTTTCACATATTTCCTGAGATGATATCCATATGACGATTGAAAACGAGTAAAAAAATAAAAAAAAGTTAAAGATCTGTTCTTACAAGACTTACATCATTAACTTTAACTCTAGTCCAGTCAAAATAATGCCAGTATTTCGCTCTGATTTTTCAATCTCTCTTGATTTTTCAATCTCTCTTGATTTACACGGAGACCCTTACGGGGAGACCACCCTCCCCATTTCTATACTCGCTCTCTGGAACAGAAAACTGGTCTAACCTTCCTCTCCTTCCTAAAAAAGGAAATTTAAAAATCCATCCATCTTCCTGTTATCTCGCCCTCTGGACACTGCAGGGCAGAGGGCTCGCTCTCACGTTAATACGCCGTGTCCATCAAGCCTTATCATGCCAATGTGAGGTGAAAGACAGATGTAGCAGGAGTGACCCAAAGAAACCTTTTCAAAAGATTTGCAAGGCATCAACTTTCCCTCCCAACCTTCTATCTCAGCTTAATCTGACACCTTTGATGTAGCGGACGACTGGGTCGCCCTGCCTGGGCTGGAGGACTCCGGGTTTTGGTCCGGGAAAAGTGAAATTGGGGTCAGAGGGAAGAATCATTCCCTTTTGGCCTGAAATGATCTCGCTGACTGCAAGCAATAAAATAAGGGTTTGTGTTAATAGTGATGCATTAGCCAATTGGGTAATAGATTAAACTCCTGATTAAGATAAGATATCCAGACAACAGTTGTGTCCTTTCTTCTTCTTCCCACCTTTCCTCCGTTGTCTTTTGTCCTGCTGTTCTTCCTTATTTTCTTTCTTTGTTCCCTGGACCCATCCTTCATTCCTTGTATCCTTTTCGTATCGTTTTTTTTTTTTGCATCAAATGAGTCACACGATCAACAACCAGATGTTGCCACTGGCGCAAACGACAAAGACAACGACAGGAAGTAGTTGGAGGATGATGGTGCAGGATGTTTATTAATTACTTCTCGCGCAAACAAACATATTCAAGTGTGACTTCAATTGCGTTTTATTTAATGGAAACGCCACAGCTGCAAAATTGTGTTGGTTTATTTTTGGGTTTTTTTTTACATTAGCGGAATATTGAGAAAGATCTGCACACATTTGCAATGAAAAGTGCAGCTTTCGTCTTCGTCCCGACTGAATTCTGTTTGATGCCCTACACCTGAAGGAAGGCTCTCCTCCAGCTATCTCCCCCAGAACAACTGAAACACGTTTTACTTCTGACTGGCTTCTTCTTATTTTTCACCCTAAAGTTACAAAAGGTTTCCAAGGCCTCTGCCAGTGGCGTACCGTTGGCCTCACAGGCCGTTTCACATGAGACACTGTGGGAATAAGTGGGAACCATACGTAAATACTGACTCGCCAGGAAAATAATGCATAATGCATTTAAAGACTCCAGCAAAGGTATAAAGGAGCTTTTTTTTTTTCTTTTTTTTTTTTTACCTGAGTGTGAGTCATAGCGAGTCATGTAGCTCTAATAATCTGGCAGAGAATTGAGGTGCCGTGCCCTTTGGAGTTCTGCGGTAATGTTTCTGGCCCGCGGCCAAAGTGGACACGGGAGCCGAGTTTAAAACACATGCAGTGGAAAAAATGGGATGCCCTTTTACTCTTTTGGATGGAAAAAGAAATGTTTCAATTAGCAGCTCCGTCCAAATACACCACTGTAAACAGTGATTGTGTGTGTGTGCAAGGGGGAAGACGGTGGGGTTGGGGAGGAGTGGTGAATAGAGCCATAGAGTCTCAAACCACAGGCTGGCCATTACACCTAGTTACAGTCACCGCCGGATCGACAAGGAGACAGACAGTCTGCAACACTGACAGAACTCTACTGTGTGTGTGCGTGTGTGTGTCTGCGTCCTGTATCAGGTAGGGGGATCCCCCGAGCTGCCCCTGTCTGCACCACACGGCTGATAGAAAATGTAAACTCTTCCAAACAGGGAACAAGGGCCAGTAAAGAGGGAGAGGTGAGCTTTTCTCTCGGAGCAGAAAGACTCCTCTGTACTCCGGAGCTCAGGACTTCAAGTCGCTCTCCTTGTCCTCGTCCACGTGAGCGATAAGAAAGAAATTTAAACTTAACTCGACTTTATGAGCTCATTACCGGTTTGCCTTGTGGAGGCACGGAGACGGAGAGGTCATGCAAGGTGATGCTCAAATAAATCGACTTTCGCCGCCTGGAAATACAGTTTTTGTTTGTTGCTACACTTGTGTTGATTAATGCAGAGAAAGATGTGCAAGGAAAAGCAAAGCAAGTCAAAATGTGACGTAGATATACAATGGAAACTGGTTCAGATCATCTAAATCTGTTTTTCTTTAGCCTCTATCCTGTGGACACAAAATTACCAATGAAATGTTGGTCGTTTTTCTCTGTAGGGTATTTTGTGAAAACCTTGATCAGTCTTTAAAAATCATGTATAGCGTAAAATAATACATGCAAATTTTCAGAATTTTAACCCTTAAATGCCACTTTTTAGACATCTATCATTTCCCATCCCAAAATATGCAAGTTGAAGTTTGGAGGTGTTGGGTTTGCAAGAGCAACATTAGCATCAACATTGATCCAGTTTTTTCTTCTTCTTCTTCTCTGCAAAGTGAAACCAAGTTGCACCATCAACACATTTGCAACTACTTCCATATAAATGTTATTTATGAATTTAGTTTTTATTTTTTTTTTATTTTTACAAATGTCAATATTATTTTTTTGTCATCTCCATTCAAAACATTATTTGAATGTTTAAATTTTAATTTGAGCTATTATTTTCTATGTCTTATAAATGCATTTGTTTGTAGAACTTTATTTATTTTGCAACTTTAATTCTGATCTTTTTTTTCTTTTTTTTTTAATTCTCCAAAATTGAAAAAGTAGCTTTTTTTCTTTGCCCTATTCCAAATGATTGGGTTTATCTTTGTGGAAAAAATCTCTTCAAAGTCAACTTTGAAGAGATTTCAATAAGAGGGAATAAAAAACAACAAATTAAACTGCAACTGTTGTATATTCAATTAATCATTTCTTTGAGTCCAGTATGTTTGTTTGTTTTTTCCAATTGATCTGACTTTGCTTTCACTTATATGCACCATTTTCATCATATTTTCTTCAACTGCCCATCAAGTGGATTCAAAAGTTGAAAAGAAACAGCAATAGAAAGATAATATTATCTCTATCAGACCCAGCAGACTAGAATTAGCAAGTTGGTTCATAAGAGCAAAATTACAAAACGACGGCTTGTTGCATATGAATAAACCACAAAACCTCCAAGACGATCGGACTGGGTCATCAGCAAGGAAATGATCCTAAAGCAGAACCACTAATCTACAGCAAAATGACTGAAAAAGAAAAGAATTAAGATACCCTGGCCTAGTCAAAGTAAAAACCTCACCCCACAATATTCGTGTCGCCATCAATGTTGTGATAATCAACAAACAGAAACGTATAAAAACCAGTTGCGTGGGAAATGCACTCAGATCCGTGGCGTTCCCACACACCTCCTCGGCTTTACGAGCACAGCTCGTTTTACGAACACATCGCTCGCCATTTTTGACACGGTGAAAAAACATATAAATTCAAACAGATCTCAAAGCTGGAAGCGAAGTTCCAGCGTCCCCCCCACCCACCTCCAGCTCCCCCCGGTTCTGTTTTTACGCTTTTCCAGCCCAGGCGTTCTGTTTCCTCCTCCTCCTGCTGATGCACAGTGTTGCCATTCTTCCTCCTGGCCTTCGCGGCGCTTTCTCTGCGACTTGCTATTTATACACTGTGTTACTGTTCCCTCTCTTGGCTCTTTACGAGAGTCTCCCACTCTTGGATGCGGCCTTAAATGGAAAGTCTATACGTGCTTGTCTGTTTGTGAAGCCCCAAAGAGCTCCATTCAACAGCTGAGCATTTATAATGGTCTGTTTATGTTTTAAAAGGGCTTTCCACAGTAACCCCACTGTCATGCGTGGAGCCGAGCTTGAACGGCAGGACCCTGGGCAGCGACACACACACACACACACACATACACACACCCACACACACGCCCACACGCACGCTGCTGTGCTTCAGAGCATCAACGATATGGATTTAATTAGTCTTATTATTCTAATCATAGGCTGAACATGACAGGCTGAGCCACTGGGAGGGAAGGAGGAAGGATGAGCGAGACGGGAGGGAAAGGTGGCTGAAGTCTGCTTTTGCAGCTGATTGCCCACCTAATGGGGTTATTGCCAGTCATTCTGAAGTGTGGAGATCTTGGAGCTTGTGCTGTTTTTTCCAGGAAAGTGCTCAAATAGGATAAAGAGAACGCTTCCCGACTGACGACGACTTGTTATTCTGTGAAATAAGAAGTGTAAGTGAGTCTGGATTGCTGTTCACATACCCCAGTATGTTTTCACATGTTATGTCGCAGCAAGTGTTTTCTTCGCAGGATTGCAGTCCAGTCTGGGAATCTCCTAAGTCTACATCTGGATGCATCTAAAGAGAAGGGTAACGCCCCCTGGACAGCAGCAGATTTATAATGATGGCTCCACGTTGGTCCCAAGCAGTATTACAATTTTCAAATATTTGAGCACAATAGAACAGGGGTGTCCAAAGTGCGGCCCGGGGGCCATTTGTGGCCCACAAACTGGTTTTATGTGGCCCCCAACTGCAGTTTAAAAATGATGCAAATTTGGCCCATACATGCAGATGGAGACTTTTAATTTGTATTCAGGGTAGAAGTAGTTGCCAGTATGATTTTCTTCCACAGGACTTTGTAAAGTACAACACAAAGTGTTTGTTTTTTATGACCAAGTTTCAGTAAACCAGTTTATCCATAGACTTTTAGTGAAATTCACCCAAATTGACTTTTATTCTGTCTTAAACTTGGCTAAATATAGCTAACGTTTTGAAAGAAAGCCAAAAATCCATTTATTTAATCGAGCCCAAAAGAAACTGATAGCAGGATTTTTAACATGCAACATTAAAGTAGTAGTAAGTAGTAATTTTCTGGAAGAACTTTCAGATGTTATCTATTAAAAAAAGAATCTGATTTTCCACAATTGTCTCAATTTCAAATGTCAAAAATGTTCTAGAAAATTTGTACGTTTTTCAGAAATTAGTCACAAAATTTGCTTTCGAGTTTTGGCTCTACAATAAATATCTGGCTGCTTTATCTGCTTGATTATAGGTTGTTTTGTCATTTAGACTCGTGATTATGATCTTGATGTGGCTCAAAATGAAAAAGAGTTTGACGCGCCTGCATTTGAGTTTACACACATATTCGTAAAAACACAAGAACATTAAAACGACACGCTTCGGTTTTATATTTTAAAACACATTCATTACAAAAGTACTCAAAAATCTTTGCCTCCTCAAAACTTGGAGTGATGTGTTAGACCTTAGTCACTTAAAATCCCGACTAAAGTCTGCGGTTTGAAACACGAGAAAATTTGCCCTTTTGCAAGGCACTTCAATTGCTGATCTGGGTTTGGAAAATGGAATTATTGATTGGCACATGTCAAGCGTTTTATTTCTTTTTACCACCTGTCTCCAGCATCACTAATGGAGTCATGAATGAGGGAGGTGGAGTCTTGATGGAGCGGTCCTCTGTGGCACGCACACGCACGTGGTTGTGACTGTCGCTAATTGCCCCCGCTCCATAACCTGCTGAGACGCCTTCAGAAGGGTGGAGGGGGAGAGAAAGAAAGAGGGCAAGGAGGTGGGGGTGTCAGCAGCACAGTCTGCCATCTGCTCTGACTCCTGACCAGCCCCCTCCTCCACCCGTTCACAGTGCCCCGCCGTCCTCTCTTAGCCGTGCTACGATGTCTCCCGCCTTTTTCCAAAGCGCCTCGGGGCCGATTGGCTCCTTTATTTCTGCGGGGAGCCAGAAGCCTTCACGTGCGCATATGTTTCTCTAACGCACGCAAGCGTGTGCTCTCTGCCGCCTCCCTCTGATTGCGTTTGCACGGGAACATGTGCCTCAGCGAGGTCATGGCAAGCGCACTGACATACATGTTCAAAAAAAGAAATGAATTTTAAAAAACGATTCAGTCACATTGCATGTTGCGCAGCCTGCTGTGGCGAGGTGGAAGGTTCGGAGGGACTTTTTAGTGTGGATTTGTGAGAATTGTAGAAAAAAGAAATAACTGCTTGGGCTGATGAGTACACAGTCGAGAGCGAGGGGATGAGAAGGAGGAAAGATGGTGAAACAGAACGAGACGAAGGCCGGCTCCTCCCCAGTGAGAGTGATAACAAGTGTCTGTCTTTGTGTCTTGATGTATTGTTCCAGTTGTGGGAGGAGACAGCCTGTCGGGACTTGTGATTGACACCTAGACGAATTGTGGATTGGCTTGAAAACAAGCCGTCCTGCTGTGTGTGTGTGTGTGTGTGCGCGTGTGTGTTTTCGTCCACACGTGTGTGTTCCATTACAGAGCAGCTACTCACCATTATTGACACGAGGTTGTCAATGTGACTTGTTTCAAATCTGCTGAATTTCCAAAGATTAGCAATCGTCCCCCTCACCCCTCTTTATTTTTTGCTATCTGTGATGATGATTAATGTAAAAAGTTTTAATCTTTGCTGTCGACAAGTTTGTTGGCAAGAGAAGTCATGATAAGATGAGTTACTCTGGCAATGCTTTACCAGACCGACAGATAAGGTTTGTATAAAAGATAACTGGGCTTACTTTAGCTTTTAATTATGATTGAAGGCATTAAAAGCAGGTTTTATTTCATAACCTCTTAAAATCACTTTGTCGATACAGTCAGCCCCTGATCCACAAACCGGGGGAAGATTGTCGTTCTTCCGCGTTTCAAATGATGTAGACATTAACCAGAGGAGCAGCGTGTGGCAAAGGAAATGTCAGAATCACTCTGAGTGGACATTCAGCAGACTGTACCCACTGCAGAGTACAAAGCTTCAGTATTTGTCTGATTAACTCCACGTGTTTTGAAGAAATCATCTGGAAAATTTATAGCAGGCAGGTGGATTTCCAGCCACCATTCCTCCTGTGTTTATCTGCCTGCTTTGCTCCTATTAGTTTCCTCTTTCTTTTCCCATCGATTTGAATCCAGTCGACTCATAGGAGGTTCATAACTTCATGAACTGAACTCGTGATCGGAAGCCTGCTTGAAAAAGATTTTTGTACAAAGATTTTTATGTGAAGCTCTAAAAACTTATATTGTCTTTTAAAGTTTCGCTAAACGTGCAGAGACTAAATAAATGACAAAGGACAAGTACTGAAAAGATGAAGAAAATCAGGTGTAAATATGGGAGAAAATACTAGAAAATGGCTGAAATCTGCTAAGTAATCAGAAAACAGACCTGAAATTAGCAAAAGCCGAACTGGTGCACTTAGCTACAGTGATCTTTATGCAAGCTCTCTGCACAAGACTCCACTGCTGAAGAAAAATGTTTGTGAAAGTTGAAACATCAGGACTGTTTTAGTACAGAAAATTCTTAATAAGAGTCTAAAGAAAAAGAGAGAGCATATTTTTCTGTTACTCCATGAATGTGATTAAGTTGGCTAGCTGTTCCTTGCATGCTTAACTATACCTACCTCAACACCATTTCTTTTGTTTAGTTAGTATTTGAGTATTCCTGTGGCTGCCTCACATACATGGTGTAAATTTCATGTCAGTAATTCAATAAAATCAATTTTCTACATATAAAAAAAGAAATAAACATGCTTCATTTCAACATTTTATCTCCTGTATGTCAAAAGAAAACTTCACAGAGACTAAAATTATGCATTTGTAGGTATATGATACCATGAGTTCAGTTAGCTGAAGGTATTTGTTCTGTTTCTCTTCATGAAGCAGTGCAAAAAAAAGAAGAAAAAAAAAGAAAAAGAAAAGAAGCAATAACCACCACTCCATCAGAGCTCTGAAATGAATGGGTTTGCTCCATGTCCCCTGGGTGCTGTTTTATAATCACAGGGCATTCAGCCTGAGGGCCACTCTGATGTCCACACAGAGGGAGAGGGGCGTCTTATACCATTTAAAACAAAAAACATTGCATATTTAAGGCAAAACTGACCGCTACTGGGGGGAACACGGCTCCAAAATAAAACAAAAAAATGCACGTAAAGAACGCCATGCATATCGCATGTGCACACGGCGCAGCGAATTAGCGGCTTTATTAAGTTTCTGCAGCGAGATGGAGCAGTTCAAGGACCAGCAGGGGGTCATCCGGGCCCTGAGGTGACAGTAATAATAACGGTTTGGCGTGGATTGTGCTGCTCGTGAGGCGGGAGGATGTTACCATTATTATTACAGCTGAACTGAATTCCCACCGGGGCTCCATGTTTGAAAGGACACAAGCTGGAATACAGGCCATCCATATGGATGCACCGAGGTGACGGGAGACATTGCTGCGGAGGTATAAAGCATGCAGCCCTAAACAATGCTGCTGCTCTACCTTTTTTTTTTTTTTTTTTTTCTTTTCTTTTCCTGCAACCCTATCACGTAGTACAAAAAGGCCAGTGAGTTCGCCCGCCCTTCCAGCGCTGCTACGGCGACTGGTGTTTGCAGAGTAAAAGGATGCTTTGCTGATGTAGCGTTCTGTGTCCACAGACACTCTAAACATTATTAGTAACATGAAATGAAATGCCAGCACAGTGAATAAAGAACTCAAGGGTAAAAGAGGCTCAATAGCTCAGATTGTCAGTTGTTCTTTTGGACTATGAAATGTCCGATTCCTTAACATGTCGGGTTTTTGGGTTTGGTTTTGCTTTCTACAGGGTTTTAGTTCACTTTAGTGGAGCCCTTCATGGTCATTTTAGTTTTATTATTTGAGGTTATTTATTGTGGTTAGTATTGTCATATTTCCTTATTTTCAGTCCTTCATAGTGTTTCTGTTTAGGTTTATTTTTTAGTTACTCTAGGTTCTGTTGTATGTCTAGCTTTCTCTGGTGATTATAGTTGGGTTATTTTTCTTTAATCCTTCTAGTTATTCCTTATTTCAGCCTACCTGTAGTGTTTCTAGTTATGTTTATTTCAGTATGTTTTATTGGATTTTATGTGACAAATTAAGTAAATGGCGTCCATTTGTAATAACCCCCATTTTTACTGTGATACCTCAAAATAAAATCCAGCTCAAATACTTAACTTGGAAATTCACCTAATTATTGCGTTATCGTCTACTCTGGAGTACACTGCTACAGTGGACTGGTTTAAATTAAAATAAATTCATGTGTCTTAGTGGCACAGAGTCCATGTCTAAAATGACTTGAAAATTTATTTTCAGACTCTTTGTGGTGCAAAAAAGTGTCTATTTTGTAAAGAAGTTGAGCAAAGTATCGGTTTGGGGGAGATTTTCAGTTTCATCTGTTTTACAGTTGTCCACATGAAATACCATATGGTCACAGCATGAAAGAAAAAGTTCAAAGGGTGTAAATACCTTTGCAACACACTGTATGGAGTGTAAGTCGTGGGTTTGTCTGAAAAATTCAGTGTCATTTTTTCATTGTCAACCGTTTTTCAGCTACATTTCTGCTTCGCCCGGACTTTTGAAACAATTAATTTGCGACTGTATCAGGCCTTTTTTCTTTCTTTCTCTTTTAATTACTCAGACTTAACGTCCACTTTACGCTATCAAACACTCAGTCTTCTTTTATGAGATCCTGCTGTCGTGCTTTCGGAGCGATTGCCTCGTGGAGCACCGGGGCCGTTTCAACAAATGCCACGATGCCACCGGTGGGGGCTCGGCGATCCCTCTGAAGCCGTGCCAGCTCCTCTGCCAGCCGCATACACGAGGCACATCGGTGATTATCAAGCAAAGCCCGTCAAGTGACGAGCTCAGAGAACTCTCGGGGAAGGCCCTGGCACGCTTCCACCCACAGGGGCCTCTTCCCCCAACCCACTCTGCTTAGCGCGCAGCGGGAGGGCAGTAAACACACACTCACACACGCATCCCCTGCAGAAACGCAGCTTCTGTATTTCATTTACACGCCATCCTAACTTTTTATTTCCCCCCCGCCCCGGACCAATCGTAGCAGAGCTTTTACTCTGCGAGAGGCTTCTCAAGCCAATCCAAGCATTAGCGGTCTGACACACGCACACACACTTCAGCTGCGTTGCTCTTTGTTAAATGTCACAATGACGAAACACTAGGACGTTTTTCCAATACCTGCTTACTGAAACTGTTTGGCTTTCTCTACTGGGGAATTAAAATGCTGCATTATCTTTGTGAATTGAGCCTGCTGCCAAATGCAAATGCTAAAAATAATGTCTGATGCTAAATTTTACAGCCGATACCGATACTATGCCAATAATGTCATGTATCGCTCCTTAAAATAATAATAAAAACCTCATTATTGCCTGTTTGGCAGAAATGAAAGAAGAATCATTGACGTATCTCAGGAAAAGGGTTGTCTAGATTTCATCATTTCATCTGAAATGTCTTTTTAATTCAAAGTAGATGTGAGTTCTGTCAGTAAATAACCACCCAAAACAATCAGAACAAGAGTTTTGCATTTCAAATCCAACATAGAAGACCATAACTAAATATATTTAAATAGAAGCCTTTTATATTTGTAGGATTCAGGGTTTTGTACTTTAGAAGGAATCGAAATATGTAAATTCACTTCATTTTCTTTATTTCTATTTCCATGCTTATTCCGACTTGGAAAATGATCTAATTTAACTCCGTTCTTTTCGGAGCCCTGCAGAAAGTCTTCATGTTACCCACCCGACACGTTTGGCTCCAATTTGTGCAACAATGTGGTTGCTGAGTGAGCTCATTGTGGTCTTTGTCTTTGTTTTGTTGCCTTTATTGCTGCCCACCGGTAAGTCCGGATGACCCTGCCAGTGTCTCACTTGGACATGGGGCGGGGACGCTCCACCGCTGACCTGTCGAACCTCTCATAGTAACGTTTTCAGGGTCACAGGTTGCTTTTTGACAGATTGTGTTTTTGGAGAGCATTTTGTGCCTGCAAAGGCTCGTTGAAAATGACTTGCCATCGTGCCTCTGAAGAAGTGAAGAAGATAAGGAGTCAACATGGAAACAAAAGCCAGTTAGAAAACTGGGAGGCTGCAGTGTGGCGTGTGCCTGGGTCGTGACAGGTTAAAGGTCAGCAAAGCTGACAAAAGCCAATGACTCCGCTGAGACCACAGGCCGGGGATTTATTTTCTGACTACTCAGAACCTCTAAATGTAGCTCTGCACCATAAACCCGCATTTATTGTTGAATCCCTGATAATTAGAGCTCCCCCTACACCTCCTGCTGACTGGCGGTGGGGCATGAGGGGGGTATTTCTAATTAAGAAGCAGAAGGTATATGTACAGCTTGGATTTAATTAGATGCGATAATGTTGCTACGTTTATAGAGGGGGGATGGAAAGTTATCCACTTTGGTGAGGCAGTCATCAGAGTTTTGTGGTTAATTTCTGATCTCCAGTTTTGGCGAATTCCAAATTCACCAAAAAGTAGATTTGTCAAAGTATTTCATGCACTTTTCACTAATTATTTACATATTAGAAGCGGGATGACACTGAGTGAGAAAGAACTCACTGCAAAACAGTTGTTTAGTATTTTAAAGAAGTCAATTTTTAAACTTTGTTTGACATCCATTAGCATTACGAAAACGACGTCATGCTAACACCGTCTAGCATTACGGTGCTAAACGTAACGCTCTCTGCGTATTCGCTTTAGATGTTGCGCTGGAGGTTTCCAAATGGCTGCTAACTTTTCCAAATCCAGGTTGAGAGTTTCAAAAGGTGAAGCAGAGGAACTTTGCTGTAAGTCTTCAGTCCTTCTGTTATTCAAATATGTCTAATTTGTCTGATAATGTTCTGGAAAATATAGTTTCCTTCTAAATATTTAAATCTTTTGAGCTTCCTGTGAGATGTAAAGTGTTTTCTGGCCTGGGACGGAAGTAGCATTAAAATCAAACAGTTTTTACTTGCTTTTAACGGCTATGGTGTTTTTATATATCTTTGTGCTGGTTGCTCTCATTTGAAATGCGTTACACATTTTGAACGTGCTACAGGCTGGAGGATTACAGGTTGCAACCCAACTATTCCTTCTTTTCCTCTGTAAATATTTGCAAATAACTCCCCAATGCAAAGGTGGCAACAGTTTGAAGGTTTATAAAATGTGAGAATAAGCCTTTGTTATGTTTGGACGCTGGAGTTGGTTTAAGACGGTCTATCTGTCGTTGGCCCAGCTTGGACTAGCTATTAGCTTTAGCATCTGGGGAAAACTAATACTAAATTAAGATGCCAAGCAGGTTATTTACTACATTTTAAAGGAATCTCACTTATGAATCCAGAATGATTTCTTAAAGAAGGTTTAAGGGGCTCAAGAACAAATGTCCAACAAAAAGGGGAAGACTTACTAATGGAGTGTTGGAGTGACATAGAGATAGGAGTCCATGGAAATGGCGACGTGTGCCAGCTGCAAGAGGCATGAGATCATAGCACCGTGCTACTCTGCACCATTATCCCCCTAAACCCTGCACTCCTCCTCTCTCTAGTCTCCCATTATCCTACCCAACTTACACACTGTCACACACTCGTCCGACTGCTCTGTTTATTGATGACTCAAGCTTGCCATTCCTTTTCCGGATACACAGTCAACACTGGAGCTCCGGTACCTCGGGCCCTAATGGACTGATCTCGACTGTTTACAGCTGTGGCCTTTTCTGCAGTGACTCACAAAAGGCACAAAGAGGCCTCTGTGAGTGGCAGAGCTTTTCCTGTTCTGATCAGCAGGACCCACCGTCATGCACTTTACTTTGTTTTTCCTTCGAAAGCTCTCCTGTCCCCCACCACCATCCCACCTCCACAACCCTCCCGACAAGTTGTTGTCTTCTCTCTCCGGGCTTGTCATCTCGGCCCCGTCTATTATGTTTTCAACAACAGGAGTTCTTTCACCTCATCATCTGTCATCACTCAGACTCTTGGCAACCCTTCACCTTTTCCTCCTCTTCTTATCTCTCTCTCCCTTCCTTTTTCCTAAACACACACTTAAAACTTTACTCAACACTTTGTAGAGTTGTAGCATCAAGGTTTAGACTCTATAAATCCTTGTTACGAAGATGTTTAGTCTTGACATGGCTCTATCTAAAGTCCATGTTTGCGCTTTTGAACCTTTCACCTTTGCTCTATTTTCCCAGCGCTCCCCTCTTTGTTTCCACGCACGTGTCCGTTCATGTATCTTTCCATGTATACTTAAGAGTGGGAGAATCGCTTTAGCGGTTCTCGTTGCTTTTGACATCTAAAATTTCCATACAACAGGGAGGCCCCGTATTTGTTTGTACAGAGCAAAGCCCTGGCGCAAGTGCAGCGCCGGCGCTCAGCGATTAGCCGTCTCTGGGAACAACATCCCATCGGAATGTCTGGAATTTTACACAACAAGGATTAGCTCATCCTCGTCTGTTGTCTCTGGTCTCCCGTGTTTGTCATTCTTTCATCGCTCTGGCTTAAACGATGGCAGAGATGAACAGCCGGAGATAGACAGACACAATAAGGCGTAACAGAAAGGTAATGCTTCGCCCGAAGGATCTAACTCTAAAAGAAAGTTTGACCGCAAACAGCTGCTGGCTCTGAACCAAAGCATTTTCTCTCCCAGAAATACCCAGTTAAGCTTAGACTGCATGACATCATTGTCAAATAATTGCAAGAATAAATCCAAAACATGAGCCACTTTCTTAGGTATAAGTGTAGAGAATCTCAACCATCTCAATGAATGCAGGTATCTAAATGTCATGACAATGACTTGTTGAAGGTCAAACCAAGCATTGGGCCGGAAGGAAAGGGAACTAAAGTGAGTTTGAGTAAGCTTGTGTAAGCTTTTGCGTCCATTTCCCTGAGAAATGAACGCAAAACTTTGGTCAGTGTTCCGCTCATGTC
The DNA here is from genome assembly GCF_019740435.1 of Gambusia affinis. Classification (NCBI taxonomy): domain Eukaryota; kingdom Metazoa; phylum Chordata; class Actinopteri; order Cyprinodontiformes; family Poeciliidae; genus Gambusia; species Gambusia affinis. Next base: position 6,712,039 of record NC_057890.1, read on the forward strand.
GAAAAAGCACAATTTGGCAATTGCTGTGTTCCTATTAAATAAGAAACGCGATTAAAGTCGCACATGAGTAAGTTTGCTCACGCGATAAGTCATTAAAAACATCTTCCAACTGCTTCCCGTCTTCTTCAAGGTTTGTGCCTTTGTGACTGGCGTGATGTGAGAAGTGTTTCAATTATTTATTTATTTATTTTTTTAAATAAACCAATTTTGATGCAGCCAGAAAATCAACTCATCTTAGCAGCAAAACTATCAAAACAGATTTATTTTTTTTCTAAATTGGCGTGGTTCCATTAAGCAAGCTTACTTTCAAAGTAAGATTGCTGCCGTCAGGTGGGAAAAAAGAGACGAGGCTCGAGTTCGTATAGGCTCACCAAAAGTTAAACACATTGGAAATACATTCTCTGATCTAATAACTCTTTATTTCAGTAGCATCATTATAAATGGTTGGGTTAAAATTCAACATAACCACCATGAACGTTTCGGTCCATTCTGTCCTTTAGTAGTGGTTTAGACACGCTGTACAAACTGCATTGATCCATGTAGAAGAACCAATTACAAAACCACTGTACTTCTATTGAACATTTTAAGATACCCATAAGCCACTAATATCCTTTACAGGATATGCCATCAGCAATAACATATACTTCAGTGGTATACAATCAATCAAATCAAAAGCAATTAAAAAATATTTTTATAATCTGCTGAACTAAAAGAAGACTCAGATATCTAGTTAAAGTGTGAAGATGTTGTTCAAATGGGTCCTTAAAATGTTAAAAAATAATATATATGTGTGTAAAATTTGACACTAATTACAAAAACAGTCAATGTAAACAGGCTATTACAGGGTGGGATGTGATCACACTGTGTTTCCTGCAGCATTCAGTTGCCCAATTGGCAACTAATAGAGAAAAACATACAAGCAGCAACCACTGATGTCAGTTTTGACTTCACGTGTCAAGCTCAGCTTTTAGCAATAAAATTAAAAATGGCCATTAGAATGACGAGTGCACAAAACTCCACCTGCAGATTAGATTGGCATGAAGATCAGAACGGTCTTAGTTGTACTCTTGTGCATTCTTACTGGCTCCTTTCTTTAAGGTCAGTATTATTGTGGCATCAAGTTACTATCCAAACAAACTCAGTAGCTGAGCGCTAACACAAGCCTTGGGTCTTGTCGCCATCCTGTGGTTACTTCTGCGAAACTACAATTTTTTCAATTTCTTATTTTTTTAAGCAAAACTATTGCATCACAACTGCTTAAATCCAATTGTACAAAGATTTCCGGTGAATCTTTGTACAATTGCAGTCATTGTGCAATGATTTCCAATAAAACTCTAGAGCAAATTCTCTCCATCACCATCAAATTGCCCATAAAAATACACACCCAGTGTGTATTTCATAACCGAATCCATAAATATATTTTGGCTCAAATATGTGACGTCCAAAAGAACACCAGCTGGACTCCACCTTATGAACTCGGCAGCAAAGTTACGAACCAGCATAAAGTTCCTAAAGGTGTCAGAAAATGTCTTCTGACTTTTTTAAAGAAGAATCAATTTGCTGTATTCTGATAGATCAACACAAACGGCTAATAAGGAAAGTGAAAATGTTATTCAATCCTCTTTAAATAAATACAAATTGAGCGCCACCAGAAGTGATCAGTATCTTATATATATGTATTTGACCATTATACATAGTTTTGTCCCACTTTACACATGTTTTTTCAAAGTGATTTTGAATTACCCATATTTGTTAAAAATTACTTTTGATGATTTTGATAGTGGTGTGTGATCAACTCTAACGTTTGTTGATGGTTTAGTGATGTTTTTGTCATATAAAGCTCTGTGAATGTTCTTGCTGCTAAAATCCTACCATACAAATACACTTGACTTTGATATAAGTAGCTTTTACGAATCCCCGTCTGTCCAATGTCTGTAAGTCACCCAGTGTCAAACCACTGCAGGCATTACCTTTTGCTTGATGATTTTACAGTAATCGTCCTGGACATCTTCCTGACCTTTAGCATTTACAGCCCAGGTCAATAAACATGTCTGTCCATCTTAGATAAGCTTTAGCGGGGGAAACCCAGCTGACTTTATAAATAGTTGTTATAGGGCAACGCTCATGGAGGAAGGTAAGTGCATGTAGCTACATAAATCATGAAGGCGTAACAGTTTCGACTAAGCAGCAGTAGTTCATCTTCGGCTGTTGCACCCTGTAAATTTCCTTACTCTTTTATATGCGACAGCTTGGATTGGCTCGGTGCAGTTTTCCAATTGGAAAACATGTCTGTTAGTATACGGATAATTTCCAGTTTTTGTTTACTAAAACATTCCTTTTTAAGAAAGATTAAAGATCTCTGTAGCTATGCTGCTCTAAGCTCTGCTTATTTCTCCTACTACTCTCCAGTTTCACTTTATCTGTTGTTAATTTTGCTTTTAAATATTTGCTGTCGGCTAATAACTGCTCATCTTCCCATAGGCGATGCACATTATTGTTTTTTGATGTCCAATTCATTCTTTCTACTAGACAAAACCATTAAAAAAGCTGTAATTGTGACTGTGTGCTTCATCGAATGTGGCTCAAAGCTCATCTGTGTAGCTGTTTGTCCCAGATGAACCCCTTAAAAAAAGATTCTTCCTTAACTCGACGTTTTCTTCAACGAAATAAGTGCTCCTGGATCGATGTTTCTTCCATCTTTGTACGTGACGTCCGTGGCGTGAAAAAAAATCTTCATTATGATGGTGAACATAATTTCGACATGCTTAAATTATTGGGAACGGCTTCAAAAAGAAAAATATTGCTATTTTTAATAAAAGCTGATATCATATTGCCACCTTCCTAAAACAATGACCTAAGTCGGTGGCAATTTATTTATTTATTTAGTTTGTTTGTTTTTTCAAATACTTTTTCTGCCAAAAATAAAAAGAGTCATGCCATTACTTATTATTTCAGGAAGGCGACAATACAAACATAGAAAATAAACCATATTAAAGCATTTATTCCTTTGGCCAGGAGATGGCAGTGTTCAACATGTCTGTATTAAATCTACCGTTTCTACAAGTGGTGGTGAATTCCTGTTGCAGAAATGTAAACATTGCCTGCTGCTGCAGCTACAGTTCTGCAATTTATCAGCTTGAAGTCTTCATTCTGCTGGCGGCTTTTCATTTAAGAAAGGGAAGACATTCCTTCCCGTGCCAGTAGGCACTCATCCTCACAGCGGCCAAACTGTGTTTACATCCCGGTAGCTACTATCACATCAAGTTGCATAATCAGTAACATCCTTTACTCTAAATCCAAAAGGTATTCAAATGGACTGCGTTCAACGTCATCTTTAATCTCGTGTGCAGAGTGACGAGCCGTCATCGTAGGCCCGTTTATGGGATTTTTCCATAAACACTCTGTGAAATATGTTTTCTGTTGTCGATCCAGCCCACCCCAGAGATGACGCTCACAGATATTTTGCGATTCACAGGTCGTCCTCAGTTGGTAACGAGGGAAATCAAAACCTAAAAAAAAAAAAACATGGGATGACCTAACTCAGCAGTGTTACATTTGTGTTTCAATTTATGGTGTAAAAATCATGGAAAAAGTTAAATGGAAGCGTTAAAGCAAAGTCAAAATTTAATACAATTTAAAAGGAAATATAAGGTTGTCATTTTCACAAGATATAGAAATATGAATGAGAGATAGCACTAGTGTGTGTGTGTATTATGGATGCTTATATTAGACATATGTAAACCTAGATAAAATGGAAGTTTAATTAACCTATGTTTTTATTTTTACTTTTTATTTAATAATGAGGGTCCGTCTGAAAATATAGTAGGAGTTCAAAAGTTTTTTATTACTTCCTACTCTGTTTCAAGCATGTTAAGGTTGCTGTGCTACAAAAATATGTCTTTTGCATTCCTTGTTCACGTGTGTGATTTTTTTTATACGCCTATCATGTTAAAATTAAAAAACAAAAACAAACCTAGAGAGAAAAGGAGTAGTTAAAGGTAGTTCTAACTTTTTGGACTTTTGAAAGTAAACATGTGCTTGTGAGGATGTTACTGTAAAATAAATGAATAATGGTTGGGCCTCTGGGACTGCAAAACTAAAATCCAGCTGCAGAAAAATTGGTAAAACACATGGAGACAGTAAATAGTTGAAACTATCAACTATTTAGATAACAAAAAAACACCTAAAACAAAAAATAAATATTATACTACTTGATTTAAATCAAATCTTATTGTTTTAGGTCAGTTGGATTTATCAAAATTATTTGTACGCAAAATGCCAGGATAATGAAAGGGAAAGTTTTCTATTTACGTCATTTACATTCAGGACATTTATATAATAAGATTACTATGACTTCAAATGTTTAAGGTTGTGGATCACCACATGTTAAGTTCATCCTTATAATTTTCAGATCCTTGCAGGTGCAGTGTTTGGTCTAATCGGTCATTATTAATTTGGAGAAAAAGGCGGGAATCTATCAACTGTAAAGTACGAGGGAGGAAGCATCATCCTGTGTGGGTGAAAAAACAGATGACGTCACGAGGAACCTCATGTGGAAATGTCCAGACATCAGTTTGTGGGGCGTAAATAAACCATTCGCTGGAGTCAAGTCAGGTTAAAGAAAATTAAAAATTATCTCAAGTGTTTGGCCAAACAACAGCATATTTCGAAATCTTCAAATTCAAAACTATGTTCGTTTCTGAATCTCAAGGAAGAAATCTCTCATTCTACTTCTCAAATAGAGATAATTTTATTTGCGTGAATGATTCACTATGGGTAAATTTAGCCCGACTTAAAATCCAACATGAAGAAAAAAGGTAGTGTGGAGTTTTTCCGCTATCTTGTTTTTCTCCCTTTGCCTCCACATTGTGTCTGAGGAAATCCACTCAACAATGCTGTAAAACCTTTTGAGTCAGTAATGAGTAATGAGTTTGTCAACATTAAGAAAGATGTTATAGGCTGAGGATGACGTGGAAACAACTGTAGGTCAAGATTAATTTTACACAGTTTTCTCTCCTTCAATCATTTTCTTGTATTACATTTAAAGTTCAATGGAAACATGCCAGAGGATGACACATATGGTGACAACTCGTGTTCTAAGTAAAACCATAAACAGCGATTTTTAAAAAGCCTCAAATTAGTTTCTCAGTCTTTTTTTTTTTTTTTAAGTATCTCTCTACTTCTTTATCTAACGAATTGAATGACATCTTAGTGGTTCTGCATGTTTTCCAAACATACTCTTTGCACCTGCCAAAACTGTGACATAGCAAGAATGCTGCAACCAACATGCAAGTGGAATTTAGGTGAATGCAACCCAAAAGTTTTGGCAACAAATCCATAAGTATGTACATTGCAGGTACATGTTGCACTATGTCTGTGCTTCTCATTTCCAGTCCTCAGGCCCCCCCTGCTCTGCATGTTTTAGATGTACCTCTACTCCAGAGCAGCTGATTCAAATGATTGCAGGACCATCAAGTGCTGCAGAAGCCCATTAATCATCCACATATTCAATCCAGGTGTGTGGCAGAAGGGAAACACCTAAAACATGCAGGGTGGGTGGTGGGGGGGGCGTGAGGACCAGAATTGAGAAACACTGCACTATGCAGATGCTCTATCTGCATTGATGAAGATTAACTTAAGTGCTTGGTGTGGCTGACCCAGAATGGGGAGTTGGACTAATTCTATTTTATTACACAATACTGAAATCTTGACACAAAAGGTCAATTTAATGTTTGTGAAATGCATGGAGAGTGGAAGTCCAGATCAGATAACGCGCTAGAGCCTAGATTCAGATTTAGGAATCTTCCCTAGAAAGACAAAATCATTGCAGATAATCTGGTTTTTTGAGGCTAAACTGAAGGCAAAACTAATAAAAAAACAGTTTGTATAAAACTAGATATCTAGCTGTTGATCAAGTCTGGTCTAAAAGATTAAAATCTTAAAAGGAAGTACATCAACAACCAAGAAGTAGTGGCAGACATTATGATTATAGCAACAGAAAATGCATAAAACAAAATGTTGAACATAAAGATGAAGTTTGTCATGCGAGTCTGAATTTTCAGTGACGGTGCTGTAAGACTATAATAATAATCTCAGGTTTTATGAACATAAAAATGTTGAGAAGTACTTATAGAATGAAATGACAATAATGATCGTATGGTGAATCTAATTATTAGGGCTGACATCTAAGAAACAAAAACTGGACGAGTTGAAATTGCACCAATATTTTGGGGAAAACTGAGATTCCCCATTCAATATTTGTTCATACAAATTGATTAAAGGCTTCACAAATTCCAAACTGTCAGTGTAAAATATTTTGGTTCAGGTTTGAATGTAATGTATACCAAAGTATTTATTTGGATTAGTAAGATTTGAAGACAAACTAAAGATCAAAAAGTACAGTTGATCTGATCCCGGATAAGCCCCCATTCTTGTCAAGCCCAGGCTTGATGGCCACAATAAGAAGTGAGGACTTATAATGAAACTACAGACCTTTGTGCTTAATAAAAGAATCTGTGCAAAGTCCGGAGGATTAAACATCATCCGCAGAACAACCATTAGCATAGCTCTGACAGTGTGGTAACAAGGCTAGCTTTAGCATTAGTTCTTGCTAAAGGCTAGCCTTTAGTGCTTGGTGTCTTGTCTGCCACTCTGTCATTATTTATTTTTATTTTGTAATACCCAAATGCTACCACATGAATGAGTGGAGGCTTCCTCAATACTTTGGAACTGAATGCTTTCAGACAGCCTTTGTGGTTAGCCAACGCCACAGATCAAAAGAAGAGCTACTGCCTGTTTTACTTTAAAAAAAATAAGTATTTTAAAGAGTCGCACAAGAATTTATAGTATGTAATAGTCTATTAAATACTATAATGGGACTTGACTAAGAAATGCTGACACGTTTATGTCTAGTCTTATTTTTGGGGTTTATGTCTTGGAAGGAAAGTGAACAACTTAAAAAACTGGGAAATAGTTTGGAATCCTTATCCCTCAATAGTAAGGCTTATCCTTTTTATTTATTTATTTTTTCTCAAATTTTTATGTCTCTTCACATCTAGATTGATGAAATGGAGGCTTCAAATCAGAACATTTCTAATTTCTGCACCTTCTGCAAGGTTTTCCTAGGGCAGTCATACATCCAGCAGCCCGTTGTGTTTTTTAGTTAAAAAGGTATAAAGTTGACAGGAAATGTGAAAATATCACTTGATAGTTATGTATTATTGAAAGATTGGAAGATCAATACCTGAACACCAACTATAAAGTCTTAAAAAAATGCAAACATTTTAAAAAGACTTAAAGAAATATGCAATTTTAGTCTGGTGGGGCAGAGCAAATCCATCCACATTCATCATTTTTCATGCTTTGCTAATAGTTTGTTTTATGCCTTCATGCTTTCAAAGGAAATAATTGGGGTGGGGCAAAAAAAGCTGAGATGGTATATTTGCATTTACCAGGAATTTCTTAAAGCATTCCCACCGTGGCGTCTAAATTACGCCATATGAACACACACACCCACACACCCCTAGTTGGGCAAGTTTGCTTACACAATCGGCAGTGATTGCTTGGGGACACACTTGAAACTCAGGATGTTACACTTCGGATATTGCTTGTAAGTCCACAACCATTTTATGACAAGCGGGGCACGCCAACGCACGCTGCTCATAAACACAGAAAACGGAGACAAAGAAAGAACACCGCATCAGTCCTACAGACGCGTAAGGCAGCCAGTCATCACTGAAAACCTCCTGTCACTTCGCTTGCAAAACAAACAAACTAAAGATCAAAAAAAGGAAATAATTGCACCTCCGTCCACATTTTTGTCAAGTTCAGGCGTGAAGGCCCGCAACAATTGGTGAAGACTGACTAGCATAAGAAAATTATACTGTGGCATGAAAAGGGGCATCAACTTAAAAAGGCCGTTCATGTTCAAACTCTCCAAATTGAACTGTTCCTCTAAGATGAGCTGGAAAAGACTCGATCGCAAGTTATCGCAAACACTTTTTCACACACAACCATGAAGGTTTGGAGGTTTTGGTATCCCTTAGTAGGAAACACTTGATTTAAAAACAGTATTTTATGTTCACTTGTGTTGTCTTTGACGGATATTTAAATTGGTTTGATGTTCTGAAAACTCTTCAGTGTGAAAAACATCCAAAACAAAATAGGAAATAAACCTTTTTCTGAAACGTCAGTGTAAAAATAAAAAAAAACCTGGAGGATTAAATGTAAACACTTGCCAATGGAAAGAAATGTCATATTTAAAGTCAACAACTTTTGCCTAAACTACAAGAACATTTAGCGGAAAACATTGTATACCTACAATTTATAAAAAATAAATTTAATGAGACTTCAATTAACTGAATCTTTCCTGCTTTAGGATCATCAGTTTTTTTTCCCCTAAATTGCTAAATATCAGAACAAAAATTAGGGATTGTTTTGCTTTTTTTAAAATTCAGAAGTTTGCACAAATGTTTCCGTGACGTTTCACTGAATTGCCTGGTTAAACCGTACGGCGTCGAATGTTTCTTTCCACAAGCGTCTCCCATTAGTTTGCTGGGATTTTGGCCAATTCCTCCGGACAGAACTGGAGTAACCGAGTCAGGCTTGTTGGTCACATTGCTGACTCACATCTTCACAGCTCTTCCTGCAAATGCAAGACTCCATGATCACTCTGAAATGTTGACGTCGCTTGTCCTCAAGTCACTTTACTAATTTCCTGGCGTGCTTAGAGGCGTTTTCCACTTTGGAAGACTAATTTCTGCCTGAGCCTTAACTTCCTGCCTGACTTTGAGATGTTGCTGTGATATTTCCATCGTGTTCTTTCCTGGTGTTGCAATGAGATCATCAAGTCACACCGTCATCATCCCATAACATGATGCTGCCACTCCCCCCATAAATTTAAGGCTAGGTTGATTTTCTCGGGCTCGTATGCCGCTTCCCCATTTCTGCGATGTAACACTGGTGATCATGACAGTTTAATTTTAGCTTACAGAAATTGCAGGAAATCATTTTCAAAACATTTATTCCTTTTGACTGCGAGTGCATTTGCATACCACAGTCTTTTCAGGCCCTTTCGGGTGAAGAGTGACACTTTCTTCCCAGCTTCCACCAGAATCTTCACAGGTTGATTCACACATTTGTTTCCCCTCGGATCCTGCTTCCTTCCTGCAGGTCACGACGGCTGGAGATTCCCCTCCCTGTTCACGTAGCTGTTTGAACGGATAAACGTGACCGTTTCAGGCGGACACCCACAGTTTTCGTCCCGATATCTCAGCTGATTCCTCTTGATGTTTCTCCTCTGCATATCCGGCTTGTTAAACCAGTTGTTTAAAAAAAAATAAAATAAAATTCCCTTTCCTGAACATCGAGCTAACTTAGCTCCTCAAACTGAGTCACACCTGATTGACAATGACTGCTTAAGGTTACTCCACACAAGCTGCAAAAATAAAACATCTCAACAAGACTCCTTTTGTTCCAAGTTGGATCATTTTCAGAACCCATAAGAATTGCGGTACACCAACATGAAGTTAATTGGCAATTAATGGTTGCACTTTTAAGCAGGTGTATCCTGGCAGTTGCCAACTGACTGATGCAGGATTGGCATGGCATCTTGTCAAGGAACGTAATTTCAGTGTTGTTGAAAGCTTTGCTGTGGGCTGTTTTTAATTTTTTGTTTCCTTAAGTTCCTCCTTCTTGACAATGAAGACTTAAATTACTCACAAGGAAGTAAAAAGAAACCCTGCTGTGAATAACAAAAAACAGACTGAAGTTTGCACTTATGCATTAGCCGGCCATTTATATTTTCAACTTTAAAAAAAGAAGAAGAAGAAGAAGAAATATCTGAAAAGTGTGGCACCCCCCCTAGTAGCCTGATGAGCCAGAATAGTGACTCTGGAGAAACAGCAGGGATCCATAGCTCAAGTGGGAGAATCTGTCCCAGTCAAAGTCCTGACCTAAAGCTAGCTAAGGCAGAACTTGAAGGCTGACTGTCACACAGCCACACTGACTGCTTGAGCTATCTTTTTTGAAAAGAATGGCAGCCATACAAAACAAAATTTACAACAGTTGACAAAGTAAAAGGGGTGTAAATTCTTTCACAGAGCGGGATTTTCTCCAAATGTTTGTTTTCTCCCCCCATTTCCAACACTTCAATTTAGTATCAAAATGTCAGAGAGATTCAGTTTTCAAGAGATGATTTCAGGCTGAAAGTTAATTCCCACTTGAACTGTGACTCAGCATTTTCAGAAAGCCGAGTTGAATGCCACCGGCCACGCCCAGGCTGGATTACTGTGACTTTTTGAATCAAGAAGTCTCCTACATATAATCTGTCTGAGAACATGACGTCGTTGGAAAGCAACGCATTCTGCTCAGAGGTCACTCAGGAAATGATTAGAAATAAAGTCACTGACATCCCAGAGAGAGGGAAGACACGTTGGGAGAAGCTGCAATTCTGCAATTTATCATATTCTGAAGGAAAATTCCCAACCTTCAGGTTGTGACCTTAATCCAACCTTAATCACACCTGGAGAGATCGCTAGGACCAAAACACATAATCAAAACTACTTCTGAATGGTTTAAAAAAAAACTAAATTAGTATTTCAAAGTGGCTTAGTCAAACTACAGGGGGAAAAAAAAAAAAGAAAAATCAGATTAAGACGTTGTGGCATGAAATCAAATGAGCCGTTCAGGCTCAAAACTTTCCTCTGAGGCTGAAACTAAATACATCTGGGTTAAAATGTCTTCACAAAACGTACACATGACTCACTGCCAGGGGAAATAGCTTTTTTTCGCACAAGTCTGACTTGGCTCAGATTGAACTAATTACAGAATAACATCTTATTTGGTGATAGTGTGTTCAAATTATGCATGAAAGCCAATTGTTTACCCCTGATGGAGCTTCTTCCTCTCTCTGTCAATCCAAACTTGAGAGAGTTGAAGTCGGGTTGAGGCCGGGCCTCTCCGCATTCATGATGCCGCTGACACAAAGGTCAGCCGTGCATCCTCACCATGTTCTGGTTGCTTCACCCAAGCTGTGCAAACAAGAGGAAAAGCACTCAAATTTAAACATTTAGGTGCAATGGGTAGAAGAATGCTATCAATTGGAAAAACAACCAGCCTCTTTTCCCAAATCCTCTCGCGAAATTCAACCATTATGAGAAATCTCTTTCCATGCATTGACTTGGAGAAACGACTTGAACATTCTTGCCACTTGCTGTGAGTATTATTTATTTATTTATTTATTTTTTTTGTTCTTTTATCCTGATTCTGATCAGATAAATTTCTGCCATTTCCTGACAAAGTTATCGGGCTGGAAAGCAAGCAGCGCGGTTCTAGATAAATCTCTGTCTAGTTTTCCCTCAACACTCAGTGGAATATTTTCAGGAGGAAGTCTTCCCTGAGCTCGCAGGTTTGGAAACAAATGCTGCTTTGTGATCCGATGGTTATCTTTAAACCCGTGTGTGTGCTTTCTGAGGTCTCTCTCTCTCCTTATCGGATTGAGCGGGCCGCAATTTCTCATTAGGCTTGTTTCGTGTCCAACACAACGCTATCTCGCCATAAATTTAAAAATAAATCAAATAAGGAAATGGGTTTTTTGTGGCCGTGCGAAGGGACACAACCCTATTCAAACATTTTCAGTATCAGAGTTCCTTGTATGCGGAGAGCCTGCATGGGGACACGATTGGCTGCCCTGGGTATGTGGCGGCTGTCTACCTGTCTGGAGAGCGAGGCGTCTGTTCGTTCACAAGGTAGCCTGATTTGCATAATGTAAACAGAACGGAAATTTTTAAGATAAAGCGGTCTGACTGTTTTCCGGTTGTTGACTTTACTTTCCCAAGAAGCTTGTGCTTACTTCCTTATTTACTCACAGCAAGCGTCATCAGCAGCTCGTGTGCCTCCCAAAACACCCGGGATGGACACACCGTTACGAGAAGCCTTTGCTCATTTGCCTGGACACACATGTGAACTTGAGCTACGGACGTTTCATTTGGAGCTGCAGCAACTTCAGGTCATCCAGTCCTGAGGGCTGCAGGCTGAGGAGCCATCTTTTTAACTGCATTCCCTGAATTGGATCAGTTCTGCATAGTTTGTGGATTTCCCATACAGTTGTGTGTTTCTCCATGTGGGATTGGTTTGGGTAATTGTTTGTTTTTATTGATCTGTTCATCGCTTTGAGCACCTTTCACATTTTTAGTGTAAAAGGTGCTTTATAAATAAAATTGGTTGGTTTAAGTGTCTGCAGAGGTCAACACACAAACACACTGGTACCTGAAGCCAATTTTGGAGTATTCAGTCAACCTGATATGTTTTTTAATGCAAAAATGTATTTTGGTCTCCTATTGGGAGACTAATCAAATTATCTGATCTTATCTTATTTTGGTCTAGTTTCTATTGCAAATATCTTAATCCAGTTGAAATAAGATAAAACGGTAACACGTTTTTTGAAGGAGTGTGCATAAGACTGACATGACACTGTCCTAAGCGTGACACAACATCTGTTATGAACATGAAGGAGTCTTTATGAATGTCGGCTTGATGTGGAACCACCATCATGTCTGGACTGGAAGGATGTAATTGAGGAAATTCACGCAACGGAGAGACTGACTTTTTCATTAAGACATGCCACTTATAAATACAATAAGTAGGTGATAAACGATAAATCGATTAATTGTGCGATAAATTAAAACTATTGACGTCATTTTAATTATCGGCTTTATCGTCTCTTCCGGCCTTTTTCTCTTTTTGTTGTTGTCACTAAATGAAAATGAAAAAAGGCTCAACTCCGCTGCTCTCCACTGACCCTCCCTTCCTCATTCCCTTACTGTAATGTCCAGTTCACACTACACCGGGGGTCTCAAACTCCAGTCCTGAAGGGCTGCAGTCTTGCAACTTTTAGATGTGCCTCTGCTGCACCACCTGAATAGAATAATTAAGGCTCTGGAGAACTGATCTACACAAGGTGGAGGTAATTAAGCCATTTCATTCCAGTGTTTTGTACCTGTTGCGCATCTAAAAACTGCAGGACTGCGGCCCTCGAGGACTGGAGATTGAGACCACTGCACTACACCATTTTGGAGCCGTCGGCCGATTGTCGGCCCATTTTCAAAACCTGAGGCACCACACATTAGCCGACAGAAATCCTAGGTATAATGGTTCGATCGCACACTGGGTGGTCCTGGTTCTGCTTGTTCTCTAGAAAACTGCATTCAGACTCGATTCCATCGCATCCCAGTTTTCACTGGGTATGCAGCCTGAAGGTCATGGTTCTTTGTTGCACGAGCGTTTCTTTCATCTCTTCTCGTCTTGATGTGCGTTTGGAAAAATAAATCAACCCGCGTTTATTTTTAATGTGCTGTTTTTAACGGCTACAGAAGAAAGTCGGAAAACACGTCCAGGATGCTCCTTTTGTTGCCAGGCGCACACAAGAAAACTGAACAGGTCCAACTTCGCGTGTGCATGTCTGTTTGGGCGTCTTTTTATTAAAGCTTTTCTTCAGATGCGCTGCAGGCGCAGGCAGAATAAAGCAGCGATGAAAGAAGAAGTGGATCATCTGAAACACTGTGTTGTGTGCAATTTAGAACATGTTCTTGAGGAATTACTTAAGAATGGCGACAGTCTTCACAGTCTTTACACCCAACTTCAGAGTTGGGTGTAAACGTTTCCTCCCCTGCCAATCTACATTACTCAGTTCTTTGTTTTGGGGGGAGTGGATCTTAGCAGCATGACATAAATCTGCTTTATGTCACTTAACAATGTTCCTAATGGCTTTCTGACTCTTCTGATTTATGTTGCTTTTTCCATAAATTCAGTTGCACGGGAGTTGGGTAAAGGCAAAAAGAATAAAAAGGAAGGCGCGGCAAACAGTAGCAAGAGCGAAGCCCAGCAAACACACATTAAATCTTTTACCAGGAAACTGGAAGGTTCACCTCACAAAGGTTGTTTTTTTTAAGGCTGTACAAAGTCTATCTGCCTAAAGCAAATTGGTGGTTTGATGACCTTTTTATTCCGAGCACAACTATTTTGACAAAGCTTGTCTGAAGTGTTGTGTGACTGGCCACAGGTTTGTTGCCATGTTTCTTATGCAGAAACGCACTCTGACGTCTGCAAAAGATCACAGAGAGCGTCTGAGGAAGTTGTGGCTGCAACCTCCTTCGTGACAAAATGTAAACAACAAAGGGAGTGGCGTCAGACTGCAGTGGTTGTAAAAGACCACGAGGAAGTTCTTCTGCCAGTGTGGGCGTGTTTGTTTTGGTTGTATTTACCCAGAACAGCCTGGGTAAATACAACCATTAGGTATAGATTGTTTCCTGCTTTCGGAGCGGTCTCCGGTCCGTTTGCATGAGCGTGTGAGTTCGAATCGTGCCGGAGTCGACCGCAGCCGAACTTTTTTTTTTTTTTTGGGTCCCCATCAGAATTCAATTCCGTTTTCACACCTGCACAAATGTCAGATGAACATGCTGAATATGACCAGGTGTTTCTCCAGTTTTTGTTTTTGTTTGTTTGGGGGGTTTTTCCCCCCCCCGACAGCTTGCACAAAACCTCTTGTAAAAATCACATTTGTTTGTTTTTATGCATTTCAACATTTTATTGAAAATAAACTCTTAAATAAGGACAAAAAAAAAAACCAACAACTGCATTTCCTCTTGACGGTTTTAACTTAAGACATCAGCGTTCAGTTCATTTTCACCAAAACAAACAGCAGAGCACAAAAATAGATATGCACGAGTATAAAACAATGAACTATGAACTACAACAAGTAAAGCTGCTGGGCATATTTACAGTGGAAAAAAAACATGAAATGTTGGAAGAAGGAACACAAATGGATTCAATGGAGAACTTTGGCGTTTTTGTAACATCTGTTATACTGCACAGTGAAACCGGTGCTTCAGAGCCAAGCACCGTTCCGGGGTCAGTTCAGGAGCAAGTTGGCCTTCTCGTTGTTTCCGCTCTTCGCCTCGCTGGTTTTGAGGACCCGACTGACCGGGAGCTGCGTCTGCACATCAAACCCGTCAGAGCCTGCGGCGACGCGAGGGAGAGAGAAGAGATGCGCTTTAGGCGAAGCTTCACCTTTTGAAGGTTTTGAACAAATAAAGTGTTACCTGTTGTTTCGGAGAGGCTGATGCCTGTTCTTGCTTTTCTACTGCGATGAACTAAAGCAGACGGGGGGGGAGGCAGAGAAAGGAAGCAGGTGAGCTGGATGAACAAACTTGTGCATGCTATAATGAACGCTGACCTAAATAGAGGCCATTTTAAGTCGTCCGTCAACCCACCCTTTTTTAAAAAGGAAGCCAATTATATGCATGCAAATATTTCACAAGGTTGGCAAGGAGAGCGCCGGCGTACACAAACAACAACAGCTTTGAACTCTTTGACGCTGTGTTTTTGTACATTCATTGTGATCAAGCAGAAGGAAAAAAAAAAAAGAAAAGGATTAATGGCTTTGCAAGGTTGCGAATTTGGAGCCGAGCCCAAACCAATACAGCGTTCCTCCTGCGATGTGTCAGCACAACTGATAACGCAAACGGCAACATTTGTTCTAGGCACTGACCTCGAAGCAGTAACCAGAGCACCAGAGTGACGATGATGATGCCAGAGAGGCAAGCGGCAGCTGGTAGAATAATCTGTGTCAAGTCATGAGGGGGAGCCGGGGAAGACGATTTGGTCACTGGAACGAGAAATTGAGCTTGATGTGACACAGGTTTTTTTTTTTTCTTTTTGAAATTAGCGAGACTAGCTTTTATGTCTGTGTATGACTTGAATGATGCAGCTTACTTTTCAGTTTTCACATGGAAAATATATGCAGTGTTCCCCCCTTTAAAGTCCAAATTTCTGTCTGTGTGTGTGTGTGTGAGGATGTGTCTCCATCCTGGTTGTAATGACAAAGGACATGAATCTGGACGAATGAAAATCCAGCTAAGCTTAGTATTTTCTAACTTTGCTCCCTCAGTAGCGATTAGCTGAAACAACAGGACGCTGCTTCTTTTTTCCTTTTTTTTTTTGCACCAATGAGAAGCAAAAACAGAATTAGGATTTTATTAAAGAGTGCCAATTGTATTTCGTGAAATTAGTTTAAAATCCAGAAGAAGTTGATGACGTGCATCATTTTCATACTTAATTCATCCACCTGTCTACGTCTTCGTCCATCCAGCTATTTTCCTTATTTCCTTGCTTACTTTCTTACTTCCTGTCTTTGGTTTTCCCAAATTTACAGCCAGTAAACATTATATAATATCAGTGTTTCCCCAGTGTATCATAAGCCTGTCGGGCCACCAGGCTAAACATTGTTTATTTATTTTATTTTATTATTTTTTTTTTTATGTTTGCATTTTTTTAAGACTTTATAGTCTGTATTCAAGCATTAATCTTCCAATAACACATAATTATCAAGTTATATTTTCAAATATAACTTTTTTTTTTGGTGATAAATGATTTTATTACCAAAAACGGATTTAGACAACATAATAATAATTAAACCCCAGTTTTTTGTAAGCAGAGAGAAGAAGAGAAGATTAAGATGACAAAAGTTGCAAATGTTTACGTAGCGATGTAATCAACAAGCTAATTAGTGCATGATGTCACAATCCGTGTTTTGAATTTTGACACTGAACGAATGAGAACGAGCTGTGTGGGAAAGAAGCTTTGAGGAACTTCTTCTTGAAGTTACACTACTGGCCATAATGCCAATAAACTCTTGCATATATTTCAATTCTTGTAAGAAGACACTGTGCACATTCTGCTCTTTACAACCACGAGGCGAAGAAGGATATCAAAACAAGATGTTCCGTCAGACTCTAAAGCAAGGTTGAATAAAATATTCCCTAGTCATCCAAGTTCATGTGACCGATGTGGACACCCTAAGGCTACCCTTGGACATCAATTCTGGCACTGCCATTATTTAACAACCTTTTGGTCTGACATATTTAATCTTTACCAAACGGCGTACAAACATCAGATACCTCCGGACTGTCTCATTGCTCTGTTTGGTGTTTCTGACTCCTGCTCTGCTCTGCCCCTGCCTGTTCGAGAGGCTCTGGCCTTTGGGATGGTCGTGGCTAAACGTGTCATTCTTACAGAGTGGAAGTCTGCCTCACCTCCCTCCTTTAAATGCTGGCTGAACAACATGGCTTCTTGTTTACATCTTGAAAAAATACGCTACACTCTCAATAATGATGTACGCAGATATGTTGGGACGTGGGGGCCATTCCTTGAACTTTTGAGTGGTGCCACTGGACACGTGTAGTGATGGACTGACGTCTGCTATGTGGCTCTGCTGCCTCCCTGCCTGTCAGAAAGCCTCTCGGTTGGTACACAAGGGACTTAATACACCCTTATGCACTCATTTCCAGCAGTATGCGGAGGAGCTGAATATTTTATTTAGTTATCATACTTGTTTTGGTTGTACAAATTAACCTTCCCTTTTTATTTTTTTTTATTTATTTATTTTTTTTTCTTTCTTTCTGTTTCCCCCATCTATCTTTTTGCTGTTCTATCTTCTATCCTTGATAACTTGGGGTGGGTTGGGTCAGGGTATCACTGTTTTTGTTGTTTTTCTGGTTACATAAATTATAGTTGGGCAGCTGTATTCTGGAATTTATCTGTAACTGCAATCTTGTTTGGATTCATTCACTAATGATGACAATGTAGAAGATCTCAATGCCAGCGTCAACCGACGCCAATTAGTAATCGCAGTCTGATCGATGTTCCGCATATCTTTGTATTTTGATAACTGTCCTGCAGTTTTGTTAATTTGTTGAAAACAATAAATATATAAAACAAAACAAAAAAAAAAAAAAAAAAAAAATGATGTTCCGTCAGGAAAAGCGGGTGAAGTACGTCCTGCTTTTATTTAGTGAAAAAAAAAGATTTGGGGGCTCATGCTTTTGTAATTGCTCTCAAAAAACATCAAGATCAGTAGATCAGATGGAAATTAACGCCTGAAAAATAAGTTCTGGGAACAACTTGCATGTCAAACTGGAGCATTTCCTCATATTAAAAGAAAAGGAGAAAATCCACCCATGAATAGAGGTGGACAGGTTCTTTGACGGTCTGAGACGGGCGATAACAAAAGGCCCACTTACTGCAGCGCTTGGTGCAGTGAACGACTGTGGCGGCATACTTCACATCAATCCTCTTCACCTGCACAAATACAAAAGGAGCATTCAGCGCCGTTGCCTGATTGACAGCGCAGAAGAAAGCCGTTTGTTTTTAAGAATCTTTAAGAGCGTGAACGTACCTGTTGACAAAAATTGCATTGTTTGCCCCGTAGCTGTAAGTCAACAGGTTTCTGTTTCTCCTAAAGACAAGACAACAATAAAAATATTGCAATTGGATCCTGCAGCGAATTTAAAGGTTCCCATAATTGCTGGGAGGTTTTTTATTTCCTTTCTAAGGCAGACTTTAAGGTTGTTTGTGTTGCTTTTTTCTCTCTGCTGGAGCACCGTCAGATCTGCGAATCCTCAAATCTATTTCCTCTCCTCATACAGTTCCGAACCAAAACAAGACTTCCCCGATCAACATCTAAACTACACATTTCCTTATTGTTATGATTGACCTTTGCACCTCTCCATTGCTTCCTGGAAGTGAGGTCAAAAGCCTAAAAGTCATGACACGTTACCCATGCCGGTGTTCTGCATGGAAAAGGGATATAATTTTACTCTTCATGCAACAACTTCCTGCATATTCTACGTGGCTGACATGTTGACAGAAACGCATCGTAACACGATCTTGGAAGCGTAATTACTTTTATGGATCTGTTGATAACGGAGACGCTTGAGAGAAAGTCTATTGCTTCCTCGCAACATATGTAGGACATTTGGGGCAACTCAAAAAAAATTGACTTGCAGGAAAGACAAGTCTAAGCATGTTTTGTAAAAAACAAAACAAAAAGAAGAACAGGACAGGAGTTCATTAAAGTCATATGACTTGATGATACTTACAACGTCTACTAGTATCGAGTAGGGCGCCTGGTCCACTGGTGATCCTGCAGACGTCACCCACGGCCCCACAGAGAACTTGGCCGTGACTCGCGACAGAATCTGCAATTCTTCATAGCCATGTTGGCTCGACACGATCACGTCCCAGACTGGAGAAAAATGAAAAAAATCAAATCAAATTAAAGAGGTCGCAGTGAGTTCCTGAAATATGTGGCCTAATGCAGAAGTTCATTCGGAAGCATTTCTATTTTCATCAGCATCATGACGTCAAACAAAAACTCACCTTTGATGCCGTCAGCAAAGGGGCATCGGATCCAGGACTGAGAGCCTACCGTAAACTGATAGAGTTGAAATGTTAAAAACATGCAGGAAAAGTCCTCAAATATTTCTGCTGCACATGGAAAACATTTGAAGGGAAACAACATTATTTCTGCTTCGTTTCCAGTTGCAGCTAATTGCAGACAGAATTCTGAAAAATTTTAATAGTTTCCTGCACGTGTGTGTCATTTAACAGGATATTCTTAAAATATTTCAGACATTTGCAACTACATAAAACATTTGGAGTCAGTTGCTTATGTGGTTTATTGACAACGACTTCTCAGATAGCTTTGGCTCCAGTGTAACTCAGGCTAATCTCATGTGGTTTTAGTGAGAATACTAACAAAGTTGTAAAACAGGGTGTTGTCAGTTGAAGGCTTCACCTTGTACTTCAGCTCTGTGTCATTGCTAATGAGTATCGCATGCTTCCTCTCACTAATAAATTCCTGATATACGCAACAGGCTTCAAGCCCTGATGGAAGCAATTTGACTGTTTTCGGGAAGGAACCATAATAACTTAATTGTTCCAATTCTGTACAGTTTCTAGTTTCAACGTTCCCAACTCCATCCACCAGTTTAGCTAGAGATAAAAGGGCATTTAGCCACAGACTGGAGAAATTTGGGGGCGGGCTGGAGGTGTTGGTTAGTTGATGAAGTCGAGATAAATTTGGTTAGCTAGCTTGGTTAGTAACTAAGCCTGAATTTCAAAGACTAGCTTACATTTGGTAAGCCCAAATGACTCAAACCAGGCCCGACTTTAAACATGTTTGTTTAGGCTAACCTTTGTTAGCCTGATAAGTTTTAACATTTCATTCCATATTTGTCTGGGCCAAACAAAGAGAAGGACTTGCTAACTAAACAACCATAAAGTTGTCCATGTATGTATTGACTTAAGAGGTATTACAACAATGATGTCATTTATTTATGTCGTGTATAAACGCCTGAAGAGATAGAAATCCTTACCTTCATGCACAGTTGAGGGTGGGGATCCACTTTAGCAAATGTGATCTGAAAAACATTGGTGAATGCAAAGGTCATTTACCTCAAGTTTCATCTTAGATAAATAGGTTATTTTACTCAAACTTCCAACAGGACTTGCTGCTTCATTGGCTATTTTTATCGCAGATACAGAATGTGAAACTCAAATGACACGCCTGGGGCTTTAAGCCAAAGAAGATTTGTTCTCCGGCTTTCCTGTGACTACACCGTTACGTTACGGTGTTTGTATTTTGAAAGTGAATGTCGGGATAAACTCATTACTTTATGGATACCTCGTAAAGTGCAAAGTGACACAGTTTACTTCCACACGTAAACAGTTCTTGTTGAAAGCCGCTCGGTTTGAGAAATCCAGAAGGCTTGGCAAGAGGGAACCTGTTTACAGTGTAGTGTGCATGTTGACATCATGCCTCATTTTAACATTAGCGAACCAGTATTCCTCTAAGACAGTGTTTCCCAATTCCAGTCCTCGGGGCCCCCTGGCCTGCATGTTTTAGGTGTTTCCCTTCTGCCACACACCTGGATTGAATCTTTGGGTGATTAACAGGCTCCTGCAGGACTTGGTGGCTGCAGAAGATGTCATGCAATCATTTGAATCAGCTGTTCTGGTATAGAGGCACATCTAAAACATGCAGAGCAGGGAGCCCCGAGGACTGAAATTGGGAAACACTGGTCTAACAAAACCAGGTTACGTTCACATTCCTGACCCCGTACTGTTGTCCGTTTGAAGAGAAGCCGTCACAAACTTGCCATTGATAGGAAAACCGTCATTCTGGAAGTTTTAACCATCTCAGAATATGTCTGTCATGTTTAATTCAATGCTTGTCTTGAACTTTAGTGGTGCACCAATATGAGCACAACGACGTGTATCTTCTACCTTATCTCTGCTGACATTCTGTGATGAATCGGGCAGATCCACGCAGGCGCCATCCTCTCGTTTCTCACATAAACCAGCCACAGCTGCGACGGGACAAGCTGGTTTCCATATCAAGGCCTCCTCCAGCGGATCAAAGGTGATTCCAAACCACAATTCATCTAGACCTGCAGGAAAAGCGGGTCAAGCATATAATAAGGTCTCAGCGGCACGATGAAATAATAACGGATGAGTAACACCATTGTTTTTCGACTCACGGTCTTTGAATGGGCAGACCTGGACTCTCGGGGCGTCCATAAAAGCTGACCAGCCCTACAAGGAATTACATAACGAGTAATAAAAGTTGCCATCCTTTTATCAAAGCGATTACTCATCGATCCAAAGGCCAGATTGCTGGTAAGGAAGTTACCTCAATACAAAGGCAAGGCAAAGGTCTGGAATATTGAAGGACAGCTGTCTTGAGGGGTTGCTCCTTTTTTATCTGAAAAGGAAGAAAATACATCTTTGTTTTTTTTCTTCCCTTTAAATCCAATAAAGTAGTCTCTACCAAGCACTTATGAGGGCTGTAACAGTGCAGTGACTGCGGCATTAACCTTTGTTCATTGATTAAAGTGAGTCAGAGTAGAGGCAAGGAAATTGTACGAGCGATGAGTCACAAGAAGAGATTCAAGTAACACAGGATAGTCTAAAGTAGAACTTAAATATTTAAAATGTAGGTGTGGTGAAGTAGGTAGGAATGACTTCACAACAAAAGCAGATTTGCGGGATACAACCGATTATCCTCCTACACATTTTGTGTTTAGGTGAGCTATCTGACAGTGTATTATGATTCTGTCAAAGTTATTAACTCTTCGGTTTGAGCATCGTGCAGTGATTTTTAAGGTTTGCTGCCCTTAGTTTTGACAACATAAGTCAAAGTTTCTAACCAGAGTGTAAGCTCCCGTGCCAGAGCAGATGAAATCCTTGAGGCAGAGTCGGAGATGGTAGTCGTAACCTTGAAGCATGTCCGACACACTGACTGCCAGCTCCTTCTTTTCTGGGCTTGCAGTGTAAGACAGCTTGCCAGCTGAAAGAGACAAAACAAAACGACAATCAGAACCCGAAGCTGGCAATGAGAATAAAAAGTGTGGGGTTGAATTCCTGTAATCTTCCTGGCATGAGGACGAGGTTATATTGCTCGACTGGTGGCTTCCATCAGCCACCTTCTCCACTCTAGCAATAATAAAGTGTTTTGCAAATGCCGAAGAAAGCGTTCTGCATGGTTTTTATTTCTGTTTTCATAAATAGGAGACATCTCAAACTGTGTTTTAAAGAATGTGCAGTCCTGAATACCCCAGTTCAGGTGACGGGGCTCAGCACTTTAGGATTTTGAGCAAGAAATAATTCCTCAGCAAACAGTAAAATGACCCTTTACTGAAACACCAAATAGTAATTTTTCATTCAAAGACATTGACGAGACATGCAACAAAGAAGTAGAAAACCTGTTTGTTTGTTTTTTTACAATTTATCAAGTTCACCCAAGATTGTGCTTTTCTGGGACAAGAGCGCGATTGACTGTCAAAAACCCACATTGGTCAAAATATCACTAGAGAACCACTTTCCTGGAACAAACCAGGCCACTGATCTCCAACCCTCTATTCCACAGTGTCAGTGAAGATGGTCTGTAAAATCTGCAGTGCAGTCTTGTACTTCCAAGCAAATATAAAACTGGTTGCAGTGATCATGACTTTAGTCAAACCCTTGCTCCATGTCATGTGTAATTATGAAAATATTGCACAACGGATAGCAATGAAGAAATGACGTACTGGTTGTACGATCAGAGATAAGTCACTTCTTGCTGTAATTCCTTCCTGACATATAGACTCAATCACTGTCTTTGCATTTTAAGTATGTTAAGAACACTCAGTTACAGAGATGGTATTTCATAGATGTTTATGGGCTTGTTAAGGCTGCACCTTTAAATGTAGCAAATATCCACTTCGGTCATAGAAAATAAATGCAACAAGGTATTTTCTTGCTCTTTCTTTGATGTAATTTCTTTGTGTCTCGTGCTTTCTGGGTTTGTTTTTTTTTAAGACGTTTTACTCAGCACATGGCTTTGTCTCTGGTTGTTACTCAGCTCCACAGTTAGTCATACTTCCCCATATTCCGCCTGAGATCCCATTTCCTTTGCCACTTTGTCATCACACAAAGTGATGATTTTGTTCCTCAACATGGCGAAATCTGGAAACATCTGGAGGCCCAACTTGCATACTCTGCTAGCTGTTTGGGATTTTCAAAGTCCTTGCTTTCTGCAGAACCTTCCTACTTGTTTTGTTAAGAGAAGCCTGCTCAGCCTGTAGCCGCCCTGCCTTTGAAGTCTACATTTCAGTCTTTCAACTCTGTCACCACCTATTGACCCTGACAGTGAAAGATGGCCCGTACTTGTTGAAAGAAACACTTGGCTTCAAGACTCCGCTGTATGGGAGCAATCAAGCAATTCTTTTTCTTAGAATTGCATCTTAACACCCTACAACTTTTTGCCTTTGCACTATACAGTCAGTGTCGTGTGGACAAAATTTGTAAAGGTTTTCTCTTTTGAGATGCTGTGGAAAAGGAATACCAACAATGTGATCCACATAGGATGCATAAAAAGATGAGTCACTCCTCCTGGGTCAGGAGTATTTCTTCAAGTATCTTGAAGTCATTGACTGCAGTAATCTGGGCGCTGCTCCTGTCTGTCATGGCAAAACGAGATAAGAAGCTCTTGATTCACCAGCCTGTTTCTATTTCAACCCTCAGCTTTCCCAAAAAGATATGGATCTTGAGCAAAAGAAGACAACCTTTGATACCCATCCTGTTCTGGGTAGGATGGTCTGTTGGATTCAGCCTTAGAGAATGGGTGAAGTGCTTTTGAACTTGGTGGAGAGATCAAAACAGACCAAGAACTCTCTAGATGAACTGTTCATGTCCCTTATGGTTTGGAAATGCCTTATTGTCTCGCAGAATAAATTTAAGAGGACTGCTGGGGGAGAGAAAGACGTGGAGGTTTCCTTTCATGACCTGTTGCATCAACAACTGAATGAAGTGTACGATACATAAAATGTTCTGTAGACTGAGAGAAAACCAGGATATGTACTCACTGATGCATTCAGGAACATTTTTTCTCAAATCTTCATGCGAGCATTCTGTGGAAAACGAAAAACAAAGCTTTCAAATGAGAGTGGAAGAGATGGTGCAACATGTAAAATAACTCTTCCATGTTAGTGTTTTGTGGTTTACTCTATCAGGACAATCTCAAACCCTTCTGAAGAACACCATATCGCAAATGACTCAATACCAAACAATGTGGAGTATTCAGCATACTCGGTTAACACCCATTCCAAAATAAGATTACAGAAAGGTTGCAAAAAAAGAAAGGCACCAAAGCGGGCATTTCTCAGTTGGTTGTGATGTTTTTGGCTAACTTATATTCACTGCTGTTAATTTTGACAAATTAGTAACGTTCCGTCATGGTTACCAATTTACTAACTTTTCGTGTGCCAGTTCCTGTTTCTATTTGTGACATAAAGGAAATACCGGCAACCTCATTTGCCTGTGTTTTAATGAAATGTAATCTGCAGTTCCAGTTGGATGTCTGCAAGTATTTCTGTGTTGCTACAGTTTGGTTAACCAAGAGGAAGAGGTGAGTTTTTGGGTTTTCTTTTCTTACCAGGGGTTCGGTACTTGCTAACCCACGTTATGCCGCAGTAACTTGGGACTGTTTTCACTGTTACTTGTAGGTGCTGGCTCGGAGACACTTCAGTGTAATCATTCTCAACTGTCACCTACGGGAAAAAGACAGGGAAAATAAATAAATAAACCCCGGTTATGACATGCGTGTCACACTTCAGTGACTTAACCATCCTTTGAATACAGCTAACGGCGTTTCATGTGAATGCGAAGCAAAATGGAAATTTGAGTCAGTCTTCTGGCATTAAATGAGCAACGAGATACGAAGCCTTCACAAAACACATTTAACTTTAAATTTGTCTTGCATATCAAACTTTGCTGAAGAGAAACTGTCCACCACTGCACTTAACAATGGCGACAAGATGCTTTTTTTACATGCTGAGCTTTTGATTCACACCCAGCCGACTCAACTTTTTTGCAGCCAGAATTTCTGATTTATATGAATAAAGCACACAAAATTCCAATTAATGTTTCACTTTTGTGATGGTAGGGCAGTAACTAAGGAGTTCAAGTGAGGCTAATGTGAAAAATGTACTTAAACATTGGCTTTTTCAATGCTTTTCTGTAACATCATGCTGCTATAACGAAGCAAGGCTTTTCCGCAAGGCTTTTCTTGGAGCATGGAGGATGCTGTATGTAATTAAAAATGCACTGTAGAGCAGCATAAATGTCTGCAAACATTACCGGCAGTCCAGACATTGATCTCCTCGATGCTTTGGTGAATTGCACGATTTGGCATTTTGTCATCATCCCAGCACTGCTGGTGCAAATGGAAACGCCGCTGACGGAGTCTGGATCCAAAACAAAGAAGGAAACAAGTCGGTGAAAAACAACTCGGTTATGAAACAGAAAATTCTCTCTAGTCAGCAAACTGTTGAAAGCTATTAAGACTTGGCAAGTGTTTTTTGTTTTTTTTTTGTTTTTTTGATAATGACTGGATGACTGGACTGCATACTCAGTCCAACCTGAGGGATTTTCCCCACTTCCGTCCAAACAGGGAAGAACTTTACAGGATGTCTCTCTTACACAAACAAGGATGTAATGCATATGTCTGCATGGGCCCTATTTAATGAAAAAAAGGAAGAAGAATCTGACCTTATTGTTTACTCTATTCGTGCTGCCAGAAACATGAAATGTCAGGTTGGCCTGTTTTGTCCTGCAAAGGCCATTTTTATTGTAGAGCGATGGGTTTTGCAGGGGAGACTTCCTCCACTGCCCTGCATCTAAATATGCTTATAATCTGACTAATTTCCAGGCTTGCCTACAACTTCCTCCTCAGGTTACAGAAGAAGAGAAAGGCCTATTCTGGGTGCAAAGGGCATATGGTCACTCACTGTGTGTTTTGGCAGCTGAACTTGGTGCACAGAAACTCAGCATTATTTTTAAAAGTTCAACATCACAGCTGGTGATTGATATTCCACCACACCTTGGTCTTTGTTTAGGGTGAATAAAAATTAAAAACAAGACATGGCAGTTGAGTTGGTTGTCATCAGGATGTGATTAGATGTATAAATGTCAACAGCTAATTAATTAATTTATTTATTTATTTTTTGCTCCAATGACTGCAACTGTATGCATAAGGCTTTCTACTCATAACATTGATAAAAACATGTTTCACAAAATATAATAAAAAAAAAGTACTGATGAGTGAAGAGGGTTGTTTATTTTGCTAGATGGAAAATAGTCTCACCTTCTGCGATTCATATCAGCGATTCATATCAAGAGTCACACATTTCAGTTTGACTGGCCGCATCCGGGCCTGATTGCAGCCAGAAATCACTTAAAAGAACCTGTCAGTCAGCAGGAAGCAGGCACAAATATCTCAAAAAGCAAGAAAGAAATTCGAGAACAGAGCCACTCTCCGAGAAGATCACAATTACTCTACAAGCTCGACTCACGAGCTGCGTTTTCAACACAAACGGCCGCAAGTCTGTGTTCTGCTAATGTCAAAGACACAAAACTTTGCAATTGCTGTATTTCCATTACATAAAAAATACAATTAAAACCACACTTGAGTGAGCCTATTCTCGCAGTAAGTCATTAAGAAACACGGCAGCGACGGATTTAAACAGCTATGTGAGATATATTCTTAATTCAGCCCTGGCGCTAGCATGGCTGAATTATGCTAGCTGATGAATTAAACATTAGCGTCTTATTTGGGCGTTGGAGCGACAAGCCCCACTTTACTTGGCGTTGATTCAACATGTTAGACGGTTTATATTGTCTGGGGGGAAAAAAACAAACTACAAACCACGAAGAAGACTACTTCCTCTCTCCTTCTTCATGGTTTTTGCCAGTAGTCTTTTCATTACAGACCTGTGAAATCCATCTGTTTCAATATGGCTGGAAAAGCCACTTCATTGCAGCGCTAAAATGTGAGTTTTTTGTGAAAATTGTTGTGTTTTTTTTAAGAATTTTTATTTTCAGAATTTCAATTTGCCCAATTCTATAGTCAATGCAAACGACTGAAGTGGATTTTTGCTGCATGCATCACATGTAGCAACATGTCATTGGAGTGTGGCAGGCACTCTGACCTGACTGGGAATTTAAACTTAGCCCAAGGGGCTTAATTAAAACTAGCTTGTTTGCTGGTGCTTCTCTGAGATCCAGCTGCAGTTTGTCTGTCACGGATTTGACATGGAGGTCAAATCCGTGACAAATGTTACCTAAGGCGACTTTACGACAGGCCATTTATGACCTCCTGATTTTGGCCACATGTCAGCAGGAACAGACCCTTGGGATAGTTCAAATAAAGCGAAGAGTTCTTACCATATTTAACTTTTATGGCTTCATAAATCAAATTAGCATTTACTGTTTTCTTTTAATTGTTTATCTTTCACCTTCTGCTGGACCTATACAGACCTACAAAGATTGAACGACGATGTTACAGCTATAGTTTGTTCGCGTTACCGTTTGTTAGTTTCATCGTTTCCCCTGCGTTTAGGTCTATTTTTCCTTTCTGCAGCTCTGCTTATGTTCCTTTGCTCAGCCTGTCGCTCACCGCAGCTGTTTTCTATCTCCTCATTGCTCCTCCAGCTGTTGCTTCTGCATACACACCCTTTGTCCTTATCAGACTTTCCCCCATGTTACCTGTGTTCTTCAAGAGTTTTGCTGAAACTATTCCTTAATTTGGTTGTCACAAGACTTCTGCTTCCCTGTGTGCATCCTGGTCTGAGGTTAAAGGACTGGCTGTATGTTTAGGGTTTTTTTGTGGATGAAAGAAATGACACTGCTGCTTCTTTTCTCCTTTGCTTCCCACTCAAAAGTGTCGATTGTTCCCGAAACACATTAAACAGCCCGGTTTGTCTAACCAGGTGATTTGCATCAAAGTTGTAGTGGTTGAAGCGTTGCAGAGCCCTGAAAAGGTCTAATGACATAAACACCTCTAAAAGGCGTTGTGCGCCGCTTACGTGGAAGCTACGTCAAAACTTGGCAAAATTTGCATAGGCAAGGTTAACATCAATGTAGAGTCGCCGGCGCTACCTACCCATAAGTTGCACAACCGTGTGGATTTTCAGGTGGAGTCTGCACTGTTGCTTGTCCTCGCACTTCATGACGGTGGAGATGCTCACGTTGTGGATCACGCTGGTGATGTTGAGGCCCTCATCCGGGTCGTGACACGCAGGCGCGAACCAATCTGTTGAAGCCAGAGACGAGGACGCTGAGTCGGATGCTTCGGAGGAAATACTTGGCGTACAAGTGAAACTATTGTGATGTTACAATCGGATCATTTAGTACTCTGGGTAAATGAGTACAGAAGAACAACAGTCATTTGTTGCTCAACAAATGGAGATCTCTAGAGGTGTTGCACAGAAACCTTTGCAATGCTTGTGCACGCGTCCTTCATACTTACAATCTGGACGGGTCTTGCAGCTGAGTCCCTGCGGAGGACAAAACAAAAAAGAAAAGAAAGGGAGGCGGTCAGGTGAATTCCTTTGCAATTATTATTGTGAGCAGTAGCGCTGCTTTTTCCAAACGTGAACTGTAACAAAGCTAACAGAAATGGTGACCTGAAGAAGGGTTTTTCCGCATCCTCATTCCTTTAAGGCGTGGGCACGTGCTCAGCTTTTGTAAAAAAAAAATCTAACCAGGAAGATGCTTATTTTAAATGTTTCTAATTGTGGCCACGTCCCTCCTTCTGCTTTTGTTCTTTGGATTACTAATGGGGTAAATCAGTGAGTAGTAATGAGGACGTACAACAAATAAATAAAAAACACCTCCTGAGTTTGTCATCCCAGGGAAGTGATCGGACTGGAAATGTTTAGTTTTTTTTGGCAACAGATGTTTTGACAGACTGTGTTTATTGACTGGAATAAAATTTGGTCATCTCGACTCATGTGTGACCTGTCGGCTAAATTAACAGAGACATGAGACTTTTTGGCCTCCATAAATTCTGACTCTTGGTGAAGTCACCCCATTGACGATTTCTGTCTTCATTTAGGACGTTCATGTAGCAGATGGAGGCTTAATTGAAATGTTTCAGGACCAAGATAGGAGACAGACGGGACAAAAATGGGAACATTTTTGTCCCGTCTGTCTCCTATCTTGGTCCTGAAACATTTTTCATTTTCTTTTTTTTCCGCATGTACCTAAACCGTTAGATAACAGTTTCTCCCTCTTGGTGGTTAAGCAGTTTTATAAATTATGGAGGTTGATTTGTTTAACTTCTAGTCCCATAAAATGTGACAAACTATGACCTACAACAGAAGATGTTATTGGATTTTTATTTATTCAAGTCACATAACCGCATGTTCCTATGGTAAACCGAGTGCAGATTATATTCTTTAAGTCAAAGTGAGTACACACAGAGTGTAACTTCTGGTAGGAAGGAGTTGTCATGGAAAAGCAGTAAGCTCTAAATTACCACAAAAAATGGCAAGTAAAAAGTGAATCAGTGTATTATCGGAAGAAGAACTGCTACAAAACCAGATGGAGTTGCAAAATGACCAGCACTCGTGTACCAAAACTCTTCCTGGTAAGTATGAACACATGCATTGTCAGTACCCAAAACAGTCAGTCATAAGGAAACCCAAAACCGGCCAGGAGAAAAAGCATGTTCTCTTCATTCTTTTTATATGACAACTACGAAATTACAAAACAACGAAGGGTCAAAGACAGGTCCTTTCTACACTGAAAACCACAGAGATTCTAAACAACCGGCACCTGTCTGAACTTCATTCAAACGTCCAACTGGGGTCTGCGTGAAGTAAGTCTCACAGTTTGGGTGGTGTGAGGATGATGTCAGCCTACGATGTTTGAACATTTAGTGGGAATTGTTGGCTGCATATTTTAGGAAGACATAAACAGTGAGGTAAGAAGCGGAACCTTAAAGATGCATTTCACAAGATAAAACCTGCACAGCCCGTAAAAGTTGCTTTAAGAGCGAGCTGAAACAACACCAGTGAAGGGAGAATGAAAAGAAGTAAACACGGACACGGGTCAGCTGTTTCTTTTCTTTTCTCTTTTTATCTACTCATAGGCAAACTCAATTTCCCCAAACACCTGGGTATATCTTCCAGTATGCTGCCTCCTGAGAATGTCTTTGTTATCCCAAGTGACTCAGTTTTGGGGAAGTCACCTTCCAACTACGCTCTTTCATTATTATCCCTTTCCTTACTGTCACTGAGAGCACTGAAAGGTTATCCCTACTTCATAGTGCTTACCTCAATGCTTGGCTTACAAACTCCACAGAAAGATTTACTGAAAGTAAAGCAAACATCCCCGAAAACCAAAGCAAGCAGTATCTGTACGACCACAGAGGGAAGAGAAACTGCACAAGGATAAGTTTTACTGGAAATCTCTTTTCTAAGCAAACTGAACAGCAGATGGAGGCTTAATTGTAGCTAGTTAACAGGTGGCAGCATGAGAGTAATTAAGAGTAAGGCTTTACCTGAGAACATTTGGTCTGACATCTCTTGATTCTCTCCAGTCGAGGGCTTTCTGCTGCAGCTCCATTCAAGCAGCAGCAGGAAATCAGCAAGGCAAACCAGTGAATCATTTCTTTTTAGTTTTGAACTGCCGCTCCTTTTTAAACGTGCTGGCAAGCCGGGATCCACGACTGGGCGAGGTGTGCGAGGTCTGCTAGGCAGCAGGATGGGGATGATATCTGTGCTTGGAGCGTGGGTGAGCACATGAAGAAGTGACAGCCAGAGAGGAGGCGGGGCTCCACTGCACTACATCCTCTAACCTTTAAACATTAAGTTGTAAACGTGTTGTAACTTAGGGATTTTACTATTGGCTATCTGGAGTAAGTTGTCCATTTTAACATAGATTTTCACCTAAAAAGTTGTACCTCACATTAACATACACAAATATGTTGTTGCTTTTGCCCAAACTTTGAGTTAATGTTTCTAGAAACGGGATTAGCTAGTTTGAACCACATACTGGATCAGAAATCGCACCCAGCCTTGGGAAAACAGTAAAATGATGCTCTGTAATGATCCTAATGTCAGATGGTTTTGCTAAGAACTTTAGCTAACTCTTAACAAACCGTGTTTCCTCGCTACAAGAGACGATAACATTTTTCCTGCCACGATGTTGGTAAGTACAAGTGCTAGCTCTAGTTAGCATTCACACTTTGACCAAAGGAGGGAATAATTACATTAAAATAACAGCTGAGTTATTTATTTTTTTGGTTTATTTTAGTCCAAAAACAAGGCTTATGTTGTCGGGATAGATGTCAGTAAGTTTTAATTAGACATTCTGTCAAAAGTTGGAACTTGGGTTTTGGTGAAATGGTAAAATGAAGTCCAGCAAGGTTACTGTCAGCCTGTTGTGTTGATAACATTAACGCACAACAAATGACACATTCGTTTATGAATTCAAAAATACTTTTTTGATCCCAGATTAAAAGGAGAGAAATGGCCTTTTGTTTGCAGAATGGTTGGCGTGACCCAGTGTTGGCCACATTTGACCAGAAAAATTGATGGTTTCTGACGTCAAATACAAGGTAAGTTGGGCAGCTTCAAACAAACATTGGGTCAAAAATTGTAACCCAGTTGTGTTTAAGGATAACTTAAATAAAAACACAATCATGTTACTATTGGGCTGTGTTGACAACTTTTTCAGTATGAAGTCAATGAATAAAGTTACCAATAATTAGATTTAAACCTAAATATTACTACTTTAGTAAGCTAGGTGAGGGTTTAATCTTCAACCCTCTTTCATTTGTTTTTATATATATATTTATATCTATATATATATATATAGCTATTACCTCATTGAAAAGAATGCAATAAAATTCTTGTCAGAGACAAAACGTTCAGCTACAATGAGCTCATTGTTGCAAACCTTTCCCAAAGCCACGGGGCAAAGCAGTCGCCGTACAATATGACATATTTCCTGTATACTGCCTTAAGGTTAAAAAACATCTCAGAATGTGTTGTTTTGGTTACAGTTAAAAGATCATTTCTCAGATCATGTTAACCTTTTCTTATTTTAGTCAGAGCTGCTGCCTCTGGCAACTCCCTGTGAATGTCAAAAAATCCGCTTCCTCTTCAGCTCGACGCTCTTCTACTTTCTGAGATGTGGGGAAAAAATGCTCAAAATACTTCAAAGGCTCCCTTTGAAGAGTTGGTAAGTAAATTATCCTCTAAATACCCCTTTAAAACTACAGGCCAGGTTATTCTGTTCAATCAAAGTCACTTTAGGTAGATTTTCACCTAAAATGCAGCATTTTGTGAAGAGCCCTTCAATGTATTTTACTTAACAGAAACAAAATCTGATCTCCCTAAAAAAAACAACTTTATCATACACATATTTCTAATGATAACTTGTTATTGATTCATCAAATGCCTCCTTGAAATGTGAAAGTACATGAAAGTGGCCATGGTATTCACTTTTGCATACCTGTCTGGTCCTCTGTTTTCACCTATTATGATCAATCAATCAATCAATCAAACTTTATTTGTATAGCACATTTCAGCAGCAAGGCATTTCAAAGTGCTTAACATAAAATCAAACACAAAAAAACAATGCAACATAGAATCAACAACATTTATATGTCATCATCTCAAACAGAAATCACACCAAAGTCATTTTTGATTATCGCCAACAATATCCGACATTTCCCCTTGAATAAATCTTAATATTACCATAATGGGCGTTGCGCCACTTCATGTCCTCGCTATAAATCTTTTAAAGTTGTGCCTTTAAAGAACTTCCTTGTATTCTCCTTCCTTGATGTGTGCAATACATCATGTCTCGATTCTCTCACACAACCCGTATTTTCCCGCACTTGAGAAAGGAACCACCACGGGTGTCTCGACCCTCACATAAACCTGATGCTGGAAAGGAAGTGTGACACATTGCACCCAACACTTTCAGGGTAATAAAAGATTATTAAACAGTCATGTTATCAGTTTATAAATAAATATGGGTCATGGTGAAAACCTGTGGGAGCAGAGGCTGTTGTTTGTGTTTTAAAATCTAGCCAAAGATCATAAATGGATACCAAGGCCATCACAAGCTTCACTAGAGCTGATTATCTAGGTATTGGCACCAGTTCATTACCCAGAGGGTGGAAAGAAAAAAAAATACAGTGACAAAGACACAGTCCGGTCACATGTGGCTCTAATAATAGTGGTGAAAACAATGACGTCAGGACAAGTTACAATACGATGAAAGCCCACAACATAAGACACACCTGGAAGTTTTTTCCAAAAATCATTAAATGGACAAAACAAAACAAAACAAAAAACATTCATTTGGCTGAGAGCCAAATACTTGAGGTAAATTGTTGAGACAACATAGCAGACGGACTCGAGCGTCGAGGGAAGACCTCTTTATTGTAGCGTTTCACAGAAGAGTTTGGAGCTTTTCCTGGAAACACGCTGTGAAAGCCCCTCAACTGTCCCTGACAGGTTAATATTGAATTTCCCTCCGCACCTTGATGTTACAGCGCACTCTAAAGGAATTAGAGCGTACTGCAGGAAGCGTGCCGCTCCAAAAAGTACAGACGTATGGAATATGTAGTGAGAACATTTTGTTTGCACAAATCTTTTAACAACAACACAGTATTTATAAATGGAAAGTTTTTCTTAACCACTGAATCTTTTATAATTATTATATATTGTAGCTTATTGTACTGACTTAAAAAAGAATATCTTTGAAAGCAGTTGCATAAAAGTTAAAGCTAACTATTAATGAAGGAGTTCATATGGCGGCTCTTACTGGGTCGTCTTTTGCTTCCATCCCCAAATTGAAATAAAGTTCTCAGTTTTCTCAATCTTTATGGTATATCCATCCATCCATCCATCCATTTTCTTTACACCCTTCTTCCCTAAATGGGGTCGGGAGGGTCGCTGGTGCCTATCTCCAGCTGCGTCCCGGGCGAGAGGCGGGGTACACCCTGGACAGGTCGCCAGACAAAGACATACAAGACAAACAACCATGCACACACACACTCACACCTAGGGAGAATTTAGAGAGACCAATCAAAACATGACCGTCAGGTCATGTTTTTGGACTGTGGGAGGAAGCCGGAGAACCCGGAGAGAACCCACCATGCACAGGGAGAACATGCAAACTCCATGCAGAAAGATCCCCGGCCGGGAATCGAACCCAGGACCTTCTTGTTGCAAGGCAACAGCTCTACCAACTGCGCCACTGTGCAGCCCCTTTATGGTATATAAGATACTAAATCTAAATTTCAAACACATTTTCTGAATGGATGTCTTAAATTGTGGCTCCGATCACTCTGACAAATGGATGTTTTAGCGACAATAAATGGATTTTGCTTTTAAGTCACTTTGATCCACCCAAAGTGTGAGCTGGCTTTCATAATCACTGGTGGCGGTTCTTGATACAACAGTTGCCCATGGCGGCATTAGAAAGGGGCGGGACACCCGAGAACCAGAAAAAGAATACTTGTATCTCATCTGTTTGTTGTCCTTGAAAACCAGGAGACTAGATTGCATATATATATATATATATATATATATATATATATATATATATATATATATATATATATATATATATGCAAACTATGGACCAGTGAATTTTGACCTAACTAAATCAGTGCAATGTCTAGTACACAAATGTCCACAATGACATCAAAACTGTCAGAAATGTCTGGAAGTCATATTTAAAAACGGATTCTGAAGAAAAATATTGCTATCACCTCTGTTATATCAACTAACAATTGCACACTGTTTCACACTGGCCTCATAAAATCCTGTTTACACGTATTTAGGATGTGAACAGCCAACATTTTTCACATCATCCGATGAGCGGCAGCAGTGGGAGTCCTCTCAGATCTCTCTGTCTGTCAGGGACTGATTTACCTTTGACCTTCTGTCAAGTCCCTTAAGCTGCTCATTCTGCTCTGCAAAAAATAGCCTTTAAATCTAACCACAGAGAGGATTCAACACGCTTTTAAATCCCACTGCTATGGGAGCAATAAAAATAATGGGATTTATTATCATTGTCAACTACTGAAGATGTTTTTCTTAAATCTGTTATGAATAATTAAATCCAATATTAAGTGGTGAGTCAAAATGTAGATTTTTTTGCATTAAAACTGTAACGCCTGCAGCTTATGCGTGGTGCAGGCTGTATTATTTATTTATTTATTTATTTATTTATTTATTTATTTATTTATTTATTTATTTATTTATTTATTTATTTATTTATTTATTTATTTATTTATTTTTATTTTTTATTTTTTGCAGCGCTCATCCATGAATGCGTCACGTGATCTTTTAATCTTCCACCGTATTTCCGCGTTCACGCAGTTATCAATGACTCTTTGTGGAGGTGTACCAGCAGCATCGTCGCTGCTGTTGTTGTTGTTATTATCATCGCCCTGCACGGTGGCGGCTGATTGTTGTTTCCTCTGAATCAATGAGACCTTAACTACCAGAGGAGCTTCCTCCATCTCCTCCTCATCCTCATCCCCCCAGCAGCCACCGCTTCCTTTCGAGCCCTGTCGTCGAGCAGCAGCAGCGCGGACGAGCTGGGGGGGAATCCGGGGAAAGGGAGCCGCGGCGCCGCGCACCGGCCGACGGACACAGCGTCGCGGCGCGGCGGCGGTGGCGGCAACAACAACATGCTCACCCGGGTCAAGACGGCCGTGGCCGGGTTCATGGGTGGGATTATGACCGGGGGAAGCTCCGGTGCGGGCGGGAATTCGTCTTCGGATTTGCCGCTGAAATTTCCCTATATGAGACCTGAGTTCCTTGGACTGTCCGCGGATGAAATCGAGTGCTCCGCGGACCACATAGCCCGGCCCATCCTCATCCTGAAGGAAACCAGGAGATTACCGTGGGCCACCGGATACGCTGAGTAAGTAATGCAGCTGACCTCAAAGCAGCTCCCATGTTCTTTGTGCGAATCTTACTGAATAGCTGAGCTGTGCATTGGCTGTTGGAGGCCCCAAGGGAACGTAAAGCTGCAGGGGCTCAGGCTGCACCTGTTGTGACCCACATCCACGCAGCCTTTGGCTGGGTGCAGCGCATCCAAAGGACCACAGTCCTCCGAGCACATGCTGCGTTTTCACGTGCAGATTGGTGATGCTTTTTCTCCTTGCAAATATCAGTTTGGGTTGGACGATATGGCTGATAAAACCGTACAATCGGAACATAACCCTTTCAGATCGGCTAATATCAATAATGATTATTATTTTAAATACTGCCGCGCTGTTGACGTGACCCTTTCTGTTTTATCCAGTTTTCACTCAGCAACGTTGATTTTATTTGTAAGCAGTTATTAGGCACATGAAATTGCTGCTGACCTTACTCAACAGGTTGCTGCTAGGTAACCAAAGAGTGAGTGAGGTAGTTGTGCCACCAACCTTGCATAGAGGTTGGGGTCTAAAACCTTTCCTATGCCTACATCCCCTAGAAATCTGTGCTGTTATGGATTGGAGTTAAGTAAAATTTTTGAATATTCCGGTAGTTCAGGTTTTATTGAAATCCTATGAAAAATACACATTTAGGGAGTGGTCAAAAAGATTCTCTGTTTTGTCAGTTTTTATTTTTTTATTTTTATTTTTTTCCTCAGTCAAATTGGCTATGAAAGCATTTTTGCAGCCTAATAAATCTTTGACAGTCCCAGACTCCTACAAACAAAGTTTGCAGGCTGGGGAAAGTGGCTTGCTTTCAACATATATTTTTTTTTATATGGTATCCCAAAAATGCCATGTGTGTTGTTCAATATTGAAATTGGCTTTATTTTTCAAAGTGACATTTTTTAAAGAACCTTGACTTTAAAAGTAAGCTATTTATAGTGTGCATTTGTTTTGCAAAATCATTTATATATATTTAAAGAATGTCATTACAGATAAGTTTCCAATTGATTTAATTTTTGAGTGATCAGCTTTCAAAAACCCCATCTTTTTCTTTTCAAAGGCGGGTTTGTTGGAAGGTACGCTTACTAACCAAAATGTCACTAGATATAATGGGCTGAAATTTCTGCTCTTTTCTGTTAATGCATTTAATAGAAAAATACATTCAGAGTATTAAAAAAAAAAGACTGCCAATATCTACCTAAACTCTGAGTCTGACGTGTGTTGGTTTAAAAAAAAAAACAAAAGACAAAAAAATCATTTTCTACCAGCATGATTTGTGGATTTACAAAGTGAGATGCAATGTTTTGCACAAATGAAACATCTGTCAGGTGTGGTGTGTGTGTGTGTGCAGCATTACCCAACCCCTTTTGTTCGGATATATCCCTAAATCTGTTCTGTAATATCCGAAAATGTAAACATTGATGCGATACAACATCACGATACGATAGCTATGTATAAATACAGCCTACGTGGAGCAGCGGCAAGACAAAAGCATAAGAAATATGCAAACGTATAAAAGAAGATGAGGCCAAAATCTAACTTCTGATGATGCTTGTAAGCAGAGACACTTCAACTGGTCAGGCTTAATGAGAAGATAAATGGAGCTACATTCAGAGCAATCCAGGAAGAAAATCTATTATTATTAATCAGTTGCCCCACGGTAACTCTGGAGGAGCTGCAAACCTCCACAGGTGTGAGAATTTTTCGACACAATTTGATGTGCACATCACAAATGAATTCACATTTCTTTAACATTTGTCACTTTTCTTCCAGTTCACCACCTTGTTCCTTTTGTTTTGGCCTGTCCAACTTATCCAACGGGTTGCAGCTGCCTGCAGCAGGAAACTATAAAGGTTTCCATTAAAAAAAATAAATCCTAATTTTCGAAGGCATTGCTTCGCAATTTTTGGCATTATAAGTGATTTACGTGTTAACTATGGCCATGTGGTTTACAATAAAGAAAAACAGGCAGAAAATTATTGTAGTGAACACTAATTTCAAATTTGTCTTAAACACAATTCTTGAGCACTTCGAGTCTCGGGAGACAAAACTCTGCCAACTCCTGACCTGCACTTACTTTTAACAAGTTTGGGGGGTTATTTCCAACTACTAAAAAGATGTTTTTGTAGCAACAAAGTTTGCTAACCTTGAGAAATAACCTAAATTGCCTGATGCTAAAATACCAAGCCTCTTTCCGTCTGTTCTTTAATTTATCGCACGCTCATCTCGCCGTAATCCTCAGAAAAGAGACGGAGGGCCCCGAGCGGATTGCGAGAGGTAATGAATTCAGCTCAGATCAGCGTTTATCTGTAATTAAAGCCCCTTTTCTTCTCATTACAGGAACCATTTTGCCTCTGGAGGCACATTGGACTTTAATATCCTTCCAGCTGATAATAAAATACAAAGAAGTTAAAAGTCAGCGTCTCATCTGAACTGCAGTTGTTCTCATGAGAAGCTGTTTTATAAAGCTATCACACAGTGTACATTCGAGGGAATTGCTATATTATTCACTACCTGGCACAGTGGAACCCTGTTTTTTATTGAAGTGAATTTAAACAGTTTAAACAGCATAAATTAAGATTTTTCTTTTTTGCCAATTAAGTTGTATGGTCATTTTAAGTGGGTAAAAGTTAGTTTTTATTTTATTATTTTCCAGAAGCATAGGTTAAAATATATTTTTTTCTAATTTTATTATTTCTTTCTGCTACTTAAAGTTAAATATCCACATACTTGAGAAAACACATTCATACTTTGGCTAGACGTCCTAATTTCTTAAGAACTGTATTTGCGGTTTTTGTATCTTGCAGCCCACTGGTTTGCCTAAAATAACTTTTACATCTAAGCGCCTGCTCTCTGGCACAGAATCTAAAAAAAAATAATAATAATAATAATAAAATAAATATGATGGGCCTTACAATAGTGCAGAAAATGAGATGCGTTTCACAATGGCAGGTGTGAGTAAAACAAAAATTTGATTGGCAGGACAGTGACGTCTTTCTTTCTCCAAATGTTGAAGTCGGGACAAAATGAGTTGTGGGAGCAGTTCCAATGCAAACAGTGGCGCCAGCTGCAGCCTCAGTGCAACACAGCTGAGATAATGTACCATCGGCGTATGTGGGAAGAGCCATTTTGCACTCAGCCTTTAGACGTGCAAAGTGTGCACAGCAAACAATAGGATAGAAATCAGAAAGCCTGGTCCATATTGTTTTGACAGCCAAGCTGAGTCATTGTGCTCAGTTCCTCATATCTGAAGGCTTTTATGCTCTGAGTGACACAAGAAATTACTACAATAATTACAAAGTTTGAGAAAAACACCAAGAGAGATCTTATTATAGCGCTAAATATTCCATCCATAAGTGCGATAGGCCACCAGTTTTATCAACAGAACGTACTTCAGTGCAGTAGCCACGCCCGCCTTAAACTGTTGGCAACATTTTTGATACAGCCACACAAGAAACACAGTGACCATCTTCACCACCAAGTTCCACGTCTTTTTAGACTTTTTTTAGTCTTTGCACTCACATCAAACCTAAAACTCCTTTAATCGTGTAAAGGTAAACAATCTATGAATGAAAAACTGTTAAACATCAGAATTAAATTGATCAAGTGATATTGGTTTCTCCTGTTATCTCTATTTCTATCTGAAGCTAATAGATCTTTGGGGTTGAGGAGCAGACATGGACGCCGCCGAGCAGAAAACAGCCCACAGTTTGAGTCTAATAATAGACCTGCCAATTTCACACAATCACACTTTGACAACAGCCTCCAGATACGTCTGTTAGACACACCGGCCTTCCTTTTTTCTTTTCTTTTTCTTTTTTTTCCCCACTGTTCTCTTGAGCCTAATTAAACTGGCTATTTTGAACTGCTTTTCAACAAGTTTGATGACATTGAGTGGGTAGCTAAAACAAATTTATGCAGGGTGTGTGATAGGAATGCTTTGCAATGCAACAATCAGAAGGACTGTGTTTTTTGTACCTTTTAACTAAATATATATATTTTATGTCTTGGTGTGTAGCCTTTTGCCTTTTTTCTTACAGGTTTTCCCCCAGTGTGTTATAAGCCTGGCGGGCCACCAGGCTTTACATGTGCCCCCGCCAGGCTTAGCATTGCTTTTTTTTTATTGTTTGCATTTTTAAAAAAAAGATTTTATAGTTGATATTCAGATATTAATCTTCCAATAACACATCATTATTAAGTGATATTTTCAAATCTCCTGTGAACTTTAAACATTTTTTAACTCAAAAACACAAGAAGCCGCTGGATGAATGGCTGCCCTAGAACCCAACCACCGGGCTTAGCTAGTTTTTTGGTGGAAACCTTGGTAATAGGAGGAAGCAGTATATAATCACTCCGATTGGAGATTGATTATTCCTAAAAATATATTTTTAAATTGTGGAAGTAAGAGATAACACATCAGGGCTGCTGCTCCACCAGCCAATCCTAGAGTGTAAAGTACAAAGTGTAACTCACTGTGGTAAGTTAACTGATGATAATATTTAGTGTCATGTTACACTATGCAGATGCTCTGTCTGTACCGATGAAGATTCGCTAATATCAACAAGCTAAGTGCCTGAAGTGCCTCCAACAGGAGTGCACTCTAATCTATGTCCTGAATAATTAAGCTAATGGATATGTAACTACTTTGTTACAGTCAGGCACACAATGTGCTTCATTTTCTCCCATAAAACATATTATTAGATTAGATAAGCAAATCATATCTAGTTAAACAAAGTGCATCAAAGTTATACAAAGTATTTGGTTAAAAGCTGACCCAGAAAATCTGGAGGCTGGCCACAGTCACAGTGACAAATTTTGCTGAATGACAAAATTGTCCCAGAAATTATTGCGATAAACTGTAACAAAATTGCCCTTCAAAAATGATCATCATCAGGATGGAAATTATTGACCTCGTTTTCATTTATCATGCAATTCATTGGCTATTGCGACAGGCTTAGTCACAGCCGTGTAGCTCCAAATATTAGACATATTAATCTAAGCAAGACACAATAATATCTACAGTGCCGGTGAAAATGCATGATGCTGCAGGCCCCTTCAGCAGTAGCGATGAGGAAGAGCTTTCTAGTCAAAGCAATAGCACAAACAAACAGCTTGGTTTAGATTAGAAACAAAAAAACTGGCAGAGGCAGCTGCTTCCGATAAATGTAGAGGTCGTAATTGCTGTGACCTTGCAGAGATCCACAGACAGCCACCTGGGATCTGTGGCACAAACTTGGGCACTAAAATATCTTCTAAACTCCTTCTGAAAGAGCAGAGGGCAAGCCTCCAGTTAAATATCGCCCGAGAACCTCTACATCATGCCCCCCTTTTTGTTTTGTTTTTTTTCCAGGGTGATCAATGCTGGTAAGAGTGCGTTGAATGAGGACCAGGCCTGCTGCGAGGTGGTCGTGGCCAGAAGGAGACCGATGAGCTACTGTCCCCCGTCCACGCCCAGCAAGACCCCGACAGCCAAGAGACGCAACTCGCTCCCCAACGGCGAGGCCCTGGGTCTCCGCGTGGAACACATGATGGGCGAGGTAGGAACATGGATGCAAACAAACATGTAGTTCTCTTTCAAAAAAGACAGATATACCACTCTAATGTGCTTCCCTTGTTTATTATTATGGGCACTTAACATGACGCCACATTATTGATAAATAGTGATGCATGAAATGCAGCTTTAATGTGACCTCAAACAAATCTGCAGGCAGAATGACTGACTTAGCGAGTATTTCAAAGGTGGTTGTGATATTCCTTTGGCAAGGCAAAGAGGAAATCGTGCCTTACTGGGTAACAATCGGTCAATTCATTAAAGTGAAAAAAATCTAATTCTCAAAAGTGTCTTGAAGTATCACTGATTTCATCTAAGTGACATTTTGATCGCTATAAGATGCTGTATTGCTCTGCTCCTCTAATCTGTGGAGTTCCACAAGACTCAGTTCTTGGCCCAATATTATTTTCTTTCAATATTCCTCATCCTGCAAGAAATATTCAATCTTTTCATGACATTTCTTATCACATCTACGCCGATGACATCCTGTTGTACCTGTTTGTGTCACTCATATCTCTCCTATACCATCTCTGTGTATTTTAGAATTTGTTTCAAAGTTCTTGTATTCACCTACAAGGCTGTGAACGGCCAGCCTCCTGATTATCTGGGTCAGCGTTCAACCAAATACTTTGTATAACTTTGATTTGTGTTGCACAGCACTTTGTGACATTGTCTGTGAAAAGTGCTTTATAAAACTTTGTACTTGCTTCCGGCAATAAATCACCTAAAATGCCACCTATCTGTCACAACGCAAGACATTCAATAAACTCTTGATCCTGCTAACGACGTTTTGCTAAAATGCTAGGCTAACGTTGACGTGTTTGCTCTCTGTTTTGATGTGACTTGTTGATAATCCAGTTCTTAACTCCTTCCAGTGCAGTTCCAACACCTACAGAAAAAGTTGTTCTCATGCTTTTGTTTGAACGTCATAAAATTGACAGAGTACTGTAAACCTCTCACTCACAGACATCTGCTGTAGGGAGTTAAAGTACGCAGAGCGAGTCAGATAACACGGAAATAGTTACGGTTTTTGAAAATCGAGCAAAGTGCAACAGTACAGCAAACTCTGATATTCAAAAAAATGTTTTGATCACATAAATGCGTCATCATATTTGAAACGATTAGTCATGATTTAACCAGTCTAATAGGGGTGAAATGCAGGCGACTTGAGTTCATTGACCTTCTTCAGACATTCGGTGAACTGTGACGAATTAGCAGCGTTTCCTGAATCCCACTTTGTGCTTTGCAATAGGAACAACAAAGATGTGGGAGTCAAGGACTCATCCAAACAGAGATAAAACAGACACGTAAACCCTGTTTCCACCCAGAAAATAAAATAAAATAAACGGGGTTCTGTTCTGTGACAACTCCTACATGGAGATTTGACCTCACTGCTGGAAAGCAGGAGTCATGGCGGGTCTCCTTGCACAGCAACGCCGGCCGGCCAGCGTTGGCCATCGGTTACGACCTCCTCCAACGCTGCTAACGATGACATTATAGGGAGATTAGCAGCACAGCCCAGAGGAGTTCTGCGTAACGTTGCCGTTATGCCCATCATTGCATTGCA
Organism: Gambusia affinis; assembly: GCF_019740435.1. Lineage (NCBI taxonomy): Eukaryota > Metazoa > Chordata > Actinopteri > Cyprinodontiformes > Poeciliidae > Gambusia > Gambusia affinis. Next base: position 6,755,278 of record NC_057890.1, read on the forward strand.
GCATTCCTTCCAACATCTGCAGCAAAGCCTGCTGCTTCAGAGCCAGCAGTCATTGTTGGAGGAAATGGATCCAGCTGATGGTCCGTGCTGCTCTTTTTCTTTTGCATGAATGTAAAATCTTCTAATTCAAAATATTGACACGTATGAATACACAAGCTCACATTTCCTGGTGTGATTTTGTCCCATTTACCTACAAAAAGTGTGTTGCAAACGTCACTTCACAATCACAGACTGCTTTATGTTTTTGCTGTGGTTTCAAATGGGGCTGAATTTTGAGGTGGGAAAGAAATGAAGCAATGTTTTCAACATTTTTTTAAATAACAATAAGTCAGAAAAAATATTATGATCGTTTATAAATCAGTGTTTAGTAAAACCACCCTTTTCGTCACCCTTTTGCAAGGGTTTTGGTGGTATTCTCCGTCACTTGTTACATTTTCTCTGGCAGCTCCTTCACCATGGAAAAGTCTACAGCTGCCTTGAAATAAGGGTGTAATATTTAGATATAACCCTTCTTCAGTTACTATTATGAGCCTCCCTAGAGTCTGATGTTAGTACATCTAGGTGTAAAATACAGAAGTAGGCTGCCAGAGCAAAAAAAAGCAACAGTGAAGGTTGACAAAGTTGTATTTAACCTGTCAAATAGTTCAAATTATTACAATTCAATCTTAAATTTAAATCCAAAAAATTTTTTAAAAGTCTCAAATTGAACCTACTGAAACTTGCCGAAACCTTGAAAATTGCTCAGGCTTAGTTCAGCGTAGGACTGGGCGATACGGGCTTAAGGTTTTATCACGATATTTGTTGCGATAACAATAAACGTGACGATAAGAAGTCTTTATTACGTCTTTGTTAGGTAACTTTGTGAATGTGTGTTACAGCAATTACAGCCCCACAAACACAAATAGTTCTCTTGAAAATCTTTCCCATTTGTAATGTATAAGTCAGAGTGATTTGTATGAGTAAATTTCACAGGTTACCTTTATTTTAAAATGTATTGGTATTTACTGATTGCTTTCATGAAACAAACAGCAGGGAAAATAGCAAAGCTATCCATAATAGGGTCCCTTTAGCGGAGTTTGAAACATAATTAACTGGAATTTCTTGTGGCAACAATAATTCAAACTTCCTATGAAATGTAAACAATACAATAGATAAGTGCCCGACCTTTCATGTTCATTATAGGAATGGTGAGTTATATTGTTAGGCTTCCATCCCACCAAGTTTTACACGTCCACATTTCATCTGCAGGAGAGCGAAGGGCTCGTTTTCCACTACTGGGCTTTGTTCGACGGCCACGCCGGCTCAGGCGTGGCCGTCGTCGCCTCCCGCCTGCTGCAGCACCACATCGCCTGCCAGCTTCAAGCCGTCATAGAGATCCTGCGCAACTGCCACTCGCCGCCCCCCACCGTGCTGGGTGAGGAGCCCGACAGCAGCCCCTACATGCAGGGAAACCCCCCGGGGCCGCACCGCGCCCTGACGCGGGCCGCCTCGCTGCGGGGGGCTGCCGGCGCCCCGAGCTCGCCGAGCAGCACTCTGCCTCCGCCGCGCTTCTACATGGAGAAGAAGGTCCAACACGAGAGCCTGGTGATCGGAGCAATAGAGAACGCCTTCAAGGAGATGGTGCGTGATGGAGGACGAGGCTTAGGAGGCATTCAGGGACCTCAAATTGTTAGAAATACAGACTTCAGGTTTTATCACGGCGGTAAAAAGCGACAATACAAACTGTTTGTTACTGTAGTGATTGCATGGAACAGCAACGATAACCACAGAAACACAAATCATGCTCCAAAAACTCCTTTCCATTTATAAAACTCTTCTTTAGTACACCAGTCACACCAACAGTTGTGGTTTGTATCCCTAAAATGCACACTGTAGCTGCATTTAATCCTATTTTCAAGTTTCCTGATGTTTATCAAAACAAAGTTGAGAAAAATAGTAAAAAATAAAAATTTCTGACAATACAGAGAGTTTTAGGGGTTTTCAGCATCATTAATTGGACTTTATTGTGACAACACTAAATCAAAACCTTCTAAAAAATTTATTTAGCTGATCTGCAACTTGATAAATACTGCTCCCTAATTTATTTTAAAGCTCTTTTTGTAGTTTCGGAAAAAAAATTACATTGGTTTTTTTGTTGTTTTTTTTTTTTGCCACTTCCTTTGAAGGAGTCTAGATTTACAGTTTTGACCGGCACTTCTTCGTCATAGCCTTTTTATTTTTTTTAAAATCATCTCTGAGCCCTGACCTACGGTGACCCCTCCCTGTTTTCTTAGTCATAGAAAACAGGGAGTGTGTTGACTTTCTCGTGTATCTCCTCTCTTCTTGAGAATGGCCCCTGTAGCTTTGACATTTCATGATCTGTTTTGTTTTGTGACGCATTGTGCTATTAAGCGGGAAAATTCGCATAAACATCCCTGGGTTTTGGGAAGAGTTAGCCTCTCTGGAAAATTGTGACTCCAATCTTTATTCGTGACGGTATTCAAAATTATGAGTAAGAGGCAACAACACACATGAGATGTCTCATGTTTCCATTACTGGTACTGTATCACTCACTTCTCATTCCATGGAAAAGGGATTTTCCAGATGTTTCAAATATTTATTTTCTCATTAAAATAACTACTAGAGAGTTCATTTTTTAGAGGTTGAGGGGTTTTTTTTTTAAGACGTTGGGGTGCATTTCTGCTGTGTGTCCACTAGATGGCAGTGGTAGGCTTTGCAAGCTGAGGCTCAGAAAATAAAATCGACGAAGCTTCTTGTAAGCTAAACCCCCGTTTCTGCTATCCTTACAGTGAAAAGAAGCTCTTATATTTAAAATGGGAACCTTTATAAAATATAATATCTGAATTATTTATGTTGCTGTTGAAGAAAAATAACCACTCACATAAATTTGAGAATGTTGTACAGAGGAAAATGCTTTTCTGTCCTGCATGTCAGTTTAGCTAATTTGGTTACATTTATTTTTTGATTTATTTTTTTTAGCAACAAACTCATCTGTTGGATCTATTGTGAAACGAAAACATGATTCTGGGAACTTTGGAGATTTTCTGATCGTCGTCTTACGCTGTGTGCCATCAAACCGTCTGCTGGTTTCCTTTTTCTCAGGACGCCCAGATCGAGAGGGAGAAACAAGTGTACAGCATCAGCGGCGGATGCACGGCGCTCACCGTGGTTTACCTGCTGGGGAAGTTGTACGTCGGGAACGCAGGCGACAGCAGGTACGTTTCAGACTCGGCTGCGAAGTCAAAGCATCTTTGATGACTGAGGAGCTTCTGTCGTTTCTCATCGCAAAACTTCCACGTCCGCGTCCTGCAGGGCCATCATCATTAGAGACGGCGAGATCGTTTCCATGTCGACGGAGTTCACGCCAGAGTCAGAACGGCAGCGACTGCAGTTCCTGGTTGGACAGTTTTTTGTTTTGTTTTTTTTGTTGTTTTTTTTACTTTATTCTCCTTTTCAAAACACATCTCCACACATTGTCACATTACAAACACAAACTTTTAATGTGTTTTATGGCGGAAGTAGTGCTTTATTTGTAAAGGGGAAGGAAAAAGTCTTGCATGTTTTCTCCTGATATTTCCAGATGTTTAGCCTGGATTTTATTTGGGGGCATCAGAATAAATGTATATAAATCCATACTGCACTTTTAAGGTTCTTTTTATATATATAAAAAAATCCAAAGCATGATGCTGCCACCACCATATTTCACAGTGGAGTTGGTGAGACCTCCGTTTACTTTTTTAGCACAAGCTTGCAGTGTTAAGTTAATTCAAATGTAAATTGAGCAGAAATAACATTTTCAGTATATTATGCATACATTGATTCTTACTAATTTTGTTTATGATTTTTTTGTGAGCATATCTTTTATGTCTTATGCAACATTCACATTTCCCACTTTGGGAATGAAGGTTCATGTGTTATATTCTTCTTTTTTTTTCTCTAGATTTTATTTAGGGGCATCGGGGGAAATGCGGGTTAAGAAGTGCACACTTTCCAGAAACGTTCAGGAATGTCCTGTGCACTTCTTTTCGTTAGTCTGTCACATAAAGTACTTTGTGGTCAACAAAATGTGGAAAAAGTTCAAACGAGAAAACCTGAGCTGTTTGAAAGTTTCTCTGACTGACTGGAAGCGTCGTCGTCCGTCCTGCAGGGCTACATGCAGCCGCAGCTGTTGGGGAACGAGTTCACGCACCTGGAGTTCCCCCGCAGGGTCCAGAGGAAGGAGGTGGGCAAGAGGATGCTCTACAGGGACTTCACCATGAACGGGTGGTGAGTTTCCTCCGTCGCAGAGTGCTGCCATTTTCAAACTAGCTCCTCTCCGTAATGAGGAGTAAACTCTGAGCGTTGCAAGTGTTGCATGTTTGGGCTAAGATTTGCATCACCCCCATAGAACAAGCTGGAGTTCTTTCAGGTCTGGTTATGACATTTATTTAATTTTTTATTTTTTTTTCTTCTGCCGTTCCATACGGTCCATGCAGCAGAAACCGACAGACAGATGACGCGTTTTAAACAAGACGTGTCATTGTGGAGAGCGGGATTGTGCTCAGGGATTATTTTAAAGACTAGGAAGACAATTCAGAGTGTGACGAGAGGCTGAACGAGAAGGGGTGGGAGGACTGCTGATGCTGGCGTTTCACACTTTCCTGCTTAAAGGCACAAAAAAACAGAGAGACAGACAGAATCTGCTGCTTTGGGCGCCGGGGAGGTCATGAAAAGTTCACCGCTTGCGTCGAAGAAAGACTAATGGCCAGACAGAAGCACAGTCTGACAGAGGAGAAGGAACTCTGGGTGGATGTGAAGCCGTTTGAAGTTGTTCAATGTTTTCCTCTGACTTTTGGTGCCAAATCTGATCTCGTCGGTTGAAGCACATCAGCAAGCGGCTACGAGGTTTTTGAAGCCGACATCAAAGTTTTGAATGTGTTTTTTCAGATTTGCTCTTTGAATTTGTGCTTTGAACGCTTCATACTCTCCCAGCCTCTTGTTCTCAGTATTGTCTTTTTCTGCAAACAAATGTGTGGTTTTTTTTTTAAAGGGAATCTGAATTAAGTGTTATTTATATTAATTTGACCAAATTCCTCTGACCTTTGCTGTAGTTGTTGACAATCTGACAAAAAAAAAGCAAGCCCTAAAATAACAATCTATTCATTTTTTGTATAAAATGAGGACGGGAAATATCATTAGCAGCATATTTGCCCTAACCAAAGTAAAAGTTGTTGTGAAGCATTTTTGATAATTGCAAAATATTTGTTTTTTGAGGCTATAACTGTATGCAGAAAATAATCTATGGTCAAAAAAGCTGGAATAATTATTTTTTTTTTTGTCATTTTGTTGCTGTCAGGAAAAAATTGTAGTAAAACATTTTATACATACCTTTCCCTAGGAGGCCTATAGTTTATATCCTTTTTCAAGTACCTCATCTAAACATAGAAATCTAAATAAACGTCTAAAGTGATGTATTAAGTGAGCTAATTGGTCTTTGTTTAGCCTAAATTGGACAAGATTTGCAGATTTTGAAGTCACATTTTCAACACATTTTGGTTCATTTTCAATTCAAAAAGGTGTTGAAAATGAACATTTTATATATATATATATATATATATATATAAAAGAAGACTAAAAAAAATGTGTGTTGTGGTCAGACAGCTACGGGTTAGCTTTGGGCTAGCATGAAAAGCTTCAAATGCTACTTTTTCCTTTAAATGTTCAGCTAGCATTTATACATGCATAAAATATTCTTGTTTTGTTTTTGGTCTTTACCTATTTGATCAATAAATTTCTCTTTAGTTGTAGAATGGTCACTAGTTTTAAATGTTTGTGTTGCTAATTTTTAGTTATTTAAAAGACTAGTCATAGAAGAAATGCTATATTGTAAATATCATTCCTTGATGCTGTTAACGCTTTTTTATTAGCTTGAAAACAAAAAAAAGCTATTCTATTCTATTTTTTTGTTGAATACTGTTAGTTCACTCGCTGATGTTTATTATCATCTGTTTAAAGAACTGCTGTTCCTGACATGTTGCTAATGTTGGTGAAGCTGACCTCATTTGTTTGATGCTAATTTTTAGTCAATCATCTTACTTCATTTTTACAATAAGGTAGCTACGTCTCTACATCATTATATTTGTAGCATAACTTCTCATAACTTAGCCATACCAATTTATATTCATTTATAGCCAACATATCAATTAGTCTCAAATGTTTTTCAAAATTCCACTTGTCTTTGCCTTTAAATTAATTCAATTAATACACGTATTGTGGTGTATTTGTTGACCTTCCATTAATGAAGGGTGGCAGGTTATGCTTTACTTTAAAGTCTTTTTTTTATTATCTTCAAGGGCATACAAGACTTTAGAGGATGAAGATCTCAAGTTTCCTCTTATTTACGGCGAAGGCAAAAAGGTAACTAGTCAGAACTGGTTCTGTTTTTACGACCAACATGCACAAAGTAGTAATAATTGTTAGGTGGAGGCAAAATTCTCTACCGAGTTCCTCCTTTTTTAATAAATTGAAATCTGGAAAGTGTGGCATGCATACCATTCACTCACTGACTCTGCTTTCACACGCCAGCCAATACCGAGCCAAGTAGCGTTGCACCCAGATATGTCAGCTTTTCCAATTGAGTTTTCTCTGGAGTATTTTAGATGCAGATCTGTTTTTTTTTTTTAAAAAAAAAAGATTATTTTTGCAAATTTATGCATTTCAGTAACTCCATCACATTACATAGATTAATTAGACAAAGAGGGATGGTTTACCAACTTTACTTCTCTTAGTCACGATGATTTTCTGCCAACACCTAATGAAAACAAATCATTTAACATGAGTATATTACATCAGACCAATTAAAAATATCTTTTTAAAATCTTGGGCTGTTTAATAGCTTCTAAAAGTCTGTTATTCTCAAACTATTTAGTCTGACAAACTCATCAGGGGATGTATTCTAATTTACTACACATTTACTATTCTCATTTCCACACATTTTATCACTTAAATAATTTTAACCAGGTATGAATCAGCAAGTATAGTAGGGTTCAGGTTAAGAAAATATTATCTAATTGGGGTAATTATGTAAACAGGCATCAGATGATCCGAACTTGATCTTACAAAATTTATTTATTTTTTCTCAAATACAGTTGATTCGTATTAAAAAATTGTACAATTGTCCATCCTGGAAAATTCTGTCCACTTAATTCATAAACGTAAGGCTGAGTTTCAAAACTTCAGACGCAGGAAGAGGATTTTAACGCCGAGTTTTAGACGGCGCATGTCGGCAGCCAGACATGAACTCAGTCACCTCTCCAGTGCAAACATTGCATGAACCAGTTTGCCTCGGTTTCAATAAAAGCTGCTATTTTCAAAAGAAGATGTCAGCACATCGTAGAGGAGTCGATCCAGGGCTTCGGAAGCAGATATTACACTTGCACACATTTTATTTTTCATATTTAAATGCCTGGAGCGTTCACGTTTCACATGATCGGGCATAAATCTGGGCGCCTAAAGTCAGTCATTCACGTGTTTTGGTTTTTTTTGTTTTGTGTTTTTTTAATCAGGCGCGGGTTCTGGCAACCATCGGAGTGACCCGGGGGCTCGGTGACCACGACCTCAAAGTTCACGACTCCAACATTTACATCAAGCCGTTCCTGTCCTGTATTCCCGAGGTCAGAGAAAACACCTCTCTGTTATTTAACTCCAAATGAAAGAAATGAGGAAAAGAAGATTTCTGAGAAGCTGAATCTGCTTCCAGAGATCTGATTTTCCATCCCGGCTCGCTGGTCCATGCTGCTCTGCTCCTGTTGCTCGTGGCAGAGTTGTGTATTTATTTCATGTCTCGCTGTATAGGAGGCACGATGTCCTCCTCTATATGCACCGCACTCATCACGCTGCTTCTCTGCCGCCGGAAAACTTGAACTCACCTGTCTGAACCGTCTGGCTCTGGATTCAAAGCGCTTTCATCTCCCGAAGTAGTTCATCTTATAGAGTTTTCTCTTTCCCTCTCTTGAGCTCCGCGCTTGATCTTTAATTCATTATCGCCAGGGTTCATGGCGGGTTCGCGTCAAACCTCCTGCCTCCTCCTCCGCTCGCTAACGCGGCGCTCAGCGAAGTCTCCTGTGTGTTGTTTGTATCAGGGTGCTACCACAACGCCGTTCAATTCCTTAAGTCATGGAAACATCCAGAACAAAGCGGCGTGTGGAGGACCGGGCACTTTGGAAACACACAGGGAGTTAGTTTGTATAAGAAACAAGATAAAAGCAAACAACAACAACAAAAAAAAGTATTTTGGTGACACAATTTGCTAGTTTTTGGCACGAGTTTAGAGCATCTCACTTCTATCTTCCACTGACTGATCTGCCTTTTCTTTTTCTCCAATCCATCCTCCCTCGCTTGGATTATTTCTTCCTTCTCTTTCTTATACCCTTCCTTACATAATTCCTTCTTCCCGTCTGTGTTTTCTTCATATCGTTCTCATTCTTTTTGTACCTTTTAATTTTTTAATCATTCTTATTTTTGGTGTCTTTATTTCCCCGCCTCCCCTTCCACAGTTAATTTCATGTTTCCTTCCTTCTTTCCTTTTGTCCTTTGTGTCTTTTTTTTATCTGCCTTCTCTCCCTTAATTCCTCATTTAATTTCTTGTGTCCTTCTGTCCATCCGTTCCTGCATTTTTTCCTCTTGGCATGGGGTTTATGTAAAGTTTGCTCTCTACACAAATTCCTCTAGGTTATATATTAACGTTTTCACAAAAAGGACTCTGTAACAAATGTGCTGGAGCCCTGTTTTTAAATCTTTGAAGGAACAGTAGGCCATTAATTACAAATAAAAAATTGTTGGACAACTTGTATCATTTAAAATGTGGCTTTCAAATTAGAATCTCACAAAAACGACGTCGCTTTAACCCGATTTATTTGACCGTCCGCAACCGTCGGTGACGCAGACGTGAGTCTCCCGGCGTCTGATAAGTTACTTCAAGAAAAAAAAACCATGTCAAATCATTCGAAGACATGGACTGAACAAAGGCGTTCGGCGTTTCCACAGGTGAAGGTGTATAACCTGACGCAGCACGAACACGGCACCGACGACGTCATGGTGATGGGAACCGACGGCCTCTGGGACGTCCTGACCAACGAGGAGGTAGCCGAATCCGTCAGCACTTTCCTGTCCAACTGCGACCCCGACGACCTGCACAGGTGAGGATTCCTGCTCTCCTCCGCGTGGTTTGGGCTTTCCCCTCTTCCTCTCTGTCCACTCTCCGACACGGGAATGAGTCCGAAGGGTAATTCTGCTCGTAGGTACACGATGGCGGCCCAAGACCTGGTGATGCGAGCGCGGGGCGTGCTGAGAGACCGAGGCTGGAGGATCACCAACGAGCGGCTGGGCTCCGGAGACGACATCTCCGTCTTCATCGTCCCCTTGATGTACGGCAACCGGCAGCCCTGACCCGGTCTCCGCAGGGTGGGGCGTAAACGTGAACCGGATCGATGAGTCCTGAACACTGAAAACTCCTTCTGATTACCTATTTTATTTATTTCCCTTTTAAGAAAAGAAAAAAAAACATATAAACAGACTCTGCCGGTGCTTCTGAATCAGTTTAAAATTGAAGAAACTGATATTTGAAGGTTTTAAAAGGCGGCGATTCCCAAAGCTACAACCGGACGTCTGAAATAAGGAGGTGAGGGAAGAAAAACTTCTTTCTTGTCCTACTTTTCTCACCCTTTCTTTCTCTTCTGTCCTGTTTGGTCGATCTTGTTTCAAGAATCATACCTCCGTCGTCTGAACCTGGACCCAGCTGACAGGTCGGCTGCTTTTTTTGTTTCTATTTCTTCTTCTCTCCGTTTTGCCACAATGTGGCGTTTGAAGGCTCAGTTGCTGACGAACGGCGTCCTCGGACAAACGGCGTGACCGTTGAAGGCAACCCGATTGAAGTTAAAAACCTCCTGAACCGACATTTATGTGCTAAAAGTTGGTTCTAAAGTTTACACTGCTGGGCTCACATAAAGTTTGGTTAGTATTTAATTTGTCTACGGTTTTATCTTTTCACTGTGTTGCACACTAACAGACATGAGTTAATGTTCTTTAACGATGCACTTTTAAAAAAACAACAAAACAAAAAAAAATCATATTTTTTATTTGCTTTGCATTGCTTTGCTAAGGTATCCCAAGCACTTTAAGCTTTTTCCCATTTTCTCATGTTGCACTGGATTTGAGTCTGGACCTGGATTGAGCCTTTTAATAGGAACACTTCCCTGTCCCCTGTGGATTATAGCATCAACACAGCACCATACTGCCACTACTATGTTTCGCCATGGCACGCTTTTGTACTCTTCCATCCTTTTTCTATTTATAAGCTTCCATCTTCAGCTCCTTTATAGTACAAAATTAACCAAAACAGTGTATGAATACTTTTGATCCAAAATCAGGGTCTTGCAAAAAAACTTTTTTTTTCAACCCGACGTCTGCTGAACTGTAACTCCTCTTTTTTTTCCTGTTTTTTTTTCTTCTGAAGCGTCAGATTTTCCTGTTACCTTTCAAAGGGATTTAGAGCTGTAGCTTTCCATGCTTCCTGAAAGTCTTTCAAAGATTTTTTTTTATTTTATTTTATTTATTTATTTTTTTGTCGGCTGTTCAATCATTATCAGTCCGACGCCTGATCTGTTTATACGTACCACGTTTTTGGTCCTGTCCGATTAAGCCAGCTAACATTGAGCTTTTTAAGATGCTAGAATGATTCAGAGCTCGCTTGTATAGAAAAAGCTCAAACGAAATCCTCTGAATCACTGGTTAAAAACATCCAAATTCAAACAAGTTTTAATTTTATGACTACAAAAACTGCAAAAAGTGAAGTTTTTGTACATTTCGAAATCCGTCATACAAATGCACTTTTTTTTATTTATTTATTTATTTTTTTTCGTGCCAATCTAAGCCAACCAAAAGTTATCGCATCAAATTTCCATCGGTATATAAATCCCTGCACAGACTCCATGTTGGACTTAATGAATTGCGCACCAGTGTAGTTGCATTCAAGAGCCAAGATATGAAAAGCGTGGAGGCAAATATTCCCTGCAGCAGGGAGAATGTAATAAATAGCTAAACCTAAAATATAATCATTCTTAAAATATGTAAAAGCTTCTCTTTTTTTCCCCCCGTTTTGCTCTGTTTTATGTTTTCAGAAGCTTTAGGTCGACACCAACTGCCTCGGCTGAAAGTATCTCGATGTGTGGATGTAGTTTTTAGTATATGCAGTAATTTGTTTTAGGCCTGGGATGAGCGACGGTGCAATGGTTTAATTTTGCTGTTTCTTTTTTATGAGCTTTTTATTTATGTAATGCATCTCGTAATTTCTGTCATGAATGTCCGAGCCAGATGTTTATAAGACCGTGGGATTTCCTAGCTTTGGAAGCATCCAGAAATTTCTTGCAAAAGCTGCAGGATGACATAAACAATTGCTTATGAATTTTTACAACCCTAATATAGACAATTTTTTTTGCATGCTTGTGCCAGTTTGAGTTCATTTGCTGGGCTTTAAAAGGAGAACTGAGTCTAAAGAGTTTAGCAGAAGATCAGAGAAGCATCCATTAACAAAATAATAATTAAAAAAAAATGCTAATTGCTAAGTTTTAAAATGAGCTTATTTTAAAAAATTGAGAAGGATGTTTTTTTAAACAATTTAAAAAACTTCAAATGAATAACCATTCTAAGAAAAAATAAATAAAAAATTGGTGAATAAATCTGAATGTTAGAGCATCTGCAGAGAATAAAACATATCAAAGCAATAAGGCTACAAAGCTAATAGCATTAGCAGCTAATAGTTAAGGAGTTAAAAAAAGGGCTTTTTGATGGATTTTTGTTAAATTGTTGATGGTTACCCTGGTGAAGCTAAAGTATCAATATACTCTAAAAAAGTACTATTGTTTCTCTTTATCAATAAACAGAATTTTTTACTAAAATTTCAACAATAGACGTTTCTCTTGATGTAGTTTAGATCAGCTATTTTAACTTAATTTTGCCCTGAGATCGGGGAAGGTCCAGGTCGCGACCTTGAAATAAACTTTCTTATCCTGTTCCTCATCTGTTAAAAAGTGTAACAATACAAAGCGTAATATTGCCTCCAAATATTGCAGCAGAATAACACAGTTTAGTTTCTTTTTTAGATAAAAATGTATAACCCTTTGAGAGAGAAAGGGTAAATAAACAACAAATATTACTTAGCTTATTTGAAATGCACTAAGGTGTTAGATTTTAGATCTAAAGTGTATTTTCAAAATTTAATTATCTCCAAAAATGTATTGTACAACCTACAACTATAAAGAAAGTTTCAGCAAGCTGCTGCTTAGCTCAATGTAGCTTAGCTTAGCTCATTTTAGCTAATTTACCATAGTTTGGGCCTGAGATTAATATGAGGCTAAGCCAAACTCTTTATGGGCTTTGAAATGAACCGAACTTTAAACTCAGAAGTGTATTTTTAAAGTTGTATTGTGTCTGAACAATAAACTGAAAACGTTATCACCATAAAACAATCAGATGCTTAGCTTAAAATGTCTTAGCATAGCTTATTTTAGCTAATTTAACTTCGTTCAGCCTTAAGATTCAGGTAAATCAAAATTAAACTATTATTGATGAAATACACTAAAAGTTTATATCTCGTTTCTTATGAATGCACTTACAATCAACAGTTCATACTCCTTCTGCTGTCCGATATTTGTTGCACCGAAGTTAACCGTCTTGGACCTTTTTTGAAACCATCTGCATTACATCAGAGCAGCAGCTGTTTTTTTTTTTTTATTTCCTGGTGCTGTGCTCCTCTTGTACCTTCCATTGAAGAAATCCCATTTGCTAATTAATGACATGTTTATATTACATCCCGAGTCATCTGAACGTGATTGAGACCCTTTCGTAGAAGAATGTGAAGTACGATTTATTTGTGTCATCACCCAACTTTTGCACATCGGCTCAGGTTCGGCTATGAATTTACGACTAGCTGTACATGAAGTCTTTAATCCAGTTCCATCTACCTGATTGTTGTCGTTTTTGCTGTGCTATAATCGCTGTTCTGTTTTTGCCTACGTGACACTACCAGGTTAGGAAACTTGTGAAGCTGAGGGGGATTTTTTTGTAGCAACGATCGACTTTGAGGCCTAGTTGGGGGGGGTTGTTCTTAGCTAACTATCGTGCTACCTTTACTTCAATGTGAATGTGAGATGTAATTTTATAAAGGAGCACGACCTCATTGGGTGATAAACTACTATTTTGATGTCTCCTCGCACAAGCTTGACGTCGGAAGGAGACAAGCGATGTTTACCTTCAGTGTTTCTTACCCAGGAATCAAAAAAAACACAATAAAGATCCATGTCAAACAATACAATTCGTCTCATTCAGATAATTGAATACTAAAAGCTACCAATCAGAATGAGTTGCTGAAATCTGTCCTGCTTTCAGCTGCAGGCCGTCTCAGAAAGAACAAGCACAAAGGAGGTGCAGTACATTACTGATGCTGTTTATGTTATAGATTTATCTGCTGCTAGCTAGTGTTTAGAGGTGCTAGCTTGAGGAAAAATATTCAAAATGTTTGACCCAAGCTTTACAGTTTGAAGGTAGTCTCAGGAAAGGTATGTAAACATCTAAATTTGAAATCTCTGTGCCAGTAATCTGGCATTTAGCTTCTCCAGTACATGAGGAAGATCCACTTTAAAATGTCATCTAACGATTTAAGTGATTGGAAAGATGGCGGAGCAGCGTTGTTGGTTCAGTTCCAGCTTCCTCCTCCTCTGGAAGCACAATTCGGGAAATGTGACTCCAGCAAAAGCACGTCGAGTTAATATCACAAGAAATTACATTCATTTACAATTCAGGCCTCTGTACAAGAACACTCTGAACTACTGTGTAGAGCTTTTAAAGATTAAAGTTTAAAAGTGATTCTCTTAATTGTGTGAACTTCAATTACAAGAGAAATGTGTGCATTCGATCACAAACTTCTCTACTCCAGTTGACTTTATCCATGCAAAACTAGTTATTTTTAGGTCTGTCTTAAGTCATTGAGCAGGTGTCAAATAAAGAGTGGGGTCAACATAAAAGTACTCTTTGAAAACTTGTGCTACTCAAAACTTCATTTATTAATTTCAGACAGTTCAAATATGCTTTTCCAGAAGGTGCCTAACACTGGATATCAAGTTATTCTGTTATAAAGACAAGTAACTGACCAAACACGTGCAGGATTACATTGAACAAATTCATAACAGCAGGTTGAAAAACGCTGAGAAAATAGAAACGGAAAGATAATCAAACAAACAAAAAACACTGCTGACTTTTTTTTTTTTTAATCCGTCACAGGTAAAGTGTAAAAACGCTTTTGAAGTATTTCTTATTCTAATCTCTCCACACCAACTTGTTGGTTCCCCACCATTTCAGAAGGTGCAAAAATACAAGTTCATTTTTCCATTTTAACATTTGGATTTCTTTTTATATTACTACTTACTGTTAGGACCAAAACTCACTAAGAAAATAACTACCAAGGGAAATTAGTGCAAGTTTTACACCAGTTAACCGAGAATGGCGCTTTTATACCCCGCCATAATCTCACATTTATCTAAAAAACCTGAGTCCAGATGGTAGTTCAAATAAGTCTTCAGTCTTCTCTGCTGCGAGTCACCAGCGCCGGCAAGGCAGTAGATTGCGCAGTCATCTCCATATGGGGCAGCACGTCGACCCGGCCAACAGCACAAACTACTACCTCAACCTGCGCCAGTTTTAGTCTGCGTCCGTGCGTAAAAGCGCACAAGAAGCAAGGCGTGCCAAAAGAGCGAGACGATGTTACACTCTGCAGATATTAAGTATAATTACGCATGCTTAAATCCAACAAAAAACGAAGGGAAAAAAATAAATCCTTGCACACAATGTACAGTCTTTGCTCAATGAGTTTTGACACAAAATGTCTCACAGACATGTCTACAAATTACTCATCCTTTCCAGGTCTTCGCCTTGCAGCTGCATCAAGAGTTTGATTTGTAGTCTGCATCAGATAGAGGTGAAGGCGGGTGGAGGGGGGAGAGTTTGTTTAGCCCCAAGTCCATGCGAACCTAAACGCCCAAATGCGACCGAAACCATGAAGACGTGATGACGAGTTTTCCCTCCGCATCCTCGGTGCAGCTGTGAATGGGCGGATGTGGCGGAGTGCTACTGGATTAAGTTCGCGGGGAACGTCACAGGTTTGAGGACTGTGAGGTGAGGGGTGGGCTTGTTGACAGCCTCCAAACATCAGCCGAAAGAAAAACTGTCCGCGAGCGCCACCTGCTGGTCACTTCTATAAAATACATCTGTACTCCATAGGTTTCGAGGCTATGAAATCCGATATAGTCCCGTGTAAGCCACTATAAACTTAATTTCTTGCCTGAAAAAGTGAGGTACAAGTCGAACAAAACAGGACAATGGAAGTGAGAGAAAAATGACCGAAAGCTTCTTTTAATTTGATAGCCAACTTTTCAGCATGAACAATATCTCCGCTTACTTTCTTGTATTTATTTAAAATTTATTTATAATTGTAGATTTTCTTATAATTGCCTTTTCTTTAAAAGAAGGTAAAAGTATAAGGATTTATGTTCCTAACCCACCATGGCACAGCTCAGCTCAACTTATGACTAATTTATTTTTCTTTGTACTGCCAAAACAATATTTAGTTTTGTCTTGCCAAACAACCCTAGAACAAAATTTAAGCAGCAAGGCCAAAACAAAAAGCTTCTGGACATTTTTTAACGAAAAAAACAGTTTGAACTTAAATTGATAAAATACCTTCATTTATATGTTTTGTCCTCAGTACTAGTGTTGAAAATGCTGTTTTTTCCGAGTTTCTCTGGAGGCATCACAACGGCTCTCTCTTCCTTGCTAGTGCTAGTGCATATATGCTAATGTAGCTATGTTACTCGTAGACGACGTTCATTTATGGGCACACCTACCACCCTTAAACTTTTTAAAGCATAAAACAATGTGTCTGTGCTTTCAAAATGTATGTTAATTTAATAGAAGATAGAAGAATAGCTCGCTTAGGCGACTTTATTCGTCTGACGGCAATGTTTAGATGCGCAACAGACAGCTAAAGCTAAGCTAGCACCGATTTAATTAGCTTCCTGCTTGTTGCCCCTTTGAGTACGAGTTGTTGAACAGTGAATACATCATCAGGCTACGGGAGCTTGCTATTAGAGTCCAGTTTGGGTGGCATTCTTAAGAAGAAGAAGCAAAGTGCGAGCTCGGCGCTGATAACTTTGTTGGAAGCGCAGAAACCCGAAGGAAGAAAGAGATGATAGCGTGTCGGACTGACCCTGCCCTGCGTCTCAGGTGAACACTTCCCGGCCTGGCCTACC
This sequence comes from Gambusia affinis, assembly GCF_019740435.1. Classification (NCBI taxonomy): domain Eukaryota; kingdom Metazoa; phylum Chordata; class Actinopteri; order Cyprinodontiformes; family Poeciliidae; genus Gambusia; species Gambusia affinis. The sequence goes on from NC_057890.1 coordinate 6,771,615, forward strand.
CTACTGTTTACGGAGGATGGGAGTACACTCATCACTAGCTGCTACCTTTTTCTGTGTTTTGGATCTTCTCACAAGCCTCATTATGAATCAAGACATGATCACTGCTATGTGATACATTTCTCATCGAGGGAGGATTTGCAGAATAATCATGGACGCGGAGGAACTTCCCCAAGAAGACGGTTGCTGTTAAATCATGGAGCCTTGATGTCAACTCTTTTATTTTGAGCGTATTTTTTTGTGTGTGTGAATGACTTGTTTCCCCGGATTCACTTCGACATGGCTGCGTTCGCCGAGTTCGTTCCCCCTCCCGAGTGCCCGGTGTTTGAGCCGAGTTGGGAGGAATTCTCGGATCCTTTAGGATTCATCAACAAGATCCGACCGATTGCAGAGAAAACGGGCATCTGCAAGATCAGACCTCCCCAGGTAAACTCTTCCATTTGAGCACGAGAAAAGCCTTCTTTTTGAAATCTGCACGGGTTTATCCTTTGTGATGATATCAAAAGTGCGCAGCCGAGGTTTACTGTAGGCCTGCCTGAATTTTGTAACTCAACTACTAGTTGGCTACTCTAACAAAGGTCAAACAGCTTAATTTCTTAGCCCTTTGTGTCCTTTGTCTGCTTTCCGTATTTTGTCATGAAAACTGTTTTAAAAAGCTTTAAGCAGCTCCTGCATTTAATGCTTTGCTTTTTGTTGTCCTGACGACTAAGTTGTAGATCAATAATGTCGATGATGACATTGGAGGAAATACAGGCCTAATTCTCTTGTCAACTCGGAAATAGTGACAGCTCTTATGGCTTTACATATTTTTGAAATTGCTACTCCAGGATTTTACTTTTAATTTAATTAAAACTCAACCAAACAGTCCAATAAAATGCACAGTGAGACACTTGTAAATTGGGCGTATAGCTATTCTTATAACAGGGTTTCCCCCTGTGTATTATAAGCCTGGCGGGCCACCAGGCTTTACTTGTGCCCCCACCAGGCTTAGCATTTTTTTTTTTTTTTTTTTTTTTTATGTTTGCATTTTTTAAGACTTTTTAGTTGGTGTTCAGATATTAATCTTCTAATAATACATAATTATCAAGTTATATTTTCAAATTTCCTGTGAACTTGGAACATTTTTTAACTCAAAAACACGCTGGATGAGTTACCCTAGCACCCAACCACCGGGCTTAACAAGTTTTCTGGGGGAAACCTTGTGTCTTAAAGGTTGTTTTTTTTTCCTATTATTTTATCTTTTTTAATCATTGCTGCTTTGAGCGTTCGATCCATTTTGGATTGTTTCCATTTCCTCTTTCCTCAAGTAGTTCTGGGGGTACCTACTGTTTCTCTTCTGTCTGTCAGGACTGGCAGCCTCCGTTTGCTTGTGATGTTCGCAACTTCCGCTTCACGCCCAGAGTGCAGAGACTCAATGAACTTGAGGTGAGATTGGGGGGGTTTTTTATCGGTTTTTGCAAATTGAGGATATATTTGGCCAGTTAGATGAAATCAAATTGACTTTAATGTCCTCGCTAAATAAAATGTTTGGTAGCCATTGATGGAAACTTTATGTGAAGATTTATACTGTCCTTGTTAAAATTCGGGTCAGCAGAAAGACTCCGCTAAAGCCTTTCATAACTAGCTGGACGTCTACACCAGTTTTACTTAAAACACTCTATCATCTATATTTCTAATCTCTTTTTTTTTTTTTTTTTTTACAGGCACTCACTCGAGTAAAACTGAACTTCCTGGATCAGATTGCAAAGTTCTGGGAGCTGCAAGGATCCAAGATCCGTTTCCCTCATGTAGAGAGAAAGATTTTGGACCTCTATCAGCTCAGCAAGGTGAAGCCAGATTTTCTGGCCTTTTTAAGTAGATGGTTGTTTCTGCACTCAGCGGTTACAATGAGCACAGCTGAAAGTTCCTGGACACATTCAAATAACTTAATCTCCTTAAGTTGGACCCTTCCATCCCTTTCAGATTGTGTCGTCTGAAGGCGGATTTGAGACGGTGTGCAAAGAGAAGAGATGGTCCAAAGTGGCGACTCGCATGGGCTTCCCATCGGGAAAAGGCACCGGTTCTCTTCTACGTTCGCATTATGAGAGATTCCTTTACCCTTATGAGCTCTTCCAGTCTGGAGCTACCCTTACCGTAAGTGGCGCCCGTCGTTCTACGGACGTGGATTTGTTTAAAACCACTGGCGGTCGCCTCGGACCCGAAAACGACGTCGATTCGTTTCTGCCTATTGCTTTTAATCAGGGCATCCAGCGGCTGTACGATGAGGGAGCAGATGGGGAAGAAGTGGATGAGGGTGTCGGGGAGGAGGCGATGGAGGAAGAGGAGCAAGAAGAGGAGGATGAAAACGACAAGGAGAAAGACAAAGAGGGTGACATGACTCAAACCAAAGATCGGCTTCCTTCAGAGAGGCGATCCAGGCGACTAAAGTCGGAGGTAGGAGGCAGAGTGACAGTTTACATCAATCACATAAACCAGTTGCAGAAAATCATGATCTCACTTGCCTACTATATGTTTGCTGCTCTTCCTTGTGATGATGAAATGTAAACCACTATACAGTATGAGTTGTACTAAGCTCCTTCCTTCCATCGGAATCCGTCTGTTTTACAGTTTTCTGCTGTTTTTCTCTCCACAGAGGGAAAACAAGGAGCCCGCAAGCCTCAAAATCTTCGGAACGAGTCCCAAGATGGTCGGATTGGAGATTGTATCAGCTGGTAAATTATTTAAAATTTTTTTTTTTTAAATGCGTCTTGCAAACATCAGGTGGACTCATCCGTTTTTGCACTGCTCTCGTTCTACGCAGACGATGGATTCATTAAGAAGCAGCGGCATCTCAAAGCCCAGGCCTTCGCCATTAAGATGAGACCACGCAAGGAGACTCTGGAGGTCAACTTTGTAAGAGTTTCAGCCATCTTTGCTCAAACTCTGAGTATTATGTTTTGTTTTTTTCTTGAGTTAGATGAACCGTGACAGTCTTTATATCTCTTGTGCCCTCTTTACTTCCCCCAGATCGATCTTTATTTCTGCCTGGCGTGTGGACGAGGCGACGAGGAAGACCGGCTGCTGCTGTGTGACGGCTGTGACGACAGCTACCACACTTTCTGCCTCATTCCACCCCTGCAGGACGTACCCAGAGGAGACTGGAGGTGCCCGAAGTGTGTCGCTGAGGTAGGCTACGAGACTCACTGACAAGTTCAAACCTTTAGCTAGACCTTTTACATTTGGTATGCTATCACTGTGTGGATTGCTGTTTTTTTGTGCTCTCTTACAGCTTTAGAACTGGCCCTGACGCAATTATCAATAAATGATTTAACCGCATGATGAATGAAAACCGCTTCATTGATTTCCATATGCATGATTTACTGTTTCCTTTAAGAAACAGTTTTGTTTACAGAGACGTCATGATTCATTTTATTTGTTGTTTCTGTTCTTTTATTTACTTTGAATATTTAAAGTGTCTTCCAGTTCCTGTGTTAAATGTTCATTAGAATTCAAAGGTTATTGATCTTTGAGAGTGGTTTCTATCATTATTATGCCATTTCTGTCATTTTACTTGAAAATGGTCTAAAAACAACGATATTATCATTTATTCCAATAACTTCTTGGACAATTTATCATCCAGCAAAAGTTATTTTTCTTTTCATTACACTTTTTTCAGACTGGATCCAAAAAAGAAGGGACAACTCTAATTTCGTTGCATAATGACCCGAAACTATTTTAAAATGACTGTTTTACCTAAAAAAAAAAAAAAAAACTAACTTTAAATTATACAGAAAACCATTTTACTTAATCATCATCTGATCTCCAGAGCCATTAAAATTGCTATGAAGTGTTTATTTAGCAGGGAAACATGTTTACTGTCAGGCCTCTTGCAAGCTCTGTGTTCTGTAGACCCACTGAGCCTCATTAATATTATGGACACACTGTATCAGTGAGCATAGAGGACTAGGGTTGTGCGGTGACACAGAGATATGAGGTCATATTGGTGTGAAATAGAAGTGGTCCAACAATGGACCCTTGGGGAACCTCACAATTCACTTCTTTTTTTTTCTTTTGGCCAGAATACTAATTACCAAATTAAACAAAGTAGTTCCTGTCTGCCAAATAAGATTTGAGACAGGTTTGTGTGTCAAAACCAGAGTTTTGTTATTGCTGATCACTCGTAATGTCGTCTGTTGTGTATTTTGTTTCAAATTCATGCGCCTTTCTGTTTCCCTCACAGGAGTGCAGCAAGCCCCGAGAGGCGTTTGGCTTTGAGCAGGCTGTGAGGGAGTACACGCTGCAGAGTTTTGGTGAAATGGCCGACCACTTTAAGTCCGACTACTTCAACATGCCAGTTCACGTGAGTAGAACGAACGTTTTGAGCTAGTGTGTCTGACCCGTTGGTGAGGAAATGGAGTCACGGCAGCTTGAACCTCGATCTGAAAGCTCAACAGAGTCCTCCGCGTGTTATTAGATGGTTCCGACAGAGTTGGTCGAGAAGGAGTTCTGGCGCCTGGTCAGCAGCATTGAGGAGGACGTTATCGTAGAGTACGGCGCTGACATCAGCTCCAAGGACGTGGGCAGTGGTTTTCCTATAAAGGACGGCAAGAGGAGGCTTCTGGGAGATGAAGAGGTGAGAACACTCGTACGCCTCACATGGCCTTGGTCTTTGAATTCTGTAATTTAATATGTTTCAGTTGCTATTTAAAAAAAAAAAAAAAAAATCACCCCTGACCTATTCAACAAAAACTGCTGAAATATTAATTCTTAGCCACTAGGCGGCAGTAGTGTCAACGTAAGTTCTATAACTTGTTTCACTGCAACACATTTTTTGATCAAATTAGTTTCGATTTGATGTAATGATAAAATAACTAATGGAAATAACAAAAAGCATATTTCAATTTAGTCCACGTATTGAAGGAAAATTCTGATTCAATTTAAGGCACTGCATTTACGGAAGAGGATTAGGGCCAAGAATTCTGACTCTAAAGTCAGAATTCTTTCCTTTTTTCTAATCCTCTTCTGTACTGCATTACTATAAGGTTTGTGCTTAAACAAAAATGTATGAGGTACATTAATTACTATTTTAAAACATTAATGAGTTATGATAAAAAAATATATATAATTGTAATAATGCCACCTTGCTAAAATAAGTCATTTCTAAGTGTTTTTTTTTTTTTTATTTGTCAAAACATCTTTTGGAAAGAAAAAGATGATGATTTTTTTTTTTTCCCAAAGTCACTTTGGGCAAAAAAAGAGAAAAAAAGTGACGATGTAGTTTGACCCATTAGTAAAGAAGTCCTCGTTTCCTCTTCTGGCAGGAATATGCAAACTCGGGCTGGAACTTGAACAACATGCCAGTCCTGGAGCAGTCCGTTCTCACACACATTAATGTTGACATATCAGGCATGAAGGTGCCCTGGCTGTACGTGGGCATGTGTTTCTCCTCGTTCTGCTGGCACATCGAGGACCACTGGAGCTACTCCATCAATTTCCTTCACTGGTGAGAGATTTTTCATGTAGAGGTGACCGTTATTGCATTGGAGCGGTGTTTCGGAGGGGAAATGCTCTTAAATGAAGTAAAAACATTTTTTTTTGTGATTAACAGTCAAAAACATTGAGCTTGGAAACATGTATGAATGCATAATCGGCAAATAAATTGACTTCGTTTGCAGTCGGTACTTTCTAAGTCATTTTCAAAAATAGACAACAAAATGGGAACTAAAATAGCTCCTTGTGGAACGCCTTCAGATATCATTTTGTGGTGTTTGTGGATTGCTTTTGACAACAATGCAGTTGTTTAAACTCATTGGCTGTCTGGAAATCTGGTGGGAATTATTTTAATCTCAATGTGGTTTAAAATGCAAGCAATATAACTGTTCAATAAACTATATGTTTTTTCTCTCTATTTTTTTTTTAATATTTATTAATCTGTTGCTTTCCTTTGTCTTTCCTCCAGGGGAGAGCCCAAAACCTGGTATGGCGTGCCGGCCTCTGCAGCAGAGAAACTGGAGGCTGTCATGAAAAAGCTGGCTCCGGAGCTTTTTGACTCTCAGCCAGACCTCCTGCATCAGCTGGTCACCATCATGAATCCGAACGTTCTCATGGATCACGGCGTCCCCGTGAGTAACCCAAACACCTGCAGTCTAAATATTTGACTCGACGAGGTGTCTGAGTCGTCTCGTGTGAATAAAATAAATCTCTTCCTCCAGGTCTACCGAACCAATCAGTGTGCAGGGGAGTTTGTGGTAACCTTCCCCAGGGCCTACCACAGCGGCTTCAACCAGGGCTACAACTTTGCAGAAGCTGTGAACTTCTGCACCGCAGACTGGGTTAGGAAAACAAGAACTCCTCTTGTAGGTTTTGTTTCCATTCAAAGCGCTTACATCCTCTCTGCTTTCCTAGCTGCCGTTGGGACGTCAGTGTGTCGCCCACTACCGCCGCCTCCACCGTTACTGCGTCTTCTCCCACGAGGAGCTTCTGTGCAAAATGGTGGCCGATCCCGAGAACCTCGATGTGGAGCTGGCGGCGGCCGTCTTCAAAGAAATGGACAATATGATAGAGGAGGAAACCAAGCTGAGGCAGGCTGTCCAGGAGATGGTGAGTCTTTTCTTTCCGGTTAGCTGAACGCTGATCGTCAGACACGAGTGCAGTCATTGTCCGCTTTGTCATCTCTCCTCAAAGGGGGTGCTCTCATCGGAGCAGGAGGTTTTCGAACTCGTTCCAGACGACGAGCGCCAGTGCTACAAGTGTAAGACGACGTGTTTCCTGTCTGCGCTGACGTGCTCCTGCAGCCCCGATAGGCTCGTCTGTCTCCATCACGCTAAGGACCTCTGCGACTGTCCCCTCGGCAGCAAGTGTCTCCGGTGAGATCCCCTTTTGCTCCTGCTCGACGGCTCAGCGTGGGTTTTGTGGAGCTTCAGCTTAATGGGTAAATGTGTGCAACTGGTTTCTTTCAGATACCGTTACGATCTGGAGGAGTTTCCGTCCATGCTGTACGGCGTGAAGACGCGGGCCCAGTCCTACGACACCTGGGCCAAGCGGGTCGCAGAGGCTTTAGCAGCAGACCAGAAAAACAAGAAAGGTAGACCCGAATTCAGCTGTATAAACACATCCACATGACGATAAAATGGATATTACAGGGTTTCTGTAGAGTCTAGAAAAGACTGGAATTTGATTTGAATGTTTCTCGCAGAACAGGAACCTTCCTGGAACATGTTTATATGTATAAAAAAATGAGCTAAAATCAGAGGTGTGTGAGAGTTTGATTAGCACCAGCAAACTGATTTCCAGACTGATTGGTTTCTCGCTCCTCCTTCCTCTGTGGTAGATCTAATAGAGCTGAAGGTTTTGCTGGAGGACGCCGAGGACAGGAAGTATCCCGAGAACGCTTTGTTCCGCCGCCTGAGGGAGATGGTGAAGGAGGCGGAGACGTGTTCCTCTGTGGCCCAGCTGCTGCTCAGCCGCAAGCAAAGGCACAGGTTGGTTCCCAGCAGGGCTCCAAAACGGCAAAGTTTGAGAAAACTCAGAGTCTGAAGTGTTTTGAAGATCATGAGAATCACTGAAAACCATTTGTTTTTATTTCTAGACTTCATTCCATCCATTCCACCCTCTGTCCATCTATCTTTTTCACCCATCCATCCTCTTTTCTGTCCATACAGAAGATGATTAGAGCTGCTGAAACAAAAACAAAAAAAATCTGATTTTTCTTCTAATTTTATTATTTTTTTCCTTGGTATTTTGATCTCAGAAGATTAAATTAAGATTTTTTTTTTTTTCCCCTTAGCCCAAGCCATCAGACAAAACAAAACTATGGGGTAGAGTCCAAGCCATTAAAATGATTATTACACCAAAATTAAATTACCTATTCAGTTTATTACCTCTCAAAATTCCACACCCTATATTTAAGACCCTGGACAAAATGATAAACAACTTTATTTGGGAGGGGAAAAAGCCTAAAATGTCTGTCCTAAAACTCCAAACTAAAGTAGAATACGGAGGATTACGACTTCCCAATATGCAACTTTATCAGGAAGCTTTTGCAAGCGCACAAATAACATCAATTATGCTACACAACCACAATAGTCCAATCTGGGTGAGCTTGGAAGGTGAAATAAATGCTCCATTTAAAGCTTTTGATTATCTATCCCAACATTCAAATGATGGAGTTAAATCCAATCCAATTATCACTCACACTAAAAAGGTTTGGCAGCAGTTACATAAAAAAGCAAACAGCTGTCCTTTCGCTCAGGGAACAGCCTCAATGTGGAATAACCCAAAAATAAAAATAGGGGGGAAAATGATTTTTTGGAGGAGCTGGCATATAAAAGGGATTGACCGTATAAACTGCTTCTTCAAAAATGGTACCTTATTGTCATTTCAACAATTTCAAGAACTATACAAGCTGAACCACAAAGATTTCTGGAAGTTCCTACAAATTAGAGACTGCCTTACAAAATTAAAGAATCCTGAGGGAACCATACAAATGGAATCACCAATATACACCATGTTTAATAAAGTAAAAGACTCCCCAAGACGGGTAAGTCATATTTATAACTATCTGATTGAGAACACTTGCAATATTAATACAGGACTTAAGAAGGTATGGGAATCAGAGTTAAACATAAAGTTCACAGAGGAACAGTGGGCTGCAATAGTCAAACAAATGTTAAAGCCCATGAGAGATGCACGCTCCAAACTGATACAGTTCAAAATTCTGAATCGATTATATTGGACACCAGTTAAATTATTCAAAGCTAGAATAAGTAACTCTGATATTTGCTGAAGATGCAAACAGAGCTCAGGAGACATGCTTCATATGTTCCTCATGGTTCCGAAACTAATTTCCTATTGGCAGGAGGTCATGGGGAAAATTAACAGCACCCTCAACTCCAACCTATTGTTGACACCTACACTGGCACTTCTTAACTTCTTGGATTATAAAGTCAAAATAGGAACAAAAAGAGTACAGTGGTTAAAAATAGCCCTCACAACGGCTAAACGAGTTATATTAAGACACTGGAAAGGTCAAAGTATCCCTACTTATACAGAATGGTATGCGGCACTTTTAGAAACTGCTTCTTATGAACGACTCATCTACAAGATAAACAGTCAGATTGAGGCGTATCAGAGTATGTGGGAACCGTTCTTAAAACCAGAGAGGAAAGGCTCAAACACCATTGGTCCAGAATAAAAGATAGTGTGTTTGTACTGTTTATTTACATTTTTTATTTTTTTTTTTGTCCTTTTCCTTTAGCTCCTTCTGCTGGCTGGTGTGGGGGGAGTACGGGAGGATCGGGAGGGATTCAGGGGGGAAAATATTAAAAACTCAAATCCTTCTCTGTATAACTACCTAAGGTTGTATACTTCACAGTAGTGATATTGTTAACATTGGTTTCACTGTATGTTTAATTGTTGAAGGATTTAATAAAGATTGAAAATTGAAAAAAAAAAAAAAAAAAGATTTTTTTTTAAGTAGTCCTAATTCCGTTCCTCATTCTCTTTCCCTGTTTCTTTCTTCCCCTCGGTTTATATTTTACTGGTTCTTTTACTTTGTAATGACTGTAAAAAGTATCTGCCATTCCATCAGAGTGAAACTTTGTATTCATACTTTACTGATGGATTTCATTAGCATGAAAGATGTTTCTGTGTAATCGCATCTACTTTGGTTAGTCACATTTGTATCAAGAAAGTGCTGCGTTGTTAATTTAAAAAAATAATAATAATAAAATGATCTCGTGTTCAGTTATGTATTCGTCTGCTTTAAATGAGAACCGGGAGTTTTCTCTGTTTTTGCAGCAGTCGCCTTCGTTCTGACAGTAGCCGCAACCGCACCAAGCTGACTGTGGACGAGCTCAAAGCTTTCGTGGAGCAGCTCTTCCGGCTGCCCTGCATCATCAGCCAGGCGCGACAAGTCAAAGTTCGTCTCAAATCCTATAACCTTCCTCCTCCTTCAGCAGCATCAAACACCTGTTATTTTGTTTTATTTTTGTTTTTTTTATGCTCTCCGTGTCTCCAGGAGTTACTGGAGACGGTGGAGGACTTCCACGAGCGAGCCCAGGTGGCTCTGTCCGACGAGATGCCCGACTCCTCCAAGCTGCAGGAGCTTTTGGACCTGGGCAGCGGCCTGGATGTGGAGCTTCCTGAGCTGCCCAAGCTAAAGCAGGAGCTGCAGCAGGCACGCTGGCTTGATGAGGTGGGCGGGTGGTGCCGATTGTTTTTTAAGGTTTTTTTATGCCTCTAGTGAGCTTTATTTGAAAAAGTTAAGACAGGAAAGCATGATAAAGAGAGAGGGGGAATACATACAGCAAAGGTCACCAGATCGGGAATCGAACCTGCGACAGCGGCGTTGAGGACTAAGGCCTTTTTATGTGGGTAGTGCTTAACCCCTGGTGTTGCTAATCATTAATGTGGCATATACTGTTTGGAAAAGGGTTTGATTCTATCACAGGGCGTCAACGCATCTTTAAAAAAGTCTTATTTGTTTATCTAAAACTATGGCCTTAAAATGTCTTAAATTAATTTTGAAAAGTAAGTTGGACTTTAATATCTAAGATTTTTTTCTTGACCGAAACTGTTTAATGTCGTTTTTTTTTTTTTTTTTTTTTTTTCTCATGGGACTTTTCTGTCAGGCAAAAGTTAGAGTCGCACTCAGAAATCCTCATTCCTCAACACGTTGAGGCCACCGCTAACTAGTGGCTAAAAAACTCCTGCTAGTTAGCGCCTAGCTTAACTGTTGAAAGCAAAATTAACAAATATAAATCCAAACTTAACTTATGGTTCCAGCGAAACCGTTCTATATTACGATGAATTTAATAAAACAAAAATTAAAAGTCTGCCAAGAGTAATATCACCTTGTAGCCCTCAATCCCAAATAGCATAATTAAGACCATCAATCAAATGAAGGTGAATTTAATTTCTCCAAATTATCCCTTCTGTATTTTTGCATCTATCATGGTTAAATGGAAATTTATCTCCAGTGTACTGAATGACCTGACATTCTATTCACAATGGCTTTTAAAAGTCTTAGATTTGGGTTGGTGAAGCCTGCAGAAACCAAGTGTCTGTGAGGGGAGATGCTTCTTTTTGCTTGCTAGCAGTGATAAAGTTGTACAATATTTTTAGAACTCAAAACAAACTAAGCAGGTTTTTTGTTTTTTGTTTTGTTTTTTGCTTCTTCTGCCATCTTTCTGTAACCGAAGGTCCGTGGCACCCTCTCTGAGCCGCACCGCGTCACTCTGGAGCTAATGAAGCGGCTGATAGACTCTGGAGTCGGCTTAGCGCCGCATCACGCTGTGGAGAAAGCAATGGCAGAGCTGCAGGAAGTCCTCACCGTCTCAGAGAGATGGGAGGATAAAGCACGGGCCTGCCTGCAGGCTAGGTAACGATTTCCATCCTAAAATACTTCTTTGAATTCCTAATGTTCGGATGTAGAACGCCGCCCCTCTGCCTGTGTGTCCTCTTGTAAACCCAGGCCTCGCCACAGCATGGTGACGCTGGAGAACATTGTGCTGGAGGCAAGGAACATCCCAGCATATCTGCCTAATGTTCTGGCTCTGGAAGAGGCCCTGCAGAAGGCCAAGGACTGGACCTCCAAGGTGGAGGCCATCCATAGTGGAAGCAGCTACGCCTACCTGGAGCAGCTGGAGAGCCTGCTGGCCAGAGGCCGCTCCATCCCCGTGCGGCTCGATCCCCTCGGACAAGTGGAGTCTCAGGTGGCCTCGGCTCGAGCCTGGAGGGAGCGGACCGCCCGCACCTTCCTCAAGAAGAACTCCACCTACACCCTGCTGCAGGTAGGGAAACCCTAGCATACCCTACCTCTGAACTTTTTCACATATCTATTTAAATTGAGGAGTGGAAGGAAAATTCTGTTGAATATTTATGATTTTAAAAACAAAAGTGCTCAGTGCATTATGTTGAACCCTCTTCGGTTGATACGGTGATAATAAACCGCGTTCCAAATTATTATGCAAGTGATATTTTCTCAGATTTTCTTAAATGCTCAATGCAAATGATGGTCAGTATAATTTTCAAGTCATGAACTATTACAGTATAAATCCAATTTTACTGAACAAAGCTCCCCATGAGAACAGTATTTTTTTCAAAAATAAAAAACTCAAAATGCACTGTTCCAAATTATTTTGGTCAGAGGAGGATGGTGACCACACCATGAGTTTCTCCCCTTTCATGCACATAGCAGCCAATGACACAGTGGTGTTCCTTGCAGCAGTCATTGTCACGCATGAAGATGATTTTACTACTGAAGCTACAGCTCTTCTTTTTGAGCCATGGAAGAAAGTGATCAGTCATAAAGTCCATATACTTTGCTGAGGTCATTTTCACACCTTCATGGATTCTACATCATGTGATTCCCCCATCAAAAGCATACTTGGAGTTTCCCGTGGCACCATTCAGGTGTGCAAAACGCCTGGCTGGACCTAGCCACACCTTTGAGGTGAAGCTCCTCCTCTGAAGGTTTTGAGCTTCCTCCTCGCAGAGCAGCCTTTCCCTGCATCTCCCCCATCTAGCTCCTTCAGACTAGCCAACAGCAGTTAGCAAACACCGGGTGGAACTGCGTATCTGCTGGAATATTTCTCAGTACATTGCAGAGTACGTCGCTGACGTCAAAGGGTTAATACAGGGGCTATGTTGTGATGCATCCCTAAAGGAGCTGTTTCCAGAGGATTTCTTAAAGAGACAGAGACCCAATTTCAAGATGAAGTCAAATTTCCTTTAAGTCGTAGCTTTTCTAAAACAGCTGAAGGTGTTCCGGTTACTTGATTGTGCTGTAAAATAGCACTTTGTACCTGAAAAATACATCATACTGCCCCTTTAAATATTGTGTGGCTGGATTTATTTATTCATCATATAGAATTCCCGACAAAAATGATCGATATTTTGATATTTTTCTCAGTATATCTTTGACTCAATAATAGCGGTTTAAAAGTATAAACCATAGGAAGCAGGTTACATCCGGTGTGATTCTGGGGTACAAAATAAAAAAATTCCCTTACTTATTTTTGGCTTTTTGAAGGTTCTCAGTCCTCGTGTGGACATCGGCGTGTACAGCAACAGCAAGAGCAAGCGGAAACGCGTCAAGGAGCTCATGGAGAAGGAGCGGAGCGGCTACGACCCCGACGCCCTCAGCGACCTGGAGGAAAGCCTGGAGGAGGCCCGAGACCCCTCGGCCGTGGTGGCCGCCTTCAAAGCCAAGGAGCAGAAGGAAGTGGAGGCCATCCACTCGCTCCGCGCCGCCAACTTAGCCAAGATGGCCATGGCGGACCACATCGAGGAAGTCAAGTTCTGCCTGTGCCGGAAGACGGCCAGCGGCTTCATGCTGCAGTGCGAGCTGTGCAAGGACTGGTTCCACGGCGCCTGTGTCCCTCTGCCCAAGACGGGGACGCAGAAGAAAGTGGGCGTCAGCTGGCAGAGCAACAGCAAAGACTCCAAGTTCCTGTGTCCGCTGTGCCAGAGGTCAAGGAGGCCGAGACTGGAGACCATCCTGTCCCTGCTGGTCTCTCTGCAGAAGCTGCCGGTGCGTCTGCCGGAAGGAGAGGCGCTGCAGTGTTTAACGGAGCGGGCTATGAGCTGGCAGGTATTCACGCCAAACTCTTCTCCTACGTTTTTTTGTTTGTTTGTTTGTTTGTTTGTTTTTCCTTCTCTTTTTTTTTTTTTTTTTTTTTTTTTTTTTTTTTAGTGTTGGCTTTCAGATTAATTTGCTTCTTTTCGCCCAATTGTCTTTTCAGGATCGAGCACGTCAAGCCCTGGCCACCGAGGAGCTGTCCTCAGCTCTGGCGAAGCTTTCCGTGCTCAGCCAGCGCATGGTGGAGCAGGCGGCGAGGGAGAAAACCGAGAAGATCATCAACGCCGAGCTGCTGAAAGCGGCCGCCAACCCTGACCTGCAGGTGAGCCTTTAAAACCCTTTAATGTCTGTGAAGAAGTCGCCGCTGTTTGGTTAAGCTTTTTAACCAAAAACAATGAATAAAATGGAAATTAAAAACCATAAATGAAATCGATAAAATATCTAAACATCAATACCGTTCAAAAAATAACAATCGTCAGAATGGAAGTTATTGACCACATTTTAATTTGTCATGCGATTCATTGATTTGAAATCCAGCTGAGTTTTCCAGCGTCGAGCTGAAACCAGACGCTGTAACCTTCTCCGTTCTGCAGGGTCACATCCAGACCTTCCAGCAGTCCGGTTTCAGCAGAGCGGCTTCACCACGGCCGTCTGTGGACTACGATGACGAGGAAACGGATTCAGACGAGGACATCAGGGAGACTTATGGTTACGACATGAAGGTAAGTGAGGGGGGAAGATTTCCTACACAGCCTGAAAAGGTCTGGAATATGATCTCAGTATTTTCCAGTTGTGGAAAAGTATGAGAAAATAAAGTAAGATAATTACTTACTTTCTTGGTCTGGAAATACAGAAGATATTTGTATTTTCAGATCATATGTTACTTTGTCTAGATGTGTCTTTTACTTCCTTGTGTGTTTTCTTCTTGTTTCAAACCTTTCTTTATTTATTTGTTCCTTTGTATCTTTTTCTTTGTTCCTTTATTTTTGTTTTTTTAGTTACTGTTTCTTTTAAAAGAAGAAAATAAGTTTCTTTATTTATTCCTTTGTTTCTTTCTTCCTTTTACTTTCTGCCTTAAATTTTTGTATCCTTTATTTCCTCCTCTCTTTCTTTTTTTTCGTTGTTGTTACAGGCCGGCTCTATTTTTATTTTTATTTTTTTACAGTTTGCCATAACTTTAAATATGAACTTTATTTGTTTTATGCTATAAAATGCACAGGGAGGACTGAGACCTCTGGAAAGTGGAGCGTGTAATTTGTGGAAAGCGTGTCAGAACCCCGTGTTGCCTTCAAATGCTCCCAGAGTTCCTCTGTAATTGTGACGTGTGCTTGTCCAGGACCCAGGTGAGGTGAAGCCCTACCTGTTTTGCGATGAAGAGATCCCTGTGAAGTCTGAGGAGGTGGTCAGCCACATGTGGCCCGCCGCCACGCCTTCATTCTGCGCCGAACACGCCTACTCGTCAGCTTCCAAGTCCTGTGTGCAAAGTGAGCGCTCGCTTTTTCCTTTTTTCTTTTCTTTTTTTCTACACACATTTTCCTTCCATTCAGATGCATAGTTTGTCTTACTTCCAAATATTTTGCACTTCAGACCTCAGCACACCCAGAAAGCAACCGCGGAAGACCCCCCTGGTGCCCCGGAGCCTGGAGCCCCCGGTGCTGGAACTGTCCCTGCAGGCTAAGGCGCAGCTGGAGGACCTGATGATGCTGGGAGACCTGCTGGAGGTGTCCCTGGATGAGACCCAGCACATCTGGAGGATTCTCCAAGCCACGCACCCTCCCTCTGAGGAGAGATTCTTGCAGGTCATGGAGGTCAGGGAGCGCATCGATTGTGCAACTAGATGCGACAACTTAAAAATGGAAGAATAGCGGGGGAGAGTGCCGGGGTTGTGTGTGAACGAATTGAAATGCTTTATGTGCATTTCCATACGCCTTGAGCTATAAACGCATATTTATAAATGCTACAAAAACGAAACAGTTTCAGATTTTTATTTGGGCTGAAGCGATTAATGGAATGAATTGTGACTCATCAGCGACTGAAATAATTGTCAACTAATTTAGCAATCGATTAATTGTGAACTGACTCTAAAAGTGGTCACTTGTTGAAAGAGCAACACAGTCGGGGCAGTAAATGAGCCTAAACTGGACAACAAATATATACAGTTTGTATTATCTGACAATGTACTCTAACCAGAACTCCTCAGTTTCAAATTCTGTAAATAAAAAAATCTCGTATTAATCAGATTTTGCTATGTTTATTTATCCCAAAAATATTCAACAGACTAATATCAAGTTTTTTTTGTTTTGTTTTGTTTTTTGCCAGGGATGCATCCTTTGCTATAAATGGCTTATAAATTTTTATTTCTTATTCAAAAAAGTTATTGCTTATTTGCATCTTTACAGTTTATTTCTAATTTTGTGTACAACCTTTGGTCTCGTTCCAAATGTGGAGCAGTTTTCGGGGCGTGGCTACTTCTGCAAGTCAAAACTTTGGCAAAATATTGAACTTTTTTTTCCCTTTTTGCAGCCTGACAACTCGCTGCTGGAGAAACCGCTCAAAATCAAATTTAAAGATTCCGAGAAGAAGCGAAAGCGGAAGCTGGAGAGAGCCGAGCAGCACCACATGCTGATGGCCGCCGCCGGTGGCGCGGCTGCCGCTGCCGCCGCCACCATGGGAGACATGAGGCTGCAGAAGTCCAAGGAGCTGAAACGGGTCGGCCTGGAGCTCGGCCTCGGCGGCAAGCCCAAGAAGAAGAAGCTGAAGCTCAACCTGGAAAAGAACCGGGAGATGAAACAGCTGGCCAAGCGGTTGGCCAAGGAGGAGAAGGAGAGGAAGAGGAAGGAGAAGGCAGCCGCAAAAGCCGAGGCCATCAAGGATGTGCTGGAGAAGAGGAAGGAGAAGAAGATCCTGGACATCCCGTCCAAATACGACTGGTCGGGCGCCGAGGACTCCAACGATGAGAACGCGGTGTGTGCGGCGAAGAACTGCCAGAGGCCGTGTAAAGACAAGGTGAGCACGAGGTCACTTCCCCCGCTGTGGGTCCAGACGCGTCCTGCTGAGAAAGTGGCACAACAGGGAAACACAGATGATTGACAGACAGAGAGCTCAGAGGGCAGACAGAGCAGACAGGGCTGGCTCCAAAAAACTGAGGCTCTGCTTAGGAATACAAGCTCCTTCAATAAATATTAATATGCAAGAATTTATAAAATGTAGGTCATTTAAGTTCTATACTTCCTTGTGTTCTGTTTCTCCCTTCTTGTTTTCTGTCTTTGTTTTCTTTCTTTCTTTGCTGTCTTTTCTTCCTCTTTCTTGTGTTTGTTTTTTTTTCTTTCTCAAGAAAGAGAACTTCTTGTTTCTTTCATTCTTTCCTGTTTTCTTCCTTTCAAAGACCATGTGAAGCATCATCCTTTATTTGAGGTTTCCTCGGGGGCGTTGGCTACAAATACGTCAGCTTTTATTTCCTCCTCTTTAAAATTTTTCTCCAAACATCCTAATTGCGTTTCCGTTCCGTCTCCAGGTGGACTGGGTGCAGTGCGACGGCGGCTGCGACGAGTGGTTCCACCAGGTCTGCGTGGGCGTGTCGTGCGAAATGGCGGAAAACGAGGACTACATTTGCGTGGACTGCTCTGAGAAGGCGGCGGGCGCGGTCGACGGCGCGGCCCTGGAAGACGTGGCGGCGGAGAGCATCGTGGTCTTGTCTCCGTGCGGCGCGGCGGCGGCCATGGCTCCGTGGTCCGCCGCGTCCCTCTTAAGTCCACCGGCGTCACACCAACAGCAGGAGCCTCGACAGGACAGCTAGCGCTAAAAACTGGGGCGTGCACGACTAGAAGAACTCTGCGTAGAGGCTCGTTCCGAGGATTTCTGGTACCGTATGGATTATGAAGCACAAGAAATGATGAATTCTCTGTGGCTCAATAAGAAAAAGGTTCTCTCTGACGTCTGAGATGTGGTGATGCTCCTCCTGTAAATGGTGTCGGTCTACAACAACACTTCCTCCCTTAACCTTCCCGCTGCCCTGAGAGAGGTCGAGTGGACCCCACGCGCGCTTTTAGGATTTATTTTTTTTCTCTCTCTCTCTCGTGGTTTCAGGAACTGACGGAGCAGCGATATCCACTGCGCTCTTCCGGAACATGGCGCTCACACTGCAGGAGGGTTAAAATAGTTCTCTGGTTTTATTAATTTACAGTGAAGCACTCGCACATTTCCTCAAGCTGCTCGGTTTAGTCGGAAGAGATGAACATGTTCCCAATCCTGGGACATTCTGTTGCCCTCTGACACTCACTGTTGCCCTCTGACTCTCTGATAAAAAAAATAAAAAAAAACAAAGAAAAAAAAACATCTCAGTGAGTAGGACTCGAGACTAGGAGGAAACAAAAAAAAACAGTTAAAATGTAGTGGGAATTATTTATAATGTATATAACTTTCAAACAGTTGGAAAAAAATGGTTTGTGGCTTTTTGATTTCTCACCTTTTAATAAACGATTCCTAGTCAAATCGTACACATTTGCTTTCCTCTTTCTGCACCTCAATATAACACCAGTGTGAAATGCTTTGTGGTTTGTTTGTGCCAAAAATAATTGTAAAGACGCTAAACTATGTCAAAGGTCACCACCTGGCCGCATGGTCACAAGCAAGTTATTTCTCTTATACCTTCAGTAGCTTCAAAAGACTAATACAATTAAAATAAAAGTTGCAGAGAGCCGCAAATGTCACTTTTTGAATGAACACATCACACAATTTTAGATGGAGCCCGATGATTGTGCCGGCGCCGACTTATCCGAGTCCAATCCGGCAGAAACTGACCTCAGCTGCTTCTGTCAATGTATTGACAGGAGGAGTCGTGCGCCACATCCATGTAATGAACAATAAGAATGCCTAACCTTTGCTTACGCCACAACGCTTCACCAGTTCCCATCCAAAGCACCGAGCCCAGTTGGAACCTGGTTATTCTCTGCAAACCTCCATCATTTTCAATTTCTTTCACAGCACCTTTATTCAGCGGAGATGCGCTGCAGCTGAAACAGACACAGGAGACTGGGCAGGGTCAAAGGTCGCCCTGTCTGACTCTTATGTTGCGCCTTATTTTAACTGTCGAGACGTGGTCGGCGATGTACTTTGCACCCAAGGGGGGCAGATGGAGGGGAAAGAGAGTGCAAGGCCAGCCTCGGGTTTAGCGTTACAAAGCCCCGCCCCCTCCCCCCCCCCCGCGCCTTTTCACTGCCACGTTAAATACTAAAACTTTCAGCTTTTCTGGATAAAGATCTCCAAACACCCTCAACCCCCAGAGACGCTTCAGAGGTGACGCCACGATGAAAGGTAGACATTCTTTTACTATTATTTGTTGTTTGTTTTTGTTTTTCCTTTCCTACTTTTTCCAACCTGAATCAGCCTTTCTCCGTCGGTTTCCGTTCGCCTCACAGGAGCAAAGGCAGGCCATCCGAACCGCAGCCACCGCGTCAAGGAGGCGCTTCCAGCCTCGGAGGAGAAGATGGAGGAGCGGGGTCAGTGGGGCAACAAGCTGGAGTTCGTCCTGTCCGTGGCCGGCTCCATCATCGGCCTGGGCAACATGTGGCGCTTCCCCTACCTCTGCTACAAGAACGGAGGAGGTGAGTAGAGATACGACGCGAGCTTTGCGAAAAGGTTAAAGGTCAACGGCTGGCATCGAAACTAAAAGAAGTTGTAGAAGGGCAAATTTTCCTCTTAAGTTTAAGAAATTGTTGGTTGAGATTGTTGGTGTAGCTGCCAAACGGGACACCGCCTCCTCCCCCCAGCCCCTCACGCCCCTCCTGTCCCTCTGTCCCTCCACGGGGCAGCAGGAAGGGTCAGAGTTCAGGATAAAGCAGGGTCAGACAGCTGTTGTTGCCCCTCGCTTTCACAGCAGCTGTTCCCGCAGAGAGCCGGAAATCTGAGCACCACCCAAAGTTTTGTAGAGGAAAAAAAAATATATAACCTCCAACCTTCCTCTTTTTTTTTATACATAAAGTTTCAGTACAAAGACAACATTAAGGCAACATGTGCAATAAATAATCCAGCTCCTCCTGTCTACTATGCTCAGGTGCGTTTCTAATCCCGTACCTGATCTTCCTCTTCACCTGCGGCGTTCCCGTCTTCTTCCTGGAGGTCGCCCTGGGTCAGTACACCAGCCAGGGAGGAATCACCTGCTGGAGAAAAATCAGTCCCCTGTTCGAAGGTAAGGAAAGAGCGGGAAACTTCCCTACGATTTTCTCAGATTACAGTCACAAAGTAAAGTTTATTTTATTGGGACAAATCTGTCTCTACAAGCTCCGCACTTCTGGATTCTTTGCCCATCTGTGAACAATCTTTTTTTTTTTTTTTTTTTGAGATAGGTTGTAGACTTTTAGTTCTTTCGATTTCCAGCCCTGGACTTTGACTGGACCATTCTAGACATGCCTGCTGATCCATTTACGTAATCATCCTTTCCGCAGGTCTTGGCTACGGTACTCAGGTGATTGTGACTCTGCTGAACTTCTACTACATCATTGTCCTGGCCTGGGGGATTTTCTACCTCTACTACTCCTTCTCTTGGGACCTGCCTTGGTCGTCCTGCAACAACACCTGGAACACAGGTAAGGAATCTGGGGAAAACCGTCTCGAATGCCCCATCCGTAGCATCGAGTTGCCATCATTTCTAGACTTTTCCCCCTCGCAGAAAACTGCGTCGAGTTCCAGAGGAGAAACGCTTCCGTCGCCGAAGAGGCCAACCTGAACACGACTTCTCCCGTCATGGAGTTCTGGGAGTGAGTTGTCGAGCTGCTGCTTCCGGGCCCGTTCCGGACGATTCTCTCTCGTCGATTGTTTCTCATCTGAATGTTCCCGACCGCGCAGGAGGAGAGCGCTGAGGATCTCCTCCGGCATCGACCAAATGGGCTCTCTGAACTGGGACATGGCGCTGTGTCTGCTCATCGCCTGGGTCATGTGCTACTTCTGCATCTGGAAGGGGGTGAAATCCACAGGAAAGGTGGGTCGGGATCAGAAAATGAAGCTCTGCCCCAATCTGAACTCGATTACAAGACGCAGATGTGCCTTTGAGGGGCTGGGAGGCGCGTCAAGGGAAACATCTGCTATTTGTTTTGGAAGGATTCGTGTTTGCGTGTGTCTTACCCTCGTGTCCCTCGCCGTTATAGGTGGTCTACTTCACCGCGACCTTTCCTTATCTGATGCTGGTTGTGCTGTTAGTCAGAGGACTCACTCTGCCTGGTGCCGGGATTGGCATTCAGTTCTATCTGTACCCCGATCTGGGTCGACTGGCTGATCCACAGGTACGGTTCGAGAAAGAAACCATTTGAAAAACTCTCTAATCAGATTGATAAAAGCCAGCGAAGGGCAGAAAAATCCAGACATCCCATGATTCTCAGCTGGGAAGCAAAGAATTAGTAAGATTTGTTTTAAGGCGAAATGAGTCAATGATTAAGACATGAGATGTTTTGTCTTGTTCTTTGGTGTTTATTTTATTGATGTACATCCTCAGTTGCTACTTTTCACGAGACGTATAACTAAACTTCAGTCCTTTCCAGTTTCACAAAAGAAAAAATAAAGGAAAAAGTCGGAGCATCAGTACTTCATTATCTTTGAAAACTATTGCTTCTTCTTCGTACAGATTTATTCACCATGCCTGAGGATTATGTCGTTAAGATGGTTCTAGTGGAAACTACAGTGATAGTTATGTATCAAGCCTTTCGGCCATTAGCTTGTCACTTTTCCACTGTCAGTTGGGAGAATTCAATCTGCTAAATTTTGTTTTTATTTCTTCCGGAATCATTTTTGATCCGCTTTGTTAGTAGCATAACTCACACATTTTAGATATTTTACTTACAGTGTCAAATGTTAAGAAAAAATAAATAAATTACCAATCCTCAAAAAATCCTCTTCATTGGTAATCAACAAAAGAATATCGGTTTTCTGATGTAAACATTCATTATAGTTAGAACAAATATTATATTGCGTTTTTATTAATTTAGTGTAAAATAATGGGTTTTTTGAATTTAATCAAGAAGTTTTAGTTTTGTTTTGTTTTTTTGGACTACCAAAAAGTCTAGGTTCGGTCAAGCTGTTCATAATTTATGCTTAAGATAAGTTCGTGGATTTCCGTTGCACATTAAAATGAAACTGATGACAGGTGTGGATGGATGCCGGGACCCAGATCTTCTTCTCCTACGCCATCTGCCTCGGCTCCTTGACTGCTCTGGGGAGCTACAACAAATATAACAACAACTGCTACAGGTGTCTCGACTTGTACTAAAATTTCTTTCATAAATTTTACAGCAAATATTCTTCTTTCCTATCTCAAACGTGTTATTGCTGTGAAGACTTTTGATGTGTGTTTCGGTAGAGATTGCCTGGCTCTGTGCTTCCTGAACAGCAGCACCAGCTTCGTGGCAGGCTTTGCCATCTTCTCCATCCTGGGCTTCATGTCCTACGAGCAAAACGTTCCCATATCCGAAGTGGCAGAGTCCGGTGAGAGACTAGAAACACAGCGCCGGAGCATCGGCGAGCATTTCGTTCTGCGCTTCAGCCACAGTGAACCTCCACGCTCTGATCGCCTTTGCAGCCACAAGTTAAACATGAAGTTTTCCACATTTTCAAAATTCTTTACAAACAAAAGGTCTGAAATAATAAGTGTCCTTTTGTATTCGGCCCGTTTTACTCTGATAGAAAAAAAAAAACTTAAAAAAAAAATCCAACTCAAGCCATTGCCTTCAGAGTTCACCAATTTTTTCTCCTCTACTCTACTACTCTAGAGTAGTAGAGTAGAAAAAGTAGATTTTTTTGCATGAAATCTCAACAAAAAGTTGAAAATGTATGAATATGTTTTTCTGTCTTTTGAAAAGGACCCGGCCTGGCCTTCATCGCCTACCCCCGTGCCGTCTCCATGATGCCCTTCTCTCCCTTGTGGGCCGCGCTCTTCTTCGTCATGATAGTTTTTCTGGGTCTGGACAGCCAGGTAGCCAGCTTTGCACCTTTTTTTTGCCGCCATGACAAAAGGGGCTGCTGGGTTTCTTGCATACTTAGTGATTGTTTGGTTATTTAACAGTTTGTGTGTGTGGAAAGCCTGGTAACGGCCATCGTTGACATGTACCCCACTGTGTTCCGGCGCAAGAATCGCAGGGAACTGTTCCTGTTAGGGGTGGTCCTCTTCTCGTTCCTGATGGGCCTCATCATGCTGATGGAGGTAGGGGCGGGGATAACAAATGCATTCACGTGAACAATATCTGTAAATATGACTATATTCTGTACATTGTAAGTCTTAAATTGTTATTTTTTTAAAGGGTAATTATTATATAAAATGTACATTTTTGAGCTCTACATCATGTCATAATGTTGGTTCCCTCATTAAAAACATTCTCTGGGGTGTTGCTTGGATTCTTTCATGCGGGCTTGACGAATTCTTGAATCTCCTATGACTCACCCGCTCCTTCAGACTAGCCAGCAGCAATTAGCAGACACCTGGTGGAAGTGTACATGAGCTGAGTTCACAACACGAGCTGCTTCTCAGTGCTACGGTGGTTACAAACATCATTCAAGGGTTCAAAGCGGAGCGATGTTGCGATGACTTCATGAAGACGGAGTTTCAGAAAAAGCAGGAGATTTTTAAAGCGCCGCTTAGGGAAATCCATTGACCTTGACATTTATTGCAGATAAGGTTCCTTCTCGCGGAAATGGATTCAAAATAAAATTTTAGTTCTTCAACGTTTTTTCTTTGTATGCCTTCTGAAAGAAAACTGAAAGATAAATCTGTCACAAGGTGACCCGCGGCTGTATTTATTTCCAGGGAGGAATGTATGTTTTCCAGCTGTTCGATTACTACGCAGCCAGCGGGATGTGTCTTCTCCTCATGTCCATCTTTGAAACCGTCTGCATCGCCTGGGTTTATGGTGAGCAACCAACAAACTAGTCCCTGGAGACTCGATGCTTGGAGATTTTTAGGCCCTGTGTTGCGATGTTTGTCCTCGTCGCATCTTTGCAGGTGCGGACCGTTTCTATGACAACATTGAGGACATGATTGGCTACCGTCCGGGACCTTACATCAAGTACTGCTGGTTGTTCTTCACCCCAGCCACGTGCATTGTGAGGATCACTGCTGAGGAAACCTTCAAGTTGCTGGGATTTTTCGATTTCCCATCGTAACATTTGAAATTCTTGTCTTTTTGCCTCTACAGGGGACATTTGCCTTCTCCCTCATAAAATACACTCCTCTGAAGTACAACAACGTGTACGTGTATCCGTGGTGGGGATACTTCATAGGCTGGCTGCTTGCCCTTTCCTCCATGGTCTGCATTCCTCTATGGATGGCTTACAAGATCAGCACTACACAGGGAACACTCAAAGAGGTATGCAGGTCCTCTTGATGCGTTTATTTCAAGATTGGACTAACTCGAAAGTGTCTTGCAAAAGTAGTCATGCTCTTTTTACAAATAAAAATCTGAAAAAAGTGACATGCGTTTCTCTTCAGCCCCCCTGAGTCGTTCACCGACACTCTTAAGTCTTTTTGGGGTACGTCTCTTGTTGGCGTCGGCATTTATCGTATTGTCTTAAAATTTCTTATCGTGATGCGAATTTTGATTTCCATAAATTTCAGTTAATGTTGAAAAAAAGCTGACGACAGTGCTATTCTTGCTAGCTATCCCACTGTTTATCTTTATTTTTTCACAAGAGCGTCAATAAATATCAGTAAATTCAAAAATATGATGAAGTCTCTGTGGGTCGCCACATAAATCATGCTTCTTTACGTAAGCGGCGTACAAAAGAAGCTTATTTCAAAAATATTTGTTCTTCAAGAGCGGTGTTTGTGGTAATATGAAGGCGATGGCTTGCTGTCACTGCCATATAGTTTCCTACAAAGATTTGATAAATAACACTTTTGTTGTTATCATAATAGTATTGAAATATATTGTGATAAAATTCTAAATCTGTATCATCCACACCTAATTTTTTGTCTGAATGGCACCATGGATGGGGCCTATATATATATATATATATATATATATATATATATATATATATATATATTTTTTTTATATGGTACTTTTGTTCCGCCCTCTCAGATGTTGCCCTGGGCATGTGCCCATAAGGGCTATGTGGAAAATCTGCCTCTTTCTTTGCAGAACTAGGAAAGAAATTCCTCCTGCATCTTTGTAAGATAGCCAAAGATTCTCTGTTGTTTCTGAGTTGCTATTTTATGTATCATTTGATTTATTTATTGATTTGTCTGCAGCGCATCCAGGCGCTCGTCACACCATCCGATGATTTACCTAAAACCAAAAGGGAGCAGGAGAGGTTATTGGCTATCTTTGTTCCCGAGGACGACTCAACCGCAATGACAAACGGCAACTTTCCTGTGTCAGAGAGAGATTCTACCTTGTGAAGTCCCGTAGGTGCACCTTATCTTAACGAAAAATAACTAAGAACATCAAAGAGTTCTTTGCTTCTCCTCACAAATGCAGACGCATTAAGAGGAAGAAGAAGGAAAAAAGTCACCGTCTTTACCCGCAATCATGCCTAAAAGTGAAATTAAGAATTCAGGAGATACAGAGGAAGTTCAGCGCTGGGTTTGGTGTATTTGTTCACCGACAGAAAAAGTAGGGATGAAAATAATTTTTTAAAAGCAATGTGCCATTTTTAAATTATTTAAATTTAAAGAAATATTGACAACATATTGGATTGATAAAGTAAACATCATAATGTTCTTTTATATTCGGTAATCTTTATATCTTCTTTTATCTCATTAAATAAATGCTTGCAGAAGTCATTCTGCGGTATTTAAACTATTTAGAGTTAGTGTGTTATCCTTTGTTGTAGAAATGGGAATAAACACAAATATAAAGTAGCTATAGACATTATTCTATTGCTACGTCGCACAAGGCTAACACAAGGCATAAACTAGCTTTTTTTTATAACCTAACATATGTTGACTGTACAAAAAAATGTGAATTCTGTAAGTATGGTGTTAAATAAACTTGTCTTTGACTGTTTCCTTTTTCTTTTTGTAAATGTTGGTTATATTTTTTTGGAAAGCTTTTATTTTCAGCCACCCTAAAACCAGGTTTTCTTCTTAATTGTTATCAGGAGCTGGACTTTTTTTTGGCTGCTGTTCTCCCTCTCGTCCTATAGGGGGAGATCAAATAAAATGTGTGACTTTTATTAGATATTATAAAAATTTCTTCAGAAAAAAAATTGTGACAAAATTGAAGATGGCTGTCAGATATTTATTAAAAATTTTTTTTAACAAAACTCGTACTCTTACTCGAATAAGCCTCTTAAAATAAATATTTTTGTATTGGCTTTAACTCTGATTTTATGATTTTCACAATGCTTTTGGACAGAGGTGGGTAAAGTACCCAAAAATTGTACTCAAGAGTAGCACTATTTCAACATATTTTTACTCAGGCAAAAATAAAAAAGTAGCAGTCCAATAAATTACTCAAATAAAAGGGTTCTCAACCACTGAGTAATATACTGTGGAAATTTTGGAATTTGTAAAGACCAAAATGAATATAATTATAAAATATTATAAAGTAACAGAATCAGGCAAAGAAATAATAAATTTCTTCCAATGTAGTACTTATGAAACTTTAACAAAAACTGCGGGTGTGTCTGTATCCGGTGAATTTTTGGTTAAGTCAAGCTTGTTCTTCATTCAGTGAAGAATGAATGAAGAACAAGCAGTGGGTCAAGTATCCAGAAGTATTACTCAAGGAAGACTTGCGATACTTCATAGTAAAATTTCTCAAGTAAAAGTACAAAGCACAACATAGTAAAACATATTCCTAAAAGTATACGTTTTTTAGCTAATTATTACCAACTCTGCTTTTGTATTAATTTTAAATATGACCTAAACAACAAAGTGACATTACACTGATAATCATCAAAATATGGTTTGACTTAATATTCACTTTTATGTGTTGTAAGCATCTGTCTGTGTAATTAATATGAGTTTCACTAAGTGATGAAGTTACCGCAAAAAAGAACCTTTAATGGTGTAACTTATAAAATGTGACTATGCGTCGAGATATTTGCACTAAATGCCTTTAAATTCATGTTTTGGATGGTTTAAAATAATTGAGGACAGGACAAACGGCATTCTTGCTGCTGCTCTTAAATATTTTGTGCAGCGTCCTCAACGTAATTTTGACAGCAATGAATAGTATTATCGGGGTTACATTTATATGATACAATTGCTTGCCATAATGATAGAGCAATTTTGAACCAAAGTTCTAGAATAATTACACCACTGGGTATCCCGTGTTCTCGTTTTCGTCCGCTGAAATCCCGGATTGGCTGTTGCCGCAGCGTCCCCCGTACGTGCCTCAGTGACGCCCCACGCTTTCTCTACCATGCGACGCGTCATGTCCGAGGAAAGATGGCGGAAGGCGGAGCGGCTGATCTGGATACCCAGAGAGGAGAGATTGCGGCGCTGCTGAAAACACAGTTACGGAAGGGAGACACTTGGTAAGACTTAAGTTAAATCCCATTTGGTGTTGCTGCGTGGCTGCCTGCAGGCCCGGCTGGGGCTGACAACGCCTCGAAGGGTGTGAGAAAGCGAACGGGCCGTGTTGACAGTGAGCTGAATCCAAGGGAGCTAACGGGAGCCTGGCTGGTACACTTAAATGAAGAACGACTAAACTCACGCGTAACTATTAAATGACGGACCAGTGTTGTCATGTTAAACGCTGAAAAAACACCCGTTTGTCTTATTTTGGTTAACACGTTCTCATACAGTTTAGACCCGGTTGCTTTTCTCCGGCTAAGTAGAAAGCTAATAGCTAATTGGTTAGCAACCGTCGTTCCGAGTGGTTTTTCAGTCAGAGGGTTCCTCAGACTACTTCAGCAGGGCGGAGTCGGAAAACAAGCACCTGTCAAAGTGTCGAAGCCAGCTGGCCAGGCTTGCAGCAACCTGAACTGAGACCTTTGTCAAAAAGGCTAATGCTACAATTTTTAAGCCTTTTAAGGAAGCTTTTATTTATTATTTGATATGGCAAAGACAGGAAACTTTCGACGCTCTCAATGGATTCTGCTTTCTATCCAGGTATCTTGTGGATAGTCGCTGGTTCAAACAGTGGAAGAAATATGTGGGATTCGACAGCTGGGATAAGTACCAGATGGGAGATCAGAATGTCTACCCAGGACCGGTGGACAACTCCGGTCTCCTCAAAGGTAACACACTCCGATTGTTCTCTAAAAGCTGCAACGTAAGAATATTTTCTGGTCGATCCTGATTTCGGGGTTTCCTTGAGGTCTGAGCTGCCATCTCCATATTTGACTAATTCAATTTCTTTTAAAGGTGCATAATAAAAATGTGCCTTATTGTAGTAATTAAAACCTGCATCAGTAAAGGAAGTACATGGTGTTGACTTATGTGTTTAAGAATAGTGGGAGTTTATAGTTGTTATACATTTTTTGAATGTATAACATCAGATACCAGTATCGTCATTCTGGAAATGCAGAGAACATTGTCTGAATCTTAAGTGTTTTTTCAGCGGTGGGTTTTTAGAAAACTCTCCAGCATGCCCTCTTTTCATTCCTTTCTTTCGCTGGATCTGTGATGTAAGGATCCCCCACTAAATGTGCTGTCTGTCTGCCGGTTTGTTACCTGCTAGATGGGGACGTGCTGGCAATCAAGGAGCACCTCATCGACGAACTCGACTACATCCTGGTCCCAACGGAGGGCTGGAACAAGCTTGTCAGCTGGTACGGGCTGACAGAAGGCCAGGAGCCAATCTCCCGCAAGGTAGACTTTCTGCCAGTTGCCTGAAAACCATGAAGGCTTGTGTGGTTCAGGAAAAAAGGTGCTTTCTAGCACAAAATGCAGTATTTTTTTTAGCAGGTTGTTAAAATGTCTTCTAAAAAAATCTTAAATATATTCTTTGTTTAGGGCTTCCTCCTTCAGATTATTTATTTTTTTTGGAAGTATACTGACCTCATTCATTTTGTTCTGTGTTGATTTCATCAGAATGGGATCGTACTAAAAGACGATGTGATGTGTACTTGGTACAGTGTTTAGAAGTGCTGAAGTTTTGCTTCCCATCTGGGTGTGAAAATAATTCACCTGCTGAAAAGACTGGAGTATGTTTTAAAAATGTAATGTACTGTAAATGTAAGTCTCAAGTGATTATGTTAATTCTCTGGAGCCACTTTTCATCTAAATCGTGAATTTAGTTCATAATGATATTGAAAGTGTTCAACTTGAAACTTGTAGAGCCACAGTTTGGCTTAAAGTTTAATGTATTCTGTTTTTAAATAGACACTCCTCTAAAGTATTTATTTTCCACCATCTCTTTAGTTTTGGATATATTTTCAATGCAATATAAAAAAACAAAACAATGAAGAGACGGAACAAAAGCTCTAATTCGACGTATGTGCATTGGTGTCTATGACATCACAAGAGACACTAAAGTCAGTCTTCTGGTACTTGTTCACATTATAGACAGAATATGAGTACACTCATTTTATTTTAGAAGTAAAAAAAAAAAAAAAAAAAAAAAAATCCAAAAACTTAAACGGACATAGAAAACTCTGAAAATGCTGTTATTGCCTTCTGTGATGTCATAAGAGGTATATGCTTGTGGAGGTTAGTTTTTGGAGCGTCCATTTTCTATTGATTATGCTTTTATAACGGAACAGCAAAACGTAGAAAAACTGACTCCATCACGTTGTGCTGTAGTTAAACTATATGTTAAGTGTCTCACAGAACAGCGTCATTAGTAGCTTTAATTGGAAAATATCAGTAAACACTAGATTGGTTGTAAATTGTGTTTTTTTGCACAAATCTTTACATCTATGTGAAGCTGTATGAGTTACAGTGACGTCATTTCTGCTGTTAAACGGTCAGCTGTAACAAGCATGTGTAGCATATTTGGTCATACGAATGGCATTCGGTAATGTTGGTGATAATTAGTATGTCCAGGGCTTCAGGAGGGAATGTAGAGGATCAAGTTGTTCCCTTTAAATCTGGCTAATCGTGGCATCATTACCCCCCACCCGGGTGAGGTCCTATCTGCTGTCACTTCTCTCATGTATTTTTCTCTTTCATTTTCTCTCCCCCGTCCATTGACCCTCCCCCTTTTCCCATGTATGCCACGGCTCATATCGGGTGGCCGCTGGGTTTCTATTTTCAGGCAACTGTTCTGGGTGACAGAAACGCTACATGGAGCGGGCTACAAGACACAACATGCAGGAGGTTCATCATTAGGTTTTTTTTCTCTCTCTCTCTCTTTCTCTGATTTCGTTTGGTTTGTTTACCTACATTGTTGGGAGAAGTAATCATAAGTGGGTGACAAAGTCTTGGGAGGGCCGTGGTCAGAGGTTTGGCTCTGCGGTCAGCTACGCAGTCCTCTACTGGTTTGACTGCCAACGCCGGTGGAGAGCTGCTGCGTCCTTGTTGTTCTTTTATGAAGTGGAGGAATGCCAGCTGAGGTCACACTGAGAGAAACCTTTCAAGAGGAGTGCAGAAGAGGCATAACCACTTCGAGGGGATGGGGGGTGTGGAGTGAAGGAGGGCGAGACAAGTTGTTTTGGCCGACCCAAGCTCCCAGACATACAGCGGTTGTATCCCGATTCAGTTCTCTAAAATATCTCTGGGTTTGTGGAGAGAACCCAAGCTGCGTGTTGCCGGCCCCAGTGACATTTGTGAACTTAGAACTGCGTGTGTTTATGCATGCATTTGTTAGAGAGGGGGCTCAGCGGTGAAATAAATAGGCTGGGACTCCTCAGCTGTTTCCGCGAGGTGCAGCTAAATTAAGCATTCGACTCTGATTCTGTCATAGCAATGATAGGTTTCAACCAGGGCAGCAGATTTTGCTTCATTGTGCAAGACGAGCTGCTTGAGAGACAAAAACCCCCCCCACAAACTTATGTGTGTTCAGTTTAACGGAGAAATCCTAGTTCTTAACCCAGCGGTCTAGATGGGAACAAATAGGATGCTGGATTTGTTGCAAAAACAGAAGAAAAAGTTTCCAGTCTTCTGGGTATAATCATGTGTTTGTGTTTTGTTTGTTTGCAGGTGGTGGAACAGGGTATGTTCGTGAAGCACTGCAAAGTGGAGGTGTACTTGACAGAGCTGAAGCTTTGTGAAGACAGCAACATGGACAACGTGATCACCAGACGTTTCAGTAAAGCCGACACAATAGGTACGCATCAGGATCCTCCGGGTCACTATTACACTGAATTTCAGCTTCTTTGAATGTGTTTTGACAGCATCTTGCAGAGGTGTAACTACTGAACCTTCTGACGTTTTGTCTTCTTACTTCAGATTTCTGTGCATATTTTCAGTTATTTTGAAGTGGAAGGAATTTTTTTTTTTTTTTTTATCATTTTTTACAAATTGAAGTCATGTTAATGTAACTAGTATTCTGTCCTGAATGGTTTGCAGAACAGGTTTGAGGGTTTGTTTCCACCATCCAAGCTTTGATTCCTCTTTGCAAAGCAGCTCAAAAGCTCAGTCAGATTATATGGAGAGCTTCGTTTCTAGACTGGCCACAGATTCTAAGTGGGTTTTAGCCTGGACTTTGACTAGGCCGGCGGTTTTCAAAGTGTGAGGCGCGCCTCCCCTGGGGGGCGCCAGAGCACTTTAGGGGAGGCGCGGTGCGAGGGAAAAAATAAACCGGAAAAGCTATCTGCTTGCTGTCTACTGACGTGAGAGAAATGTCTTTTACGCACACGATCAACTCTGTGGATTTAGGAAAAAGTTGGTACTGTGGGGTGCGCGTGTGGAGCGGGGATCAGTGGAAAAGTTTCCCCCCTTAGAGGATGTTTTGGCCAGTGACGTCAGTAACGTTATTGACGTCGGACCACTTTTTTCAGTAACGAGTAATCTAACGCGTTGCTATTTCAAATCCAGTAGTCAGACTACAGTTACTTATCAAAATCATTTTTGCGTTACTGCGTTACTATCTTCTTTTGTAATTTAATTTAATCGTATTTCCTCTACTCGTCTTGTCAAGTGACCGACGTCTCTATGCAACAGAAATGTAAACAATGGAGGGAGATGCGCATTTTGTCGGTGGAAAAACTGGAACTATTTTGAGTTTCTGTCGCCAAGTCCGATTATTACAAGCGGCTTTGGGTTTCATTTTTTTAAAGTCGCTTGAAAATTTAATGAGTTGCTGGTTGCGCCTTTTTGGGCTCGTTTTTGAACGTGAAGTTACTCATTTGGGCTTAGAAATAAGCAGAGACTCATAATAAATCCCAGAATTTGTCCGTCATTAAGGGAGTCTTACTCAGTCTCTCCTTGTTCATCATTTCCAGGATGATCCGTCCCGCTGTGTCTTTGTTAATGTCAAGTTACTTTGTTACCTCTGAATGACGTCGAGTTTTGCGTTGCGCTCCAGAAAACTGCAAACATCGAGACCAATATGAACAGCGCAATAAACGTGAAAACAGCCACGAATGAACGTGTCCGTAGTTGCCAATAATTATAATGGCAAGTTAGCACCGTTATAATTATTAATATTACGGTAAGTGTCACAAATCTGTGCAACCATCTGAGCTGTGGAGCTTCAGGAGGAGCTCTGTGCGCTGCGCTGACACCAAACGCAGGGCCGTAACAGAATCTGGAGGCTGGGGGGAGGGGGGCTTTAAAATCCTACTTAGAGTTTTCCGACAACAGTGGACCACACAAATTACTCACTTTTTTTGTACAATCTCCTCTTCAGTTCAACCTTATAAGTGGAGACACATTGTTGATGTTACCATTATAAAATAGCTGATAATTAAGTATTGGCAGGAGGCGGAGCGTTGTTGTTAGCAGCTGCTGAAAGTAACTAAAAGGTTACTTTTAATGTAACTTAGTTACTTGCAAGTCAAGTAGTCAGTAATCTAACTAAGTTACTTTTTCAAGGAGTAATCAGTAGTCCGATTATAGTTACTTTTTCAAAGGGGGGGGGGGGGGGCAGGCATTGTGCTCCTTGGAGGGGGGCTCACCCTTTCATACTTTGAAAACCCCTGGACTAGGCCATTGAAATATATACACAGATTTGAACCCCTGCATTGTTGCCGTGGCTGACGCTTTTCTGACCCCACTGAAGTAAAGCATCCTCAGTATGCTGCTGCCACCACCATGTCTTACAATGGGAATGTTTGGGCTGTTGTCAGTTTTGACAAACTGAATAATTCAAAGGGTATGAATACTTCTGCAAGCTGCCATGTATGTTCCAACACATTTCTTTTCAGTTGTGCTCCACATCATGGATTGTAATTTATTCAAATTTGGGTTTTGACAGGGCCACTTTAGCACATAGATATACTTTCATCTGTTTTGCTAGGTTTTTTTTGTGTCTTTTTCAAATCAAAGTCATCTGAAAATGGTGGCCAGATGTTGTTTTTTTTTTGTTTGTTTTTTGTATTTTTATTTGGAGGGGGTTCTTTCTGAACATTTTCAGAGCTCATCAGTTTGAATCACTCATAACAGTCCCAGTGGTTATCCTGTCTGGAGTATGAGCAGCTCCAATAATCACTTTGCTCAGGGTGAAGTTGTTAAAGAGGCGGCGGTGGCGATCCTCAGAGTTTCTCCTGAAGCCCATCTTAACCTATTTGGATTGTAACAGTCTCATAATAAAATTTTCATGTAAAACACTTTTCTTTCTTACAAAACTCAAACATAAAGGTGGGTATTTTTGCAATGCTGACTGAGCTGAGCACATTTTCAATAAAACGATGTTTGAATGCAACGGCAGATAAAGCACTTGTTCCAGCATATAATAAACTCACACATTTCAAACATCAAGATTTTGGCAGCTAATTAAACCAAACCAGCTCTGACCAACTTCTCTTTGATATTTATTGTTTATATGTGCACATTTCTGAAAATGTGTTTGAATCATCAGTTGACAAACAGGTGCAAATAGACCCGAATATATGTTTAGGTAGTTTATTAAACTACAAAATGCAACTAGGTTTCTAAAGTGGTTGGATTTTGGAGTTCTTTCTATGTGGGTCATCTGTGGACACTAACTTACATTTTTACAAAATGCTCTTCTAGATAACAAAACTTTGAATTATGGCAATAAGCAACATTCTAGTTAAGTTTACTTGCTGTGCTTCAATGTTTCAATGTTTCCAGTATTAATCTGTTGGGTTTTAGAGTATTTATCAAAAAAACCCAACAACAAATAGCACCTTAGTTTGAGTACTACTTTAGTTTTCAGAATTATATGGTCAAATAAGAACCCAACTGGGATCCTTTAACATCCAAAAACATTTGTGATGCTGCAGACATGATAGAGAAGGAGATGCGGAAACTGTTCAGCATCCCTGATGAGAAGGAGACGAGGCTGTGGAACAGGTACATGAGCAACACCTTCGAGCCGCTCAACAAGCCTGACAGCACCATCCAAGACGCCGGCCTCTATCAAGGACAGGTAGGAGTTTCTGCATTGTACTAGAGACTGGGGATGTATGTACCGATCCACTCTTTTCACTTCCGATACCGATATGTGAGGTTTAGTATCGGTCCGATACAGAAAAACAGTGCTGAGTTGACTGAAAACGTATCTTTTTCTTTTAAATACAGACATAAATGTACTGCATTACAAATTTATTTGGTAACTCTGCAGCCGTGCAGCACATTTAAATACACAAGATTGGTCAGACATGTAAAAACAGCACAACTTTAATGCAATTATGAGCATAACAGCAGATGTAAAATAAATGACAAAGAAATTGAAACTGACAAAGGTTGACTACCGTAGTGTTAACTGCAACAAACATTTTTTCAAGTGGTTCAAAAAGTGCAATGAGGGATTCTAAATATAATTTATAAGAAATAATAAAGCATAGCATCGCTCAGAGCAGAGAGCATAGAAATATACTGACTAGATCTGCCCTTGTGGCCTGGGCACAGTGTCACCAATACCTGATCTAGAATTTTTTTCAATATTGGGACTGATACAGATATTAATATTGGATCAGTGCCTTTCTGCTAGAAACTTCCCACAGTTTGCTGTAGAGTGGTTTTAAGATCATTTTGCAGCATTTACTAGTGGAATAAGGTCATTTTAATGTTTACAGGTAGACGCATAGTTTGAATGAGCACTTTGTAGATCTCAGATTGGAAGCTTCTAGTTTAACATCAGAGTAGATTGGTCTAGAATGCAAAAGGCAGTTTTTCAAAGGATGACGGGATTAAGAGAAAAAAGCTTTCCAAACCAACCAAGCACTGCGTGAATTTTTGATGTTGAGTTTTGAAATTCCTGAGATGAACCACAAGGTTGGTTCAACTTTATTAGCCACAAATGGTGGGCAATATGGACTTGGGATTTTATTGCAAAAATTTTGTGGTACTCCTCTGGAATTCTAAAAATTAGAATTAAAAAACTTTTCCTACTTTTTTTTTTGTTTGTTTTAGATGAGTCTATGGCAGTGAATTCAATGCAGCTCTTGAAAAACCTTCCCAATCACAGGCTTCCTTTTTGAATTTATTGCAGCTTTTGTGGAGAAAATTATGTTGCGAAAATGCCTTTATTTTTGTTTTTTGTTTTTCTTTAACATCATTGATAGAAATTCATCAAGACACTAATAAATCAAAATTCTCATCAGGTCAGGTTAAGAAATTTTTCACTATAAATGATAATTGATACAATTAAGTGCCAGCCACGCCCATTTCTGATTTCTGCTTGAAATAAATCCTGCCTGGCAACAAGAAATAGGCTAAAAAAACAAAACACAACACAAAAGTAAGAAATCTGTGTGGAGTCCTTTAGACATGGCGCCATATGTCTTTCTTTGCTTACAACGGATAGACATCCTGAGCTTAACAGCAGGTAGTTAAACATTTAGTACCGTCAAACCAACAGACCTTTTCTTCTTTTTCTTCGTCTCCCACAGGTGCTCGTAATAGAGCAGAAGAACCAGGATGGCACGTGGCCCCGAGGCTCCATGGCGTCCAAGTGAGTAAAGGACACAAACCTCTGCTTTTTTTTTTTTTTTTTTTAGTGAATATTTCAGCAAAAACAGATTGCTGTTACCTGCACATTGCAGTGCAGGTAACAGCAGATTAAGTGTTATTGAACGGCCTGTTTGCAGCCAGTTTGAAGGATGAAAAGCAGGTTACATAATATAAAATGGCCTCATCCTTGCTATTCTCTCCTGCTTTACGAAGCTTTCAGCTCTAAGTTGTTCACCTAATGCCACTGCACCATCTTCCAAAGTTTCCCTGCCTCCCTTTGCTTGACCTTTTGTTGCTGACATTCCCCCTCTGCTTCCAATTCATTCCAGTTTAATTTGATTGAGGCGCGCACACCTTCTTCTTCTGCTCTAACTCATGATCTATTCTTTTATCTTTTGAAGGTCATCTGGCGCTTCCAATCTCTCTGCTTTGCCAAAGATCTCGCCTTCATCTCTCACAAACAATCATAACAGCAGCTTCAACAGCAGGAAGTAAGGCATAGTTGCGGGTTGAATAGCTGGGAGGGGTGTGAGGGTGGGTGGGGTTTTTGGGTGTTTGGATGTCGAACCTGCTGCGGTTCTCTATTCTGCCTTGCTGTAAAATCTCCTCTACAAAACGATCCCTAAACGTTACATTACAGAGGAATTTCAGAATGCTGCGAATCATAAAACCTGGTGACACTGGAGTAAAGTTGATGGAACCAAAATAAAGGGAGACTACACCCAAATATCTGAGCGAAATCTTCCGACGTACAGCTTTTTGGTTGAGAAGCTGGACACAGTTGGAGGTTCCAGTGAGACGATGTTCACAAACACACATCAGTTATAGTTTATGATTGGATACGGCAGCCTGATCCTAAACTCCATCTAAGCCTGTTGCATTAAGAGTTCAGTCATTTCATCACATGATACATTAAGATGTGCTTGATCATTTTAATTGTGATGATTAATATTTTTTTTGAACTGCAATTTAGCTTATGGCGGCTTCATGATTTTATTTGCTTCAGATTGTGTATGGATTTTATTTCCGTTTTATTGTCGTTTTATTTTGGATATTTAAAGCAAATTTAGTTTCAGTGTGAAGTTTATTTTCCTTTGAGAGGGCCAACCTGCATTATTAAGCCATTATTAATATATTGCCATTTATTC
The DNA here is from genome assembly GCF_019740435.1 of Gambusia affinis. Classification (NCBI taxonomy): domain Eukaryota; kingdom Metazoa; phylum Chordata; class Actinopteri; order Cyprinodontiformes; family Poeciliidae; genus Gambusia; species Gambusia affinis. The sequence goes on from NC_057890.1 coordinate 6,808,216, forward strand.
CAGTTATTGCTGGAAGAAATTTTCATCTAGCAAAAGTTGTTATTGTGACAGGCGTAACTCTACCGGCGCTCAAACTTGAAACCAGAAAATTTTCGCCATAAACCCTTTGATTCGTTTCAGATGCATGTTTTGTTTTTCATTCCACTTTGGAAACAAAGAGAAGTCCAGGTGCTTCATTATAAACTTTTATATATTAAAATGTATTTGTGGCCACCATGTGAGTGTATGTAAACTTCTGACCTGCTTTGCAGATTAGCTCCAAATCGGCAACCAGAGGCTGAATGAGCTGTTTGCCAGAGCTTTTTGACCTTTGACCTGACCCATGTGACATGTACTGCACATTTCAGGGCGTGTTTGTATCTGTGCTTCTGCTTGGCAGGTAGAAACGCATAAAAACTCTCAGAAGAGATCAATAGTGATAAACGGAGAAGGTTTTTGTTATGCTCCGTACTTAGACGGTGGCCATAAATCGTCCTGTTTCAGCTCTGCATTGTGTGCATCCGAAGCTGCGTTTTTTTTTTTTTTTGTCTGCTTGCCGTTAAAGACACAAACGGGATGACTTGGAGAAATCGGATCTTCGCTCTCAGCAGCTCTCCTATCCCTGATTCACTCCAGTCAGCGCTGTGGTTTCCTCTTAATTATGCATGCGGCCTCTATTTTTCATATCAAGCGCTCCCGTGCTGCGCGTTATCCGTCTCCCTGACTTTGCGGTCGTCCGCGCGGTTCCTGCTCAAGTCTCGGCAGCAAGTTTCTCCCCCACCTCCCCACGCCACCTCCGCCCCTCTCTACCTCCTCCTTTCGGTGTCTTTACCGCACCTTCTGCAGTCTCGCCGACCTTCAGCCCGCATTTTTCATCCGCTCGGTCTTCTCGTCGTCAGAGTTTGCTCTCGCATACTGATCGGGCAGTTTGGGGATTCATTTAGCGGCCTTTTTTTTTATTTTTATAACTCCTCACACAAACATGACAGAAACGGAAGGGATTTGGAAGGACAGAGTGGGGGAATTGAATTGAAAAAACCACCATCAGATATTTTTCAGAGAGCAATATAGCAGAAGAGAGTGAGACTGCAGCCTCAGCTGAATGCAGTGAATCAGCTGCTTCCCTCCTTGCTCATCTCGTTTCTCTTCCATCAGCCCCTCTCTCCCTCCCCACCTCCCTCCGTCTTCCTCTCTCCCGTACACCCCCGTGCTTCGGTAGCAGTCCTGAGCATCCTTGCTGCTGTTGCTGCTATAAATATCTGCGGGGACCCGTAGAGCAGCAGAAGGGAGGAGCGGTGGACAGGACAGAGCCAGGAAGAGCCGAGGTACAGAGGACAACAAGACAAGGGCACGCGCGCAGCAAACAGAAGACTCGATCAGTTCAGAGGAATAGCATCAACGTTTGGAGTCGACAGCAGAAGGAAGTAGCAGGACTTCACCTTCCCGTGGTTATAAAAACCTCGACTCGCATGGTTTTCTTTATATTTCTTTTGGACTCGAGCCGATTTGTTTCCATGCTGACATGTGGGCCGGCACGGGCTGGGGAGGGGCTGAGATGTCATGCTCCTGTGTTGCTGGTGGTGCCTGAGGTCTGAGGCGGTGGAGCTGGACAGCCGGAGGGTGGACCACCGCGTTCTAACTTGCGAAGCCCCGTCGTCCACCACCATCACGACAGCGTCGTTCGGTCAGTGGGAGCCGGAGACGTCTCACGTTGCGCTGCCCGCCTCCCAGAGGTCTGCTGATCGCTGCGGTTCAAAGGCTCTGCTTGAAAGTTTAACTTTTTTTTGTTGTTGTTGTTGTTGTTGTTGTTGTGTACTTTCAGGGAAGCTTGTAGGGCAGGACGTTTTCATAAAAATGTCAAACACTGCAGTACTAAAAGTAAAACTTTTTTTTTTTTCTTAGTGAACTAAAATAGTGAATATAATTGTATCTGTGGTGTTTTGCAAAAAAAAAAAACAAAAAAAAAAAAACGCAAAAACATAAAGTTCAATGTAATTTATTGGCAAAACGTGATGGAAAAACATTGCAAGGCACTACATTTATTTAAAAAAAAAAGAGGAAAATCTGAAAAGTGTGGCATGCATTTATATCCAATAAAACCTACTTTCGCTGTGACTATCCATATGTTTCCGGATAGGCTTATACCAGCCACTCGCAAAGGTTTTCAAGCATATATGCTTTGACTAGGCCATTCTGACATTCTTGCTTTTGATTAAACAATTTCAAGGCTTTCTTCTGGGATCACCCAACTTCCTCTAAAAAGCATCCCCACAGCATGGCACTGCCACTACCTTCTTGGTTGTGCTATTAGATTGTATTTAATAGGGCCGAATCCGGAAGCAGTACGTAGAAAGTTGTGGTTTTTAACATTGAACAAAAAAAGCAAAAATATTCAAGGGGTTTAAATGATCAGGAAAGTCGCTAAATCGTACAGAAGTTTTTTAAATGTCTTTTGAACTTGGTGTGATGGGTATCTGCATGTTTTTACACTTCAGTGTTAAGAACTCCAGCTACGGTCTGCCCTCCTCGTACCCAACCTACAGCAACAGCTATGATTACTCGGAACAGAGCCGGCAGAGTGAGCGCTCGGGCCTCTGTGGGCTCTCCAACCTGGGAAACACCTGCTTCATGAACTCTGCAGTGCAGGTATCGGCCATCGGTCGCCTCTCGCAGCCACGTCTTTGTCCGGAGTTTCTCATTTCCTGCTCCTCCCACACAGTGTTTAAGCAATATCACCCCCCTGACGGAGTACTTCCTTAAAGACAAGTACAGAGACGAGCTGAACGAAGACAACCCCCTGGGCATGAAGGGGGAGATCGCCAGAGCCTACGCTGAGCTCATCAAGCAGCTGTGGTCGGGCAAATACAGCTACGTCACCCCGAGACCCTTCAAGGTAAACCGCCTTGAGATAGCTAGCTCACCTAGCGTCTCTGGTATTATATTAGCAAGTGAAAACTGACCAAACCCAGAGCAAATTATTTTAGTCTAGAAGTTACTCTTTGTTTCTTTTTCAGACCCAAGTGGGGCGCTTTGCCCCGCAGTTCTCAGGCTACCAGCAGCAGGACTCTCATGAGCTCCTAGCCTTCCTCCTGGACGGCCTTCACGAGGACCTCAACCGCATCCGGAAGAAACCCTACATCCAGCTCAAGGACGCCAACGGACGGCCGGACAAGGTCGGATTTCGCAAACGGTGCATTTTCCCAAATCTTTGATGCAGACAATTATTCGACCTACGATGACTTGTCGATTAGCGGTTTACTAGGTTTAATTGAATTTCAGTCGATTAACTACAAACGTCTGCTTAGACCTAGTTTTACCGTTGTAGTGTGTCCACCATCCAGCAGAGGGCGCCGCTAGTCACACTTAAAGCAGCTGATACAGAATTAAAGATGGCAGAGCCGTACCAGAACAGGAAAGAAAAAACGGAAAAGTGGAGGGCATAACTGAGAAAAATTGTAACATGAGGGAGGAAAAAAAACAAACATACCAATTAGTCCGTCTGATTTTGAATGCTGTTGAGTGAACAAACTTCATGGAGCGAAGTTTTAACATTCCTTCAAGAGCAACTATGGACTACTTCTATATGAACATTTCTCTGTTAATGTGGAATAAAGCAGTTCTAATCTTTTTTTTTTTTTTTATTCAGCAATCTAATGGGTTTCTGTTTTGTAATATTTCATTAATAGGTTTAAGTTTTCAGTTCATTTGGTAGGCTGACAAAAATATTAAAATTGAGTGATGTTTTTTTTGTTATTATTATTTAATGCAGGTTTTATACAAATAGCTGCTTAACAGTTAGTCATTAGTCGTCCGATAAGCTCGACCGACTTTAGATTAAAAGATGAATCGGTAACTTGTTTTCCTAATTCAGATTTTTAGAGGAATATCCTCACATTCCGGCTTAAAATTCCAGGTGGTGGCCGAGGAAGCGTGGGAGAACCACATTAAGAGGAACGACTCCATCATCGTGGACATCTTCCACGGCCTCTTCAAGTCGACTTTGGTTTGTCCTGTGTGCGCCAAGGTCTCCGTGACCTTTGACCCGTTCTGCTACTTGACCCTGCCGCTTCCCATGAAGAAAGAGCGGAGTCTGGAGGTGTACCTCGTCAGACTGGACCCAGTTGCTAAACCTACGCAGGTAGCAGAACACGGACGCTGAACGCTGCGTCGTGACACCATGCAGCGATGCGGAGCTCTGACCCCGTGCTCCTTGCTTTTCAGTACAAGCTGACCGTGCCAAAGGTCGGCTACATCTCTGACCTCTGTACCTCCCTCTCCTGCCTGTCCGCCGTGCCTGCTGAGAAGGTATGGACGTCATTGTCAGCTGTTTTCTGAGCAGTTAAAACATGGTAAATGTCATCTTTACTTACGTTAATAAATCAATCAATTATCGGTAATCAGTCCGATTTGGGAAGCATCCCAAACATCAGTTCATCAGACTTTTTTTTTTTTTTTTTTTTACCCAATTAATCAATAAAAGTCCCATCAAATTTTTATTTTTTTTTTTGTTTAAAAAACATTAGGCACATTCTGCAGATATTTTTGTCTTATTTTATATGGTATTAGAAATACTTTAAAAGATTTTTAAAAAGTAACTGAATTATTTGTTGGTTTGCAAAAGAAAATAAACATTTGATGAATATGCATTAGCAGCATATTCATCAAATATTACACTCGATGCATCTGCAGCTAAAAAATCTGTGTGAAAAGCTCACCGAATTCTGCTCGACTTAACATCAACAAATAGAGCTATTTGTTGATTCTTTTTTTAAATTAACTGTTTAATAATTGAATAGCAAAAGGTGCTTAATTAGAGATATTTTTTTACAGTATTTGAAGCAAAAACTAGGCCACTTGAGGAGTTATGGGTTGAATGCACATATTCTTCGTACAGTTTAGTCTTAGTTGATGCTCTAGGTTGTTGTTTCTTCAGCAAGTTCTTTTTTTTGAGTTTGTTTGCTCCAGTTAACGATTACTGGATTACTAAATTAGTTGACAATTATGCCAATAATCAATTCATCTTGATTAATATGGTTAATTGTTTCAGGTCTAATTGTTTTCTTGTAGATGGCAAGAAAGGATGAGGAGTAAAAAGTAAAACCATTTGTCAACTCTGTTGCTCAACCCACCAAAACATTTTCCATTTAAAGATGCAAACAGATTTGTACAAATTTTACTTTCTGGGCTTTTTCTAGCTAAAAATCCGAAATAAAATTGATAGAATAGCCTCAGTTGTTTTCATAACTTTACATTTTGCTTGCGTTCTTATCTGAATATGAATGTTTAATGAACGTAATGGTGGCAGTAATCACTTGTATCGACTCGCTACTGCGATAGTCACACAACATGCTAATTTCAAGGCGTGTTAAAGTTTTAGAAGTGTTGGCTTCAAAAATCATTTTAATAAAATAAAAATAGGAGCTTTATATGTCTGCATGCTCTCGATCACGTTGCTGCTTTTGTGTTTTTGTCCCTCAGATGATTGTAACCGACATCTACAACCACCGTTTCCACCGGATCTTTGCCACTAACGAAAACCTCAGCAGCATCATGGAGCGGGACGATATTTACGTGTTAGTGTCGCGTTAACAAACGTACCTACATTCATGTTACTAACCTTCCCTCGTTCAAACACACGGGACAAACCAAATATTTTTTTGCTTATAATACAGCTTTAAAACATTGACTGTGTGTGATTTGAGGACTTCCTCTCCTCCCTGTAGCTTCGAGGTTGCAGTGAACAGGGTAGAAGACGCCGATCACGTAGTAATCCCCGTGCACTTGAGGGAAAAATACAAGCAGTCGGGCTACAACCACACCAGCACGCCGCTGTTCGGACTGCCCTTCCTTATTGCCGTCCCGAGAACACTAAGCGAAGACAAACTCTACAACATGCTCCTCTCTCGCCTCTGGTAGGTTTTCAGATGAGCGAGCGCACGTGATAATCAGGATGGGACCCAAATGATTGCAAACCCATCCGCTTCTTCTCTGCTTGCAGCCGGTTCATACGATCTCCCGTAGAGGCAGACGAGGAGGACGGCGAAGAGACTCAACCGCCCACACAGCACACTATCAACGGAAATGCCACTAACGGACTGCTAGAGGAGGGCTCGCCAAGTGAGTTTATCTGTACAGCACATTTCAGCAAGAAGGCACGTCAAAGCTTTACATCATGAAAACATCATACAGCCGTCGGTTATGAAAGAAGCAATAAATGTTACGTTTTATCAAATCCCATCATCAAAATTGTCAAGCGAGTGCACCTCAAATATGTTGATCAGTCTAATACTTACGGCTAATCAAAGGCAGGTTTTTTAGCATTGGTTTAAGGGAACTCGGGGTTTTGGCCGTTTTGCACTTTGCTGGGAGTTTGTTCCAGATTTGAGGTGCACAGAAGCTGAGTGCTGCTTCTCCTTGTTTGGTTCTGTAGAGATCGGTAAGATTGATACCTCAACAGCTAGTATGCTGTTCAGTGATTTATAAACTGACAAAAATATTTCAAAGTCTATATCCTGGGCTACAGGCAGCCATTTTAAGGACTTAAGAAGTGGAGTGTTGTGCTCTACCTTCCTGGATTTGTTATGAGTCATAGGAGGCCGACTTTGTAACCATCTGTATATAATTCTGAAGGTTCAGGTCTAAGTCCATCACTACACCTAGATTTTGGGTCTAATCACCAGTTTCTAACTGCAGTGCCTGAAGCTTTGCGATGACTCTAGATTGTTCTCGTTTCTGTCCAAAGATAATTAACTTCAGTTCTGTGTCGGCTCAAAAAAGCAAACTGATTCAAAACGTTATATCCCCCTTTCCAGGCGAGATGGAGACAGACGAGCAGGACGACGAGTCGAGCCAGGATCAGGAGCTGCCGTCTGAGAACGAGAACAGCCAGTCGGAAGATTCTGTGGGAGGCGACAACGAGCTGGAGAACGGCGTGGTCGCGCCGCAGCTCTCCACTAAGGGCCAGCAAACGGCCGGCCTCAACAGAAAGAGGCTTTTCACATTCCAGTTCAACAACATGGGAAAAACGGACTTCTCTCTCATCAAGGAGGACACCAAGCTGATCCGCTTTGACGAGGGCCATCTCAGACTGAGCGGTAGGAAACGGCCCAGAGTTTATTTGAGAGACTTTCTCGATGAGATCTGGTTTTTACATCTTCATCTATTTTCAGACCGCTCATACCTGTCTTTGGACTGGGAACCAGAAATCAAGAAAAAGTATTTTGACGAGAGTGTTGTTGAGGTAAAGCTTTTTTTAATTTTTTTAAGCTCAATCAAAATGAAAGCGTAAAAGTCTTTTTGTCTAGTTCCTCCTGCAAATCTTGTAGTACACTTGAAATAATGCAAAACTTACCTAGAAGTAGCGTAGCGTTTCAGTAAGATATAGGAGTTTGTTTTAAGTCAATAATTCCTTAATAATAATTATTAGAAAAACACTAGTTTCACTTAAAACATGGGAAAATATCTTATTTAAATAAGAAAAAAATCTGCCAGTGGAACTAATACTTTTTTAAATCAATATTGGTGCTGGAACTTACATCTGTTTGATAATCGATTATTCAATTGATTATTCTGACTATTAATCAGATAAAAAATATGGCACTTTTGACATATTTTTCATTAAGTTGCTTAACCCTTCTTTATACAACATTTAATCACCTAGAATGCAAAATCATGTCATTTCTTTAGTAAATCTGAACTAAAGCTAAAACTACCACTCTTGAGGATTTCAGGCTAAAGCATGTTTATAGACAAAGGTGTTCAAAATATATGTATTTTTTTTGTGCAGTTTGTCTTAATATGTTTTTTGTTAGTGACTAATCGATTCCTAAATTAGTTGATGATCATTTTAATAATTGATTGTCACGATGAACACAATCAATCGTTGCAGCCCTTATCAATATTAATGAGTCATTGACGTAAACAAGCTCCTATGCCGAAAAGGAGTTTGTTTGAAGTTTTCTAAGATATTTGTAATAGAAAGTAGATAAAAAAAACAACAACTTTGTAGGATTTTGTGGGTTGTTTTTTTTTTTGCATTGTGAAGACAGTTTGTACTTTGAAGGTCTTTAAAGAAACATGCAGACTAGCTTTTCTAACCAGCGTGTGCTGACTTGTCGTCACATCTCGCTACTCCACCAGCCACCTCCAGTGCAGGCAAATTAAATTTAAAGCCCAGTGCACAAAGTGTCTTATGTAATCAGAATCGGTTCCTCCAGCGGCGTGCAGCGAAACACGCAAGCTGTCTTCAGCTTTCTGTTGCTGCTCAGGCTGACTCCAGCATTACTGGCTGATTTAACGCCTGATGCGTCTTCATATCATCTCTAACAGGTTTCAGTGGAAGGGGAATGTAGTGCGGATGTTTCTCTAGTGCTAAATCTTTATGCTTATGAATGTAATTGTGGATCTGTGCAGGACTATGACAAGCACGAGAGCATGGAGTACAAGCCTCAGAAGAAAGCCTTCTTCAAGTTGAAGGACTGCATCGAGCTTTTCACTACCAAGGAGAAACTGGGAGCGGAGGATCCCTGGTGAGAAGAGAAACCGTGAAACTGATCACTTGTAAACCAGCTTCAGTTTTACGTTGCTTGCAGTTCGCTTTGGCAGAGATTCAGGAGCAAACATAAATATGTAATATTCTGTTTACTAGTTTTTACCTCATTTCATACAAGTAAACAAACCACATTGTATTCATCAACTAAACCATTGGTCGTCTTTTTTTTTTTTTTCTTCCTCATATTTTTGGTGATTAGTGGAAATGTATAAGTATGATTTTCAGCTTTGTTGCTTATTATTTACTGCAGATTTCGTGTTGCCCCCTATTTCCATTAATTGTGGTTCTGAACTGTGGACAAACGACAACAAATGGGTGAAAAATGACTAAAAACCTAAGTGACTTCATGCTGGTAGATGATATTTTTTGGGTCAGAAAAGCACATTTCTAAAAGCAGATGATTGAAAATCATTTTAAATCAATGTTCGATTCTACCCAGAACTCCTCCAGTGGCAGCTTGATCCAGTTCAGATTTACTAAAGGAATTCTATCTTATTGCATTTTAGGCAATAAAGTGTTTTTCTTATTTAAAGATTTTTTTTTCTTCTATTTTTGTGTTTTAATGTTTTTTTAACATTGTATGAAAAGGCTTATGTGATGTCTGTAGAATGTGCCATTTTTTTATTCTCTTAATTGTCAGAATAATTGATCAATTGATTACTAAAATAATTTAGTTGCGCCCCTATTTGTAATGCATTGTTTTAGGACCAACACAGAGTCATCTGGCTTTAGACCTGCTGATGTGAAGACCTAACTATTACAGCACTATAGTTTGCATAAGTAAAAAGTCAAAAAAATATATATATTTTTATTATTGTGTAATATTATATAATTGGTATATATATGAATACCAATTACTGAATGAAAAAACGAGCCAGCAACAAATTAACGTTCATCTTTAAATTGACCCCATTTTCTTTTGCACCTCTGTGTTTCCGTAACGGCCCAGAAACCGCTTGGTGACCTTTGCCCCGATGTTACAGGTACTGTCCAAACTGCAAGCAGCATCAGCAGGCCACCAAGAAGCTGGACTTGTGGTCTCTGCCGCCTGTCCTCGTGGTCCATCTGAAGCGCTTCTCTTACAGTCGCTACATGAGGGACAAGCTGGACTCGCTGGTCGACTTCCCACTCAGGTACACACACACACACACACACACACACATCCAGTTCTGCCCCCGTTTAATATGATACTATTTCTAGATGATGTTTCTTTTTGTTTTGGACCTACACGATAATAAATGACACCTCCAGAAGCTGCTCTGTTTTCCCTTGTGAGTCACCAGTTGAAACTGTTTGTTTGCTGTTTTTTTATTTTTTTATTTTCAGAGATCTGGACATGTCAGAGTTCCTGATCAACCCCAACGCCGGGCCCTGTCGCTATGACCTCATCGCCGTGTCCAACCACTATGGCGGGATGGGAGGCGGCCATTGTAAGACTTTAACCCAGTTTTCTGTTTGAATTCCTTTACATTAATTACATATATATATTACCATTTTAAATTTATAGATTTCTAGTTTATTTTATAACATAACTCATTTAAGCAGTGGTGGAGAAAGTACTCAAACAATGTACTTAAGTCGAAGTACAAATACACAGACAAAAATGTACTCTAGTAAAAGTAAAAGTGCCACATTGAGATTTTTACTAGAGTAAAAAAGTACTGGCTTTTAAAAATACTTGAGTATTAAAAGTACAAGAACTTGCTGAACGCAATACCTAATCGCTAATCCAATGTCTTTAAGTGTACCTGTCGTATTTAATTTCAGCAATACATTTAATGAACAATGCCACAGATAAAGTATGTTTTTATTGTGCTTACTCTCTGTGACAGTTTAAACCTAGACTTATATATAATTACTACTACAATGTAAGAGCCGTTCAGAAGAATCGGATCATTCAGGAATATATACAGCAGACTTTTGGTCACAGTGTTGTCCCATATATGCGACGCCTCAATCAACACTTCCACACAATAATTAAGCGCATGACTGACAACTTTTTCATCACAGATGCACCATATGTGTCTCTGTACAACTAGCTTTGCTAACATCCGGTCCACTTAGCTTACCTTTCTTTAAGCTTGCTTTCCAAGTGACGCTAAAAGTCGGACGAAGTTTCCACCGTCTGTGAAAGTGAAGCGCTGCTGATTTTACATGTCGCCAAATCTTATAATTTATGTAGCGAAATTCTATTACCGACAATTAGACAGACATCATCTTCCGCTTACAGAAAACCACTTTGCATGTCTTGGAGCGCTGCGTGCAGTGAAAGGAGGAAACGATGGGTAACAACAGACACACATAATTAGTAGGTCACGTTATTGCTTGGATTTTACCGCGCCTTGTTAAGTCCCTGAACTTCACATTTTAACAAAAAAACCGCAATGTGACTTGCATGTAACAAATAACGCGCCGTTTTTGTAGAAATGTAGTGAAGTAGAAAGTAGAGATACTTACTGTAAAATGTAGTGGAGTAAAAGTCGAAAGTATCCAAGATAAAATCTACTTAAGTAAAGTACAAATACATGAAAATTGTACTTAAGTACAATTTTGTACAATTTTACAATTTTAAGCAGGTTTAAAAGCAATGGTGGGAAGTATCAAAGTACTTGTACTTTGATACTTCCCACCATTGCTTTTAAACCTGCTTAAAATTAATTTATGTTTTTGTAATCTAGAAAAAGAGCAAGATCTCTCTTTATTTGCAAATGCGCTGTAGTAGTTTTTGTTTTATTTAATATTGTTACACTTTTTAATGCAATACTAAACAGTCTCTTCTAATCATTTTTGACTACCACTTGGATTGTGTGTGAAGATGTTTGTGCCAATTTAGGCAGTTCCTAGACATGAATTATAGATATATATATATATTACTGCCAGATTAAACATGATGAAAATGTTGGTTTATGAACACAATAATTTATGTGTAATTGAATCCCTACAGATGGATTGTTTTATTAAAAACTCTTGAAACGTTCTCCACTTGAAGGTGTTAGGAATATGTTTACTTCTTAAACATGAATTTTAAAAAAATCCTAGTGAGAAACAGTAAAAGTGAATTGGGGAAAAATCCTAGTGCATTTAAAAAGATCCAAACTCTGGGTGTAGAAAAAAGAAAAGTTGGAGGTCTCACTTCTTTATCTGAAAGCAAGAAACAAAATCTGGAAAGAAATAAAAAAACATTTTCTATTTAATTGATGACCTTTCTTTTTGTTTGGTGCATCTCACAATTTGAGTCTTAGTTCAAGTCATTGACCTCATCTGGGTTTTTTCTTATTTAATTTAGTGGAATATTACCGAATAAATCCTCATTTCAAGGTTTCTGCATTTATTTGTGGACAACGCAGTCCAGATTTCTTCGTATTGTACATTTCAACAAATTAAGAGTTTTTTCCACATCTCAGAAAAATTTGGAAACTGCTCTTAACTGTGTCGTTTTGTGTAATCTGGAAAATAAAACAAGTCAAACCAGGCAAAAGTTTTAGTATCTAGTAATATTATTCCGTTGTAATGTAAGATTAGCTCTTCTTCCCAGACACTGCATATGCCAAGAACAAAGAAGATGGGAAGTGGTACAACTTCGATGACAGTAGTGTGTCTCCTGCCAGCGAAGACCAAATAGTGGTGAGTGTCCACATAAAAATGTGGAAACGATTTACAGTTGAAACCTGATATTTTCGTTCACTTAATAAAAAAAACGTCCACCCTTTTTATTCCCCCTTGAAGTTAAATTAGACCAAACGTCTATTGTTCTAGCGTAGATCGAATCGTCCATTTGATTTGAGTTATTTGAGTTATGTCTATTTGCTAAATTCCAGAAAGCTTGGCGCAAACATATTTTAGAGATTTTGATTTTTCTAACTAACTTTGTGTTTAATCACGTTAATTGAGCAAGAAGGTAATTTACCTGAACACGAGTTATTGGTATTGTTTCAATTACTGAATAATACTGAATAATATCATTTACTTATTGATATGTGTAGTTAAAATTAAGGATTACTAAAATTGGGGGGGGGGTTTTAAAGGAAAAGTTTGACAGCTTACTTTAAAATGTTGAATGCTATGAACATTGCACTGATCAAAATATCATATGAAAATGGAAAGAGAATGATAACATGGTCATCCACCTAAACTAGGTGGAAAAGAGCATCAATCAGAGAAGCAGCCAATTTGTGTTTTATGTCTTACCTCATTTCTGCCACTAGGTGTCACTCTGCATACAGGCAGGAACGTTTTCACTGTGGAATAATATAATGTTGGTTATTTTTGGCATAAAACTGGACCATAAAAAAAAACAAAGAGGAGTTTTTGTGCACAAAATGTTGCTAACCTATGAGGCAGATTATAGAAACTTCTTTTCTAGGAAAAAGCTAAAGATTTTTCTTGTCTTTTTCATTTTTAGCATTCTTGTTAACTTTCCCCTGTTCTGTGTTTGTGTAGTCCAAAGCTGGCTATGTGTTGTTCTACCAGCGCCAGGACACTGTTAAAGGCACAGGCTACTTTGCTCTCGACCGCGAGGAGGAGGAGGAGGAGGAGGAGGAGGAAGAGGAAGGTGAGGATGATGAGGAGAACGAAGCGGAAGAGCTGGTAGAAAGAAGGACTGTCTCGTCTTCTCAGGGTGCCTGCGCCGCTGCGCAAAGCGACGAGGAGGAAGAGCCAGTCCAGAACAAGGGCAGTAAAAATGACATCAACCAGGAGGAAGAGGAAGAAGAGGAGGAACAGGTATCCAATCGAGACATTACCATGAAAACCAACTGAGGTAAATGCCTACAGGAACAAGTGGAGAGAGAGAGAGAAAGGAATCTGTCCATCAAAAAGCCATATGGACGCATGGCGTGGCAGCGGGCGCCGCCGCTCCTGCCCGACGGCGCGGACTCAGCCGCCAGGACGACGACTGTTCGGTGGGGGGGGACGGGGCGGGGAGCGGAGCTGCCTCGGTACGCAACTCTAAGAAATCAGGACCCTCATGTGGGTGAATCACTGTGTGTGTGCGTGTGTGTGTGTCTTTTTGAGCGAGTGTGTCGCCACGTTAACTCATTAAACATCTGCTGTGTGAACAGAACAAAGTGAGACCGATGACGGCGCCAGCTAGAGGCACCGCGCTCTGAATCTCCGCTTTTCTTTTTTTAATCATTTGAGCAGTGAATTGTTTTGCATATCGTATTAGTATTATTTCAATTTTGTAAATATTTTAAAACACTGAACTGCATTGAGTTTTCGCGATGCGCTGAAACAGTTTTGAACTTGCACAAACACAACCCCTCCCATTTCCTGGTAACGCCAGACAAACTGCAGCAGGTGCTTTTAGCGAATCGACTCTCTGGTCTATAATCCAGGCTCTACGTAGACAAGCGACGCCCATAGTTGTATTCCTCATCGTGATTGGCTGAATTTTAACTCCAAAAACGTGTTAAGAGATGAAGCAGCCTGTGTTAGCCAATCCTGTGCATTCTTCTGCAGTAAACGTGCTAGAAAGAAAGTTCTACACTGCCAATCTTCTCGTTAATGTATCTATCTGAAGCTTTAGTCCTTTTCTATATTCTCCCGTCTTCATCTTCAAGGTGTGCCGGGACTAAGAACCACAGACGCACCGATCACAATTTTTCGGCCCATTTCCGATATTTTTTTCCCAAAGCTTTAGCCTGCTTCGACGTGATTCTGGCTGATTTTAAATATTTTAAGATTCAGAATATTTCCTTCCTTCCATCCTGTCATGAGCAAACGCTAATTATCGAGCAGAGGTGACGTCACACCGTGTGTGAGAGCAGGCGCTGTAAAACAAGGCTTTACTCGTTTAAAACGGGACGAAATGATCGCACGGTTGACATTTTAAACCGTCTTTAGCCTTATTTATATTAGCAGTTAGCACGGCTAGCGCTCCCTGTGTATTCCCTATAGATTGTGGATGTGTAACAAACTAACTTTATTCCTGTTATCTTCGTCTTTGTCACACATCCGTTTGCTCCCTCTTAACTTTAAACAACCTAACTAACACTACTAAAGAATAACTTCACATTATGTGTTTACTGACCAAAAGAAAAGGTAACATTTCTTATTTTGTTGTTTTGCTACCAAGTTCTAAGGAATCGGTGCTGAATAATCGTCCGATTCCTGCGTTCATCCATTTTTTTTCTCGCAGACGTTTGATGCATCGTCCATCGTTGAAATCACCTCGGCCTTAACTTTGAAATGTGAAACCAGTCGCCTTGTTGTTCGCACGACGACCCCCCCCTCCTCAACCACCACTTCTCACGTCAAAAACGTCGCGTGACGAATGTCCGTTCCGTTCTTGCTTGCTGCCGTGTCGCGTCCGCATCGCCTCAGAGTCTCGTCTTTTTAACCCACAAGAGGGCCAGAATGTACCGTGAACTGAATGAACAAAGACCACACGTAAGTGAATGATGCCTTTCGGTTTACGAATTTTCCCCCACGTTATTTTTTTTCCCGGCCCTCTCTTGTGCTTTCTGTTAACAGGTTCACCGCCTTTGATGCTGGCTGTATGAATTTCTGGGAAAATATTATATTTCTCTGCGCGCGCGCGTGTGTGTGTGTGTGTGTGTATGTATGTGTGTGCTTCTTTGATTTGAAGCAGGGAAACAGGGGAGGTGGGCGGGTGGGTGGGTTGGTGGGAATCAACCGAAAACAGTGGGGTGAGTCGGCCTAACCCACCTTTCGGCTTGTAGGACCATGACGCAGTGGAATTATATCGTGGCAGGATAATCGTCCATCCGTGTGAATCCTTTTGAAGCCGTTCTTTGCGACGCGAGTGCTTTGTTGCAGACAACATCCACACACACCTGTTCTTGCCTCAGAGTAGAAGACCACGCCTTTACGAGCATTTTTGTGCTTCGGCTTCAACGGGCCGCCTCGTGTTTTTTTTTTTTGTGGCTTTTTTTTTTTTGCCTTTAGGACGACTCACCCCATCCGGACTGATGGCTTCAATAGGCTTATATGATATTGTACAGAAGAGTTCACTCTGTGAGTGCACATTTGATAAAGTTTATTTATTTATATGTAAGCATTTAATAATGAACAGACAATATATTTAAAACCTTGGCAAGACCCGGATGAGTCGGGGCATTCAGTTATACAATAGTTTGCAAACTCTTGTCCAGGGAGGGAATATTTTTTTTTAAAATGATTTTTTTTTTATTGATTTTTTTTTCGCTGTTGTTTTTTGGGAGTTTTTTGTTTTGTTTTGTAAAAATAATTCAGATGTTCTTGCATGATGATGTATGGAGGTTTCCAGGTTTGGCTGCACTTGAGTTCACTTGGGTTTACATTTGAATTGTGCATGTGTATTTATACACAATCTACAATAAAGTTGTGTAAAGCGTCCCGCGTGTCCTGCATAAATGTGTATTTACATGTACCAATCATTGGTGTGGATGCTGCATTTGTTTTGGGGCGTTTATTGATTTATTTGTACATTTTTTTTTCACGTTGAAGAGAAGAATTGGTTTCTCACAAGACCATTTGCCTCAGTAAAGGGAAAACCTTCACTACAATGGAAGATAAACATAGTTTTTCTCGGTTATCCTTTTTTGAACCTCTTGAATTATGCAAGAGCTCCAAAAAATATATATATATTTGCAAAGTGGGAACGAGGAATTGCGTGTTGACTGTGCAAGAAAAAAAATATCCCCAAGTTAAGTTGAATCAATTAGACATCAATAATCCTGCTTTGAATATTTTTATTCAATGTTTGGGATGTCAGTATTCCTCACGAAAGGGGTACTCTGGATGATCAGCCCAACTGTTGAGTCAGTGAAAAGAAATATGAGTATTGTTTTTCAAAAAAAGGCAAAAATAGAAGCTTCATTAATAATGTACTTACAAGGGGAGTACCACAAAGCGAATGTTCTTGTTCAGCCCCTCGATCGCCTTAATCTCCTCCTCTGACAGAGAGAAGTCGAAAACCTGCAGTTTTGACAAATCAGCCAGAACTTAAATTTCTTGCATCTTGTTTTTAACCAGTTTGGAGTCGTCAATAAACAGGCCGCAATGCAAATCTACCTGGAAGTTGTCCTTTATGCGATCAAGGTTGAAGCTCTTCGGGATGACCACCACTCCTCTCTGCATGTTGAACCTAAGGCACACCTGCGCTGTGGTCTTTTTGTGCTTTTGGGCAATTGAGGTCAGAAGCTCGTCTTCTAACATCGGGGGACATTCTAAGTTTACCCTGTTTAAAAAAAAAAAGAAGATATACTATAAGACACCTGTTTCAAACGGTGTAAAGTAGGCATGTGGACGATAGATACTTGATTAATATCAATATATAATATGTCTGATGAAATATTCGATCGATTTCACCGCTCTCCGATCCGGCAGTGGCGATCTAGAACCGCACAGCATCATGGGAGATGTAGGCAGGGTAATGCTGTCGCTACTAACTTGATAGCTACAGTTAGAATGTGTTTCTCATCCCCACTTTATGAATGAAAATCTGTTCACTAATTTAAATATATCTATGGGGCGAGCTTAGTTTTCTTTTTTTTAATCATTTTATTTTAAATAATAATAATAATGAAAAGTTCTCACCACGATGGATCCCTATTTGTCCCAAGTGGGCTGTAACCAACAATCACGATGTTCTTCTCCCGACAGTATTCACGCAACTTTGGCTGTGTGAAATACGGGTGACATTCAACCTGTGTTCGAAAAAGCAAAAATACATTTTGTTTGGAAATGAGAAAATACTTTACTGAGTAACCCTGGTGTTAGACTGTCCACTTATTGACACTCAAGTATTTGTACTGCGGCTATTAGAGCAATGTACTTCCTCTACTTTTGAGTAATTCACAATTACTGCTTAATAATGAATTATAAACTGCTGAGAGCTTAATTAATGGCTATCTACTGGTTAATTACTAGTTATTTACAGTGTATATCACATAAAAGGGGGTTTATAATAAAATGGTACTGACTTGCCAATATATAGTGTTCTATATGGTACATGTTTGTTATTTAATTCTTTGTATATTCAGAAACAAGTTTGCTTCCTTTTTATCTTAATGTTTTATCAGAACAGCCGGCAGTATGCAAAGGTATAGTACCTGGCATTAGTAGTACATTGAATATGGACTTTTTCTTTTGTAACAGTTCAATGGGTGATTACTGTTTATTGCTGATTTTATTACTTATTTATACATTGGACAGATGGACGACAGGCGGACTCAGTGCAATAGCTGAGGTTGGTTGTATAGAGGGTGAAGATGAAGGGAGAGAGGACGGTCCCTTGTGGAGCCCCTGTGTTTCTGACAACACTCTGACACACAGTGTCACAAGCGCACAAACTGTGGTCTGCCGGTCAGATAGTCAACAATCCAGGACACGAAGAGAGGATCCACCGTCAGCTTCTCACCCATTAGAGCCGGACGGATGGTGTTGAATGCACTGGAGAAGTCAAAACAACATCGTTCTCACAGTGCTCGCAGGCTGATTCAGGTGACACGGTTGAGCAGGAAGACGATGGCTTCCTAAGTTCCAAGCTTGGGCTGGTCGGCAAACTGCAAGGATGTGGTTGGACCAGAGGCTGGAGCTTCTTCAGGACGAGTCCCTCCAGGGTCGGCGCCGTATGTAACCCTTGGAGTCACAAGGACGCTGTGTCTTCAACAGCGGAACAATGCAGGGTGTTTTCTACGTCACAGGGAGCCTCTGTAGGTGCTGGAGGACTCCACAGAGCTGGATGGCACAAACTTGTCAGGGTGGAGTTTCACCAGCTGTCTTCTAACATCTTCAGGGGCGATGTTTACCGTAGAGGTGGCCGGCTGAAGAGCGGAGGGAGGGTCATGGAGTAGAAGAGGAGGGAAGGAGGTTTGAAGGTGAGACTCAGAGATGAAGGACTCTGAGGAGGGAGAGGGGACAGTGGGTGGACAGCAGCAGTGGTATTTATGGAAGTGTAGGTGGGAGGTGCAGGGGCTGTGTGTCAAATATATTTAAAAACAGATTGAGTTCATTGGTCCTGTTGCCCTCAACTGCACTCTTGCCTGCTGACCTGAACCCTTTGATAGTCGCCTTATAAGAAGTCTCTTCTTGCTTCTTGTAAATAGAAACACGTGATCAGTGTTGCTGCTGTGCATGATGTCAATTGTCATTTTATCTCCAGAAGAGCATCTTATTTTATTTGAATGATGCAGGTAGCATGTGGTGGTTTCTGATATGGGCATGAGCACCAGGTCTTCAAATGCCCCAACCTCCCATCCACTCCTTGTTCTCACAACTGGAGAATCTGAACAGTGCCTAATGCAAACAAAGTGCCATTAACCCCCTGGTCAACAACTTTATGGGAGTTGGGGGACCTTGAAAGGCGGGGTACCAAACAGGCTAGAACCGCCCCTGACTATAGTGTAAAGTGCACAGAACAAATGCCTGTAGTGACTTGTTGATTTATGTTTTATCAACTATTTGCTTACTACTGGTTTCTTGTTGTTCATGAACCATTTATTAACTTATGAAGGATGTTTTTTTTTTGTTTCTATTAATTAAGACTATTATTATTTATTTTTCACAAATTATAAGGCAAGTTTTGGTAATTAGTTTTAGTCTAAAGCAGGCAGAAGCCAAATGATGGAACTGCATCTAATGGAGCATCTTATTACAGATTTTATACAGATTTACATCCTACTTGTAGCTGGTGCTCTATTCCTTATTTATTAACAATTTATTAATTATATTTGACATTTAATAACTCAACAATGTTTATGGCTTTATTTGAACTTTGCAGCTGTTGTGACAATGTCACCTTACAAGTTTTTAAAGCATAAGTAATGCTTTTCATTTATTACAGGTTTATTCACTATTTACTAGGCTTTTACAAGAGATTTTTATTTTTTTTAATCTGGCAATGCCCTAGTAACAGACAAGTATTATGTGATCTACCTTTGTCATTTCATTCTTCCCATCTTCAAAAATGTCAAACTATGTTATCAGTGCTTTGACGGAGTACCTGGTTTGTGACTGGCTTGTGTTTCAGCCCAGGTTTGTTAAGGATCAGCTCCAGCTGGCGCTTGTTGAAGTTCGATACGCCGATTGACTTTGCCAGCCCAGCATCCTTACAAGCTTCCATAGCCTGTACAAGACGTAAAGTAAATATTTTATAGAAACAAAAATCATGATGGCAAACTTCTTTGTTTGATATCAAACAAAGAAGTTTGACAACTTCTTTGACCTTGGATCTCTAACTTGCAAGTGCTATAAACTATTGTCTTTTACAGTCTCAAATTTGGACCATAAGTATGAATGAAACGTTTTAAATGAGAAGGATTTCTCACCTCCCATGTAGCACAGAGGTCTGTCTTGTGATAGGCACTCTTCCCATTCTCATCTACTGGGTAGAACGTATCTCCTGGCTTCAAAAATGAACAGAAACTTTCAATTTGGTAAGCGACAACTCACAAAGAAGATTTCTGACCCAATACATGTCACAAAACATGTTCCGAACCCTGAAAGCAGTGGGCATTTCTATAATGTACAAGTCCACATAATCCAGCTGTAATGCCTGCAGGGTTTTCTCCAAAGTGGGTCGTACCAACTCAGGGGGATGGAATGTGTTCCACAACTGTGAAAAATCATCGCGACACCCCAAAAAAAAAACACAAAAAAAAGGGTGTTAGTTGGTCAGTAGGTAATTTCTGTGACCATGAATGTGATCCTGAAGGTGGAAAATGTTCAACGGTCAATTCACAAACAGGCAAACCTTTCCACAGTAGAAGATCTCCTCTCTCTTTACAGTTCCATCTGCAATTTTCTCTCGAATTGCTTGACCTACTTCGTCTTCATTGCAATAGATCAAGGCTCCATCAATGTGTCTGTATCCTACCTCAATGGCCCGTTTGACAGCTGCCAAGGCGGTTCCTTTGGGAGTCTGTCAATAAATGGATCCTCCTTGAGTACACAGCCTTCAAGAAAACATCATGGTGTCAAACTGTCCGATAACATAACAATCTTACAGTTTGAGGATTCGAATAGGTACCCAGTCCAATCAAAGGTATGCTGTTTCCATCACTCAGAGGAATTGAATGTTTTTTGGGTGTCAGTGCCATATTTGACCAAAGGGTTTGATGAACACTGTATCTAGAGCTGCAGCCTTCAACGACGGTGTGCCAATCACACTAACTGTAGAGTAGTTTTTCTCCTCTTATGATCAAGCAAATAACTCCTCCCAGACAGGGCGGCCAGACAGCATTCCCTGCACAAACACACTTGATAAACTTGAAGTATCTGACACATTTTCTAAGCAGACGGGACACGCCCAGCTCGCATTGAACGTTCAGTCACCTGATTGTTGCCAGGAAGGTTCGCCGAGGGTCAAAATGAAATGAATGAAACTAAACGATGAAATTAAAATGAAAAAAAGAAAGAAAGGAAATTACTTTAACGTCCGCTGAGCGATGCTTGTGGACGTTCAGCGAACGTTAGTGGTCCGTTTGCTGACATTCACCAACCGGCAATTTGTTTAATTTCAGTTGGATTTTTACGTTCGCCGAACCTCAAACTCGACCTGTATTAATTACATTAAGGACTACCAAAGCAGAAGTAATTATAAATCTAATCTAATTTAATAATCTTAAATGATGACAGAAGGACAAAAAGTATAAAGCTATGTGGAAAGTTTTGTTTTTCAATGACAAAAAAAATTACAAAATAAAAAATCACACCAGCAAATCACACCAGAAAAAAAAACACTTTTCCTAATATATATATATATATATATATATATATATATATATATATATATATATATATATTTATTTTTCAAAACTATTGACAATATATAGGTTATTGTATCTTTATCACTTTCAAATGTCTCAGGAGATTTCGCAGAGAGAAACTAAGACCAGAACAACAAAGCTTGTCCAGAAACTTGCTCAATTAACTTAGTAAAGTAAAAAGTTACTACCCTCCTTGCTTAGAATAATATGCAGATAGGCAAATAAATGCCAGGGTAATAATTAGTAGCAAAATGGGCAATTAGCTGCATGACTAATATTGTACTTAAATTAGACCTAACGTTATATCTCCCAAATGCCTCTAGAGTTTGTTGGAAAATATGTCTGTGAGTCTTTCACATTTGGCAGCCTCCTGTACTAATGTCTTTCTTTCCTTTAATCTGTTTTTGTCGGTCTCTTATCGATTTTTGCCGGTTACCCGGCTTTGCCTACTTCTCCACCCCTCATAAACGTGTGTAAGAAATTGATTAATTTAAAGCAGCTGACTTTAATGCATAGTTTGTCCTTAATGGGACACCGTAGATGCAAAATCCAGCTGCGCCGTAGGGTTCAAGTACTGTGGTTCTGTTGTGATGGGAAATACGAAGATTTTTGGGGATCCGAATAAAATGGCTTCACTGAAAGAGCTCTTTCGTCGTTTCACACCCTTTTGTTAATGTGTATTCATACCATAATTGATACTGATTTAGTAGTTGTGCATTAATTCATACGAAGAATAATAATCCTATTCGGGACACAAAATTTTTTAACTATTTACAAAATGGAGATACATCATCGCCCATCACTTTTTACTGTAAAAATAAAAAAATAACACAATAAACAAATTGTCCCCTGATATTACTTAGTTTGATCTTGGATTTTGTTTGTCCTTTTAATTTGTGACCATTTACTTGGTTTTCTTTTCTTTATTTTAGAACCTTAGTAAGCAAGTAATTATAAACTTCAAAGAAAATGTTTCAAACCACTCATGTGGTCCCCGCCCTTAAAAGTCCAACGAGCACCGGCTTTCATCGTTCACCTCGAAGAGCCGGTATGTCAATCCGACTCGGCCACGAACGACACATAGCCAGTGTTTTGAGGAAAAAAAAGAAAGCACGGCGGTTAGCTGATTCCTAACGGACGTGTGAGCCGAAAATATCTTGCGTCTAACCTATTTCTTGTAGATATGGGACTATTGGATTCTCAGTGTTGCAGGTTAAAAGAAATAACCGCCACAAAGTGGAAATAGTGTTTTTGTCTAACGTTTATGCGTTTGAAGTAAGCTACATTGCTAATTTAGCTCTACAAACGAGCAGGAATAAGCTAACTCGTGCTGTTTCCTTTTTATTTTATGATTTACTATTTCAATTAATTCACGCAGGATTGAAAATGCCTCTATATGCAACGTTAGCTCACGCTTTCAACCCAAATGAGTGAAACAAAAGGCTATCTTTTCGATGCTAGGCGAAGGGCTAGCTACATTGATTAACCGGCTGGAGTTATTGTAACGCGACAGAAATGGATGAAAGTGCCGATAACGACGACCTCGTCATCATCGTGGAGAACGAGGCTGAAAGTTTGCCCGCAGGGGAAGAGAAGGTGAAACAGTTGGGCGCTTTCGGGCTCATGGACACATGTCCCATCTGCAAGCTGAGTTTCCACAACAGGGAGCCCAAACTGCTGCCGTGTCTGCACTCATTCTGCCGGAGGTGCCTGCCTCCCCCGTTGAGGAGCGCCGAACCGAGGCGGGACCCGCACGGTCCAGGTGATTATATTCACTCAACCGCAGAGACGGAGCTCAGTTTTATCACCGCTTAACTATGTGTTATGACAAGATATGTCCATTAATCTGCCTAACTTTGAAGCCAAAATGACAACATGACGTTGATGATCCACGGTGTAATCTCAATATTTCATTGAAAATCAAATTATTACTGGTGCGGTTTTACTCCAAACTGCTGTAACATATTGGATGTGATAGATAGTAAGTGGTGCATTAATGTAAAGTTGTAAAAATAAGTTCTGAGTATGTGGAGGCTGACGTTTTGAATCAAAATGAATCATTTTAGGACCTCAAATCACCACGCCTCACTCTGACGTAGGGAGTGAGCATTTATCATTTATTGTGTAAAATGTCTTTTAACAAAACTAAACCAACAGTTTACTGACAAATGCTGCTATTTTCTACACTGATTTTTCTACCAGAGCATCAATATTATATCAGTAAATCCAAAAACAGGATAAATGCAGTTAATGTGTGCAGTTTATGGATATAAAAAAAGACTTTAATAGAAATAAGGCATCCTGCTTATCTTAAATGAGAATGTTTTTAAAGAACAGTACCGTGTTTGTGGTGCAGTGAATGCTGTTCCATTCAGTCACGGGCAAAAAAACTGTTATATATAAATATTGTGTTAAAATTCTATGTCGTTGTCTGACATACGTGTTTGCAGTAGTATTGCTGGTTAAATAAACCCAATAATTCAATAATGTGTGTTTCCTGCTATAGTCGGTTCCATTCGGTGTCCGGTGTGCGGACAGGAATGCTGGGAGGTTGACGTGTTGGACAACTTCTTTGTCAAGGACTCCGCTGAGGTGCCCAGCAGCACGGTGGAGAAAACCAGCCAGGTTCTGCCTCAGAGCCCCTCACTCGCTCTTGACTGAGCGGATCATCTCGTAAAAAACAAATTCTTTGTGAATTGTGCGCCTTTTCCGCTCATCTTTTGTTTTTCCTCTACGTCCCTCTGCTTCCGCCAGGTGTGCATGAGCTGCGACGACAACACCGAGGCGACGGGCTATTGCGTGGAGTGCGTGGAGTTCCTGTGCTTGACGTGCATCGAGGCGCACCAGAGGGTGAAGTTCACCCGAGACCACACCATACGGCAGAAGGAGGAGATGTCTCCAGGTGGGGCATTTGTGTCCTTCATCCTTCTTGAAGTTTGCTCTTTTTAAGAAGGAATACACCGTCTGTTTTTTGGTTGTTGTTTTTTTTTTCTTTTGACTGGTTAATGTCAATATGGAGCAACAGCTAGGAGATATAAGCAAAACAAGCAAACACAGTATTTCTGTTTTTTATATTTTGATATTGATTAGATTTGCGATTCCTTTCATTGTATGATATATTACCGTCCAGTCGGCTTGGTTTCAACCCAAGCGGTGCACAACTATTCAAATTGTGCCTTTTGAATAGTTGTAAAAGTGTATTATTTATCTGCTGGTAACAGACATTTTGTTTCTCTGTGTGTAGCTGATTGTCATTTATCCAAGTTTGATTAAATAGTTGCTACTTTTCTTCTTTCCAATCTAGTAAAAATAATGATTATTTTAGCAGTTTATCATTCTATCGACTGTTCTGACGATTAATCAGAGAAAATAAATTGGTACACTCTGCAGTTTTTTTATTAAACCACTTAAGCTTAATAAGTGCATAAAACCTGCAAATAATTCAATTCCGTTTTCAAAGAACAAAAGTAAACATTTTATTGCCTAACATGCATAGCTTTCTTTTAGGACGTCCAATAAGATATGAAAAGTCTTCTTGACTTACTATCGATACAAGTGTAAAGCTGATGTGTCGATTCCTATTATTTTGATTAACAGACTAATAACTGGGTAGAAGAAAGTGCTTGATAGGAAATGTAAACCTTCCG
Source organism: Gambusia affinis (assembly GCF_019740435.1). NCBI lineage: Eukaryota > Metazoa > Chordata > Actinopteri > Cyprinodontiformes > Poeciliidae > Gambusia > Gambusia affinis. The sequence goes on from NC_057890.1 coordinate 6,833,106, forward strand.
GCTGCAAAGCTCCAATGTCTCTCATGATCGGATCCTCCTGTGTTCTCCTCCTCCTCAGAGGCTCTAGGCGTGTCCACGCAGAAGCCCGTCTTCTGCGACGTTCACAAGCAGGAGCCGCTGAAGCTGTTCTGCGAGACGTGCGACCGGCTCACGTGTCGAGACTGCCAGCTCCTCAAACACAAGGACCACAAGTAATATTGCTGAGGATTTAGCAGGAAGCGCTGATTTTTGCACGCGACATGCGCACCAAACCGTCAGGACAAATCATGACAGATGTTTTTTTAAAAAAAAACAACAAAAAAAACAACTCCTCTTGTCTCATCTTTTACACTCGTGTTGTTGTTTTCTTTTTGTGTCTAGCTACCAGTTTTTGGAGGATGCGTACAGGAACCATAAGCAGTATCTGGAAACCATGACGCTGCAGTTGCAGGAGAAGAGAAAAGCCATTGAAGAAGTGTCGAGCTGTATCAACTCCGGGTAACGTTCTGCAACACGGCTGGATTCAAACGCATCTTTGAAAGGATTCGTTTTGATTCACTGTGCTTGGGTTACAAGTGTTTGTAATATTGTTGCTACAGTTGGAATTTTTGACGTGAATTTAATCCCCATCAGCAGTCAGATATCACCTCTCGCAGCAAATTTGGGTTTTTCACAAAGTTCTAAATCTTTATTGTTTTTTTAAATAACCAAACTACACAAGATAAGTTTGATTTTTAGACTGAATTCTGCTTTTAAAGGTTGTTGAAGTTCAGAAAAGGAAAATGTGACAGAAAGAGGGAGCTATAGACCACTGACAGGTTTTAATAAAACACGTTAAACATAGAAGGAATTAATACAGAACTACTGAGCCAAAAGCTGAAGAAAAATAGGCTCCAATTTTCCTACAAATGTATGAATTAGCCAAAGAGGTTAAGGGATCGTTTGATGTGAAACAAAACCAGGCTAAATGTCCGCCTGCTGTTTTTCCCAATCTTGCCTTTTCTGCTCAAGGAAGCAGAAAAGACTTGATTAATTTTGAGGCTACGGTAGTCCTTAAAGTATCTACTTATTCTCGCTTTATTTATTTCAGTACAGCTGACAGTTTTAACCCTCATAAGATAATCATGAGGAGTCACTCAATTTGGATTCATAACACCCAATTCCCTCTCCGTCTCAACCTCCACAGACTGCAGCAAGTGGAGGAAAACCGGAAAGCTGTGACAAACGAAATAAAGAAGTCCATCTGTAACCTGATCATGGAGATCAACAGGAAGGGAAAGATCCTGATAAACCAGCTGGAGGTGTGTTTGCATTTCCCTTTGAGCTGCTTCCACCAGACGTCCTCTGGTGAGGTTTCAGTGAGCACCGCTCTCGCCCTCAGGCGCTGACTAAGGACCACGATTTGGCTCTGAAGAAGCAGCAGGATGACATCAACGCCCTGACGAGGCAGCTGGATCACGTGATCAGCTTCACCAAGTGGGCGACGGCGAGTCACAGCGGAACGGCTCTGCTGTACTGCAAGAGACTGGTAGGATTTCTGCCAGTAATGATTATTTTAGGCATCGATTATTTCTCCTTCTTTTTTTTTTTTTCAATGTAATTGGATAAAGGGCAAATAAACAAATAATTCAATTCCTTTTTAAAATGATAAATAATCATTTCACTACATAAAATGTACTGGCTTCATTCCTTTAATGAACGCTTGATCATTTGTAGCAAAGGATCCGTCTTCTACTAAGAAATACTTTACTTCTGACATCAACATGTGAAAAGCTCAAGAAAATATTATTACAGTGTAGGGCTGATCCGGTGATTATGTTTTTAATTAATAACTGGATAGTAAAAGCTACTTAATAGGATATATATATATATATACACCTTTTTAACAGATTTTGAACTAGGTAAAGCTAAAACTGCCCATTGAGGCAGATGTACAGGGAAAAAACAAATTCCATCTTAAATGCAGTTTTTTGTACAGTTTTGGCTGAATTACCGTTGTGCGTGTGTTGTTCTTTCAGAAAATTGATTTATTATTTTTATTTTTATTTTTTTCAGATTCTGTAAACTGTAACGACAAATCAATTGCTACAGTAAATTAGTTGACGATTACTGCAGTAATGAATTAATCACGACTGATCCAGTTAATCATTTCCGGCCTAATTTTCACCTGGAACATTTATTTAGTGGTAGGGAGAAATTGTGGTAAAAATACAAAATTATAATCAACCTGAATTTAGATGGGTGTTTTTTAGTTAGTTTTTCTTATTATTTATTTAGTTTTTTTGTCTTGTTGACCATTAATTGTGCTGGACCTTTGGGTTGTTTTAGATGGTCGTTCAGGGTTGCAGCTGAAAACTCTCCATCATGTCTGATCTCTACTTTTTAACATCCCCGTCTCTCCACCTCTCAGATCCTCTACCAGATCCACTACCTGATGAGAACGAGCTACAACCCGTCCATCGTCCCGCAGAGCTCCGTTCGCTTCCAGTGCCGGTCGGGCTTCTGGGCCTCAAACGTAGACCTCGGTACGTCTGTTTTCAGCCAATTTTTTTTTATTTTGGATTTTCCTCTGTTTTACTGTAGAGCCCAGCAGAGGCATAAAGTTACAGAAAACTAAACAGGAACTCAAGTTTACATATCAGTACATTCAGTTCTTTGTGAGGTCAAGTCATGTTTTTATGGGGGGGTTTTCTCATGGATGCATCCAGATCTAGTTTACAAGACATTTTGTTCTTTTATGTATGTGTGTCAGAATGTGTTGATCTCATCTGACCTACATGATGGTTGTTTTATTGTTATTGTTTTCAGCTACTCTTATCTTTTTTTGTTTCTGCGCTTTTGGGAACCAAACGGATTGAAAGGAAAACGCATCACAGAAGAAGTCGTTTTGAATTCCGTAGCAGTTTTTAAACTGGATTAGGATTGTTTTCATCACACATCTCACTCTTCAGTTGTGTGTTTTTTTTTTTTTACACAATATGCATATAAAAGCAAAACTGAGTGTAGAAAATTGTAGATTTTTTTTTTTCCACTCAAATTTCAAAGTAAAATAAATAAAAAGTGCTTTGTCAGTAATTTATTACACCTTTTTATCTTTGATCACAATTGGGGAAATGTTTTGTACTCGCATAATTATCCAAAGCCTAATAAAAGTGATAAATTATTTACACATTTACTTGTATTATAGAAGGGAAATATTCCTTCCTGTGGAAAAGCACTTGGAGACAGTAGAGAGAAAAACCTCCATTCCATCAGAATGGAAAAGGAAATAAAAAACCCCGAATGCGTGTTCTTCTGCAGCCGTCGTAGAAACAGGTTGGTGATTTCTCGTCATCGTCGTTTCCTTGCAGGTTCGCTGGTGGTCGAGCGATGTCCAGGGAGGCCACCCATCCCCAGCCATCAGCAGGGCCCCAGACTGGAGGCCCCGACCGGGGGTCTTTCCCTCGCAGCAGCACAGCAGCGACAAAGCACTCTAGCTCAGCTCCAAATGCAGGTAACATTATTTAATTGATTTTGTTTTTTTTTACCCATTTTAAATACTAGATTTTTACTAACCTGTTGAATCACCACCCCGTCCAAGGTTGACAAGCTCTCCCACCATCCTCAGAGGCAGCCCCCTCCTAACCACTGGTCCTGGTATCAGAATGTGAGGCTCCCAGCTCCTCCAGGCCCCCCTCCACCTACCAGACCCATCCATGGGGGGTCTTCTCCCTCCCAAGCTCCCCCCAGCTTGGTGCAGCCTGGACGGAGGTACGGGAACAGCCATCCAAACCCTCGGAGCCCTCCGGCGTCCATGATTCAGAGCCCAGGCTACGGAGCTTCACAGGTAATTTGTTGGATGTGTATTTGTACAGTTTCTCCCGAAATTATTCATGCCTCTTGAAGACGCTTTCAAATTTGTCAGAACACGCAGCCTTTAAAAGGTGATGCAGAAGGGAAATGATGCGTGGGTTTCAAAGTTGTTTGATGAGTAAAAATCTGAAAAGTGGCAACTTTTAGTCTTGCACACAACTAGGGTTGTACGATACGGGGTTGAAGTTTTATCGCAACATTTTGCAGTCTTAATGTGAGAACAATAAAAGCGACAGAACTATTTATTACTTATTTTATTGGTGACTGTCCGACTATGACTGTGTGTCACAGCAATTACAGCCCCACAAACACAAAAACTCCTCTTACTTAAAGTTATCATGCGATATCTTTAAAATGCCTCATTTTTGAATTTGTAAATGAGTCAGGGTTTATGTTTACCTCTTTCTTACTTAATTACATATAAAAATAAAAAAAAAAGACTAGTATTATATCGGACGATAAACTCATTTATTTTTTTGTATGTTTCTTGTAGTCTCTACGAGAACTAATCCACAGCTCCGCGTTCCCCCCTAAACCCATCGACATATCGCAGGGCGCTCCCCGCTTCCCGCAGCCTCTGTCTGCTCCCCAGGCCGCTCTGCACCAGGTTGGTAACGGGACCATCCGACGTGAACGTGAAAAGTATTAATTCAAGCTTTGATTAAAATAATAAAATAAAAATTTGTCCCTCAGAGATGCATGCCGGAGTCGTCCCTCCTAAAGAGGAGCGAAGGCGGTCTGCCCGTCCCGACCGTCAGCATCTCCGTCCCAAAACCCAGCATGGGTTTGGGCCTGGCAGCCGGAAGCTCAGAAAAAAGCAGCAGCTCGTTTGGTCATGTGACAGGTCTGTGCTTTTGTTTGCCAACTTTGTCTCAAGTTATTATAATTTTTTTTTATTGTTATTTTTATGTGACATCCAATTGTTTGAACGGCGCTTTCAGGTCAAGGAGGGCAGTACTCGCCGTTGGCAAAGCCGTCCTCTTCTGACAGAACCGCGGGGTAAGAAAGGATCGGACTGATCAGCAGTTTTCTGAGCAGAACTCAGAATCTTAGTGCATCTCTAATTTTCACTCTGAAGGTCATCGTCCTGGAGGTCAGCGCCTCCATCAGCCCCGGCGCCGAAGCGAAGAAGGAGGATGTCTCCGGGGCCCGTAATCGTCATCAAGGATGAACCCGAGGACGAGGACGAAGTCCGTTTTGTAAGCGAAGTGGCCCGATTCTTTCAAACCCAGAGGTAATTCCATCCCAGCTGTGCTGACGATGTGTTCTTTTTGTTGTTGTTGTTTTTGCCGTCCACAGGTGCAATCCAGCAGCGGGTCGAGCCTACCGGACAGCAGCACCGGCGCTCAGTCGGAGCCCCGGCCGCCGCCGAAGGGACTGGTGGCGTCCACCACCCCGGCGTCCACCTCCGTCAACCAGTGCAATCAGACCCAGTCGCAGCCCGACCCGGAAAAGAAACCGGTGCCAGAGGACGACCCCAACGAGGACTGGTGCGCCGTGTGTCAGAACGGCGGGGAGCTGCTCTGCTGCGACAAGTGCCCCAAAGTTTTCCACCTTTCCTGCCACATTCCGGCTCTGAACGAGTCGCCGAGGTGAGACTCGGATCAGCTTTTAAAAGAATCGAACTTTGTTTGCATTGGAGCCAAGTATGTGTATTTTTGGTTTTTTGGTCACTACATGAGGCTGTCGGCTCCAGTATGTGAACCAAGAGGTGACAGGTGGTTGACAGGTGGTTGACAGACAGTTGACAGGTAGTTGACAGTTGACAGGTAGTTGACAGGTAGTTGACAGGTAGTTGACAGGTAGTTGACAGTTGACAGGTAGTTGACAGGTAGTTGAACGCAGAAGGGCACACAAGTTTTTGACCGCTGTGACCGAGTCATTGTTCACACTGTTGCCGTGTATCGTGGAATAAATGGATTTTGTTCACAAATGGTTCATCTGACTGGAAAAATCTGGACTACAAGAAGATCTCTGGGATTTACTTTACACGCGATCAACAGGCACAACGTTAGTCGCTCAGCGCGTCATAACTAAGCAGCAACGGATCAACGCTTAACTACTGCAGTATTAAACTGGCTAGTACAATTGAATTGTCACCTTCAGTTATGTCTCAATCGAAAACATCAACAATTGGCATATTGGTTTTGAAAAGTTTTTGCTTATGAAAATTTTAATTGTGCTGCTTTTTGTTTTTCTATTCAACCCCGCTGAGATGGTTTAAGGGTAAATCTGTACCAGATGTGTATATTTTGTAGACACTCAAAAGTTTCTTTGTTAAATAAGAGAGCATCAAATGTGTGCAAAACTTTGTCTGCTAATGTCAAAAAGCACAATTTTACAACAGGGGCATTTCCATTAAATAAGAGACGCAATTAAAATCACACGTGAATATATTAGTTCACTCAATAAGTCATTTAAAAACAAGCTGCGCCATCATCATCATCCAACTACTTTGTGTTGTCTTCCTCGTAGTTTCCTCCACTAGTGACTGCTGGTTGTTGATCGCATGACTTGTGTGACGCAAAAAAAACCATCTCATGTTAGCATAAAAACCTCTGCATGTTGCAAAAAGGTTTTGGTGTCTGGTTGTTTTTCTGCGTTCATCCAGCAACTAAAAAAAAACCAGTCATAATTCCATTAAAAAATATTTGACAGCTGATGTTAAAGTTCTTTTTGTGGTGGAAGACTCTTTGTCCCAACGCTTGCAGCACACTTTTTGACATTGGCATTTTTCTGTGTCTTTCGCTCTCTTCAGCGGCGAGTGGTTTTGCTCTTTCTGTCGGGACCCAGAGTCACCAGAGATGGAGTACGACTGCGACAGAGGGCGTGGGCCGGGCTCCGAAAACTTCCCCTCTGTGGACAAAAGGGTATTTTAAACCCTCTACTACTTCCATTTTAACACTATCGCCCACTTCCTCCTATCAACCCATTAATGAAAAATATTCCCTTTTAGGATACTTAATAAAGGAGTGTCTCGTGACTGTGATGTTTTTCTTAATTCTAGAAATGTGAGCGACTGCTGCTCCGCTTGTTCAGTAACGACTTCAGCACAGACTTCCAGCAACCTGCGTCTCCATCGGTAACCCTCTGCGGTCGATATTCATGCAAATACCATTAGTATCAGTACTAGTATTCGTATTAATACTAGTATTAATGCCATCATCATCAAAAAAAAAGTCAGTCATTTGAATTTTTCTCTTACGCAACCCACTTCCTCCATTATTTTTTTAATTATTATTATAATAGTCACAGTTCTGATTCTGCCATTAATACTAGTATTAATGGCATTAATACTAGTATTAATACCATTAATACTAGTATTAATTCCATTAATACTAGTTCACTAATACTAATTAGTGTGAACGAATTCTAATGGATTCACATTACGGAATTTCATTGACACATCTGTTCGTCCAACCCACCATTTATCCAACCAAACTACCAAGCATCCTCCCATTTGTTTGTTCATCCATTCATTTGTCCATCTAACCAGCCATCTTTCTGTCAATCCATGTCATTTTTTTTCTATTTACTACATCAGGTCTTTTTTATCACTTTAGTTATATTTATGTTGAGGTGAGTTTCATTCATCCAACCAATCAACTCTCCATCCTTCCAGTCAAACCTTCATTTATCCATTCGTCCATCCATCCAACCAACCATCTAACCATTCATCCCACCATTTGTTCATCCATTCATCTGTCTGTCCATCAGTGAAACATCAGTCCCAAACAGAATGTGATTTTAGCTTAAGTTTGTCTCTTCATCTTTCTGTCCATCCTTTCATCCATCTACATAACCCAGTCATCCATCCCTTCATTTCCAGAGGCATGTGCTCTTCCGTCCAGAACTTTCTATCTGCTTTCAGCCCAATCAATTGGTCACTTCCATCCTCCTTCTGTCCACCTGTCCTGTTTTATTTATTTTTTTGTTATATTCAAAATCCATAGTGACTCGTTGTACTTGTGCTAAAAGTAAAAAGCGGTGGTTTACGCTACGTGACGGAGAAACCATGAGGAGAGTCGACCAGAAAGCAAGTGCAGCAGACCTGAGATGTCCTGCTTTTGTAGGAAACTCGGCGGTACAAGGAGTTAATAAAGACGCCGATGGATTTGACGATAGTGAAGAAAAAACTGCAGTCGAAGGAGGACGAGTGCTACGGAAGCCCGGAGGAGTTCGTTTCTGACGTCAGACTCATATTTTTCAACTGTGCCAAGTATTACAAGGTGGGTTTCCCTTCCAGTCCTCTGTTGCAAAAAAGTTAAATGCTACTTCCGTTCTTGTGTTTTTATTTATTTTTTTCTTCCTTAAACCTTAAAAAAGTTGCCCTCTACCTTTTTCAAGGCGACATCCGAGGTTGGGAGTGCCGGCTTGTACCTGGAGGATTACTTCGAGGAGCAGCTGAAGCTCGTCTACCCGGACAAGGTCTTCCCAGGAGGGAGAGAGGAGCAGATGATCCCTCCTTTAGAGGACGAGATCGAAGAAGAGGAGGAGCAGCCGACGGAGCCGAGCGCCGCCGCAGTGGAGGACAAGAAACCACAAAGCCCTGCAGGAGACGCAGACGGCGGAATGGTTCCTAAGGAAGAACCGATGGCTCCGGCAGAGAGCGAGAACCTGGAGGAAAGGAGCGAAGTGAGTCAAAAGGAGACAGAGGAAGGGACTGCAGACGTAGAGGGAGGCGTTCCTCCTGTAGACGAGGCGAAGCAAGATGAACGCGTCGATGGTGAGCAGGCGGAAAGCCGCCACTCTTGTGACACGGAAACTAAAGATGGCGGCGAGGACGAGAAGGCGCAGCCGCCTGCGGACGACGCCGAGGACACACCGGACACTTCGGAGAATCCAGCCTCGGAGCAGCAGGGATAGACAGACCCCCCGCAGACTCTAGCAGGATAGATCAGAGAAGTCTTCCAGAGTCATGGCCGTGGCGTCGGCCGCCACTAGATGCAATTAGATCCTTTTTATAACCCGTTCGAAGCAGAGCTGCTGCCGCTGCGTGGGACGGACTCTTAACGGCGGTTTGTGCTGCTGGTGAACAACAAAGAGAGTAAACAAACTCTGTTCTTTCGTATCTACGACGACTGTGAAAAGCACACACGCGTGAGCTTCTCTGTGGATCGTGTTTAAGTTATGAATTACTGTAAATACGTCTTAATAATGAAAGCACAGTTGCTGAAGTAGGGGGAAAAAAACGCCACGTTTGGACTTCTAATGCATGAAATATGCTCTAGATATCATAACCCATGCATTCTAGCCATTTTGGTTCAAGATGAACTCAATTGCAGTAGTATTTTTATTTATAGTATTAAAACATAAGTGTAGGATGGCTAAATACTGTAGATTTTGTACAATGTGGCATATGTACAATATACATATATATAAACACAAATGGCAACATTTGTTGCTAGTGCTGGTGAAGATCTAAACAAGCACTTTCATTGGAAGAGCATAATCTGTCATTATGAATGTTTGTTGTTTTTTTTAGAACAATGCAAACTTTATCTAACTGCATTCATTGATTGGGAAGAAACCCTTCAAGAAGAAATAAATTGATTCGGTTTCTTAAAAAAAAAGAGGATGAATATACCTTTGTTTCACGTCAAGCCAAAGTAAAAATCTGAAAATGGTATCAATTATATTTATATTAAATTATTATTATTGGGTCTCTTGATTTTGGTGAAAAAATATATTTTTTTAAAAGTACTTTAGACCTGAACAAAATTGGAAAAGAAGCTGATTGGTTGTTTCCCTTCACTCTGTGCTGCCACTTTCCCAAACTTCCAGTTTTTATCACAAAGAAGCCTCTTTTTTTTTTTCATAAATAAACAACAATCCTAAATTTTATTTGCAGGACTGTTATCGCTCCCAACACAAGAGATTTGATATTCAGTGCCTCAGTCACAATCAGTTTTCCAACCTTTGACCTTCAATGCTTCATTTTGATTAGATGGAGGGAAGTGTAATTTCTAGTATAAGTTCTAGCTTATGCATGAAAGCGGAGTCGTTTAGTCTACATCCCACTGAAAATGAAAAGTTTTATATTTTCAATATATTTTTTATGGATTTAAACAAACAATAATTATGAAGAGATGAGGAATATGTTGCGGAATGGAACATTATAGCAAAAGTTTACCTGTTCACATGGAAATGATGAAGGTATTATGCTGTTGGTGGAATCTGTGTAAAAATACATAGAAAGCGTACCATTAGCAAACTTATTGCTTATTATGTGATTATAACACATTTAGTCATAATTTCCCCTTTAAAATAAATATTTATGACATGTCGATTTATTGTGATATAAAATGACAATCTCATAATTTAGACCAATTTCAAGACACTGAGGTCAAAATTTTAACTTTAAAAGCCAGAATTATGACATTACGTCAAATTATTATGACTAAAAGTCAAAATGGTAACGTTGGAAGTAGAAATTATGGTTTTGTTTCTCAAATTTAAGAGATTGCAAGTTTTAATCGCTTTTTTCTTTCAATTGGTGGAAATGGGCTTCCGTAGATTTGTCAATTTATTATTATTATTATTTTTTGACTAAGTTAATAGTTTGTGTATTAAAATCCCATCAAAACAGTCGAAAGTGTGACAACACGCAAAGAAGGAAAAAGTGTTATGAATACTTTTGGAAGGCGCTGTGTTGTCGCTGCTGGTTTCATGTTATCTTGCTGATGACGTCTTTGACACGCTCATTATCGGCCGTGTTTTAATCATGGCGACTCCTTGGAGCCCTCCCTCTCCGTCGTACAGGCCCGCTCCGTGACGCCTCTCCAGCAGGTTGAGCGCTTCTTCCCCCCTCATTTCAGGTTCATCTCTCGCCTCCTTCAGGATAACAGTCCGGCTCTAAATATCGGCTCATCCACAGGTCGCTGGCAAGGTTCAAACTGGGCCTGATGGCGCGCGAGATGGTAGTTTTATTTTCCCTCTACGGGCTTTTGATGGGGATTGGTGAGGAACCCGATTGACGTCGGCAACTTTAAATTTCGCACTGCATTAAAACCTTTATCGTCATCATCATTCCTGTTTGTAGAGAGCAAGTTTACTTCTGTGCATGAGTGCTGTGAGGCTGGAAGGGCGATAGCCCTGAGAAAGCAAGACTGCGCGGCGCTTCCACGTTTCAGCTCCCACATTTGCAGGTAAGAAACAGCTGGACACTTCTTGAGATGTAAAGGGCGAGCTAGAAAAAGCAAAGCATACCTTCAGGAATGGAATATTGAATCTCCTAGTGGAGGTCCTAAAGAGCATGTAACCAAAGGGCTCTGTTCTGTTGTGTGTGTGTGTGTGTGTGTGTGCGTGTGCATTGTGGTTGCTATTAATACGACAAAGCAAAAACGAAGAGGACTTCTTCGAGGGCTGTCGACAGGAGGTTCTACATAATTCTTACGATAATTAAATATTAGCTGTGAGATGTATGTGTGGTTTATTCTTTAGCTTTCGTGGCTGAATTGGATTTGAACAAACCTGAAGTTCGGGTAGGATAATCCCAGGTGAGGTCGGAACACGCTGGGCATAAAAGCGGCCAAAATGCAGACCAGGCTCATTCACGAACAGAAATTAATGAATCAAAATCAAAAGTTACAACTTGGATACCAGTTTTGAAATCATCTGTCATCGGTGGGATATCATAACTATCTCCAACAAGAAGACAAGATGGCAAAAAAAACAAAAAAATGTACAGGTGGTTTAGGTTGTGTTCAGTTTGAAAGTTGTATTTGCCAAATTCCTTGATGGAAATGCACCAAAATGGTATGTTGTGTCGCTACTAGTTAGCATCAATGATTAGCTTCCGTCTGATTTTATTCCCAGATTCAGTTTCCAAGCTAATCTGAACACAGTTGGCTTGTTTTCTAACTTCCCATAGCAGTGAGCTGTACTACTGTTGTAAGACTCATAACTTTTGGCTGTGATATTATTATTTTGTCCTCCTTCATAACATCTTTGTTAGTCAAAAAAAAAACGTCTTGTAACTCCTCACTTCCTGCACAGAAGGAAATAACTAACATAGTGTTTTACGTTACGTTGTGCTTTTATTTTTAAACTGCAGTCTCATATTTAACACTATATTTCTCAGCATTGCCAAGGAGCACTGCTGTCGGGCGTTAGCGAGGAAGCGAGCCTGTGACACTGGCGTTAAGGTGGCCCGTGGTCACGGGGTCTGCGAGCGGCCCCTCTTCACGGGGTCCGACTGGGAAACGCAAATTTCACAGGTGCGCTTCTCCTCCACGCCTCCCAACACGAGCAGTTTGCACACAGCATGTTGGGGGAAACGCACGCTTTGTTCTCTCTAACGCACGTTTTGTTTTCTTAAACTTCCTGCTCTTGTTTAGTCGTGCTGCGACTGCTGCACGCTGGGTTTGAAAACGGACAGCATGGGCTTCAGCTGCGACTTTCAGGAGCTGCAGCTGGACAAGCAGTGCTCTAACGCGGCTAAAGCCTGCTGTGAGAAACCCAAGGACATCGCTCCGTCTGCTGGAGGTGAAAGGTCAAAGCAATCTTGCGCTCCAGACACTGATTATCGGTATTATCTTACGCCACGGTCTGGCTGTGCAACAGTAGGATTTTGACATCAGCAAACATTGGGTGTTCAAACACAATCCACTGTCACGCTGCAAAAAAACAAATAAATGTCGGTGTAGTTGCTGGTGCAGATATGTTAATATACTTGAAATAAGACAAAACTGATGTTACAAATAACTTTTTAGCAAGATGTGGGAGCGTGTTTTTAAGTAAAAATATTCCTTAGTGTTGATGAAAACATGCTGGTTATGAGTGAAATAATCTCCCAGTGAAACAAGGGTTTCCTCGTTGAATTAGTTAAAATGTTCTTGTATGTTGTTGAAAAGTGACTTGTAAGTCATTTATGTCTTATTTCAAGTGTAAAAAGACAAAAAAAACAACAACTTGTTTTTGCAGTTCATTCCTTCTTTTTTGTCATCAAAGGTAACATTCATCATGAGTGTGTGCTCTACATCCTTTGACATTCAATATCACTTTTTTCCCTCCTTCATTTTACTCATGTTTTTGTCTCAGGACAAGAAGAGCTTAAAGTGTCGATCTCCAGGCCTCCAGACCAACCAAATGCCTGCAGAGGTTTGGCACCTTTAGTTTATTTGATTTTTAATTAATTATTTTTTTGCTATTGTTTTGGTTGCAGTTGTAGGAAGTCGTAGTCTCTTTATGGTTCTATTCTATTTCTTAGATTCTAAAGTCACATGTATAGGAATAAAATAAGACATTCAGTCCTTGCTAGGTCTTTAAATTAGACACAATCTTAAACAAAACAAAACAACATAATCAAAGTCCTGTTTTGTTTCAATTTGAAGCTATCAAAGAAACTGACATTATCAGTTTCTCTCACTGTTGTTGTGGGGGGGGGGAAAGTCGATCGAATTGTCTCACCGGCGCTTGCTCTTGCTTTTCTATTCACAGCTCTTTTAAAGTCAAACTGTTGTCCTTTAGATACTACAACAGTTGCTTTTTAAAAATTATTTTAAAACGTAATTTTTGATAAGGAGATCAGAAATCAGAAAGTCTGCCCTAAGTGCTAGCAATACGTAATTCCAAAAGCCAGTTACCAGATAATAAACATTTTAGGAAACTGTAAATAGTTTGTTGTGGTCTGAACTGAGAAACGGTGTCTTTAAACGACACACAAAGTGGTGTGTGTGTGTGTGTGTGTGTGTGTGTGTGTGTGCGTGTGCGTGACGTGCCTCCTGACACACCCCTGCCGTTCTCAGAGCTCAACTGCTCTCAGCTGTGTGTGGGTGACGGAAGATGCGTCTGCAACGACGGCTTCCGGCTGCAAAGGGACGGGGCGACGTGTGAGGGTGAGTCAACTGAAACGCACAAAGTCCACTGAATGCAGCCATGTGGTGGCCAACATTTGACCCTGTTGGTTGATTCTTCCATGAGCCGTAAAACACAAACTCTTTCTAAGTGTTTTTGGCCTCATTTCTTGTGCAAATACCTTAGTACGCTAGAAATGAGACAAAACTACCTCACAAGTAACTTTTGAGAAATATACAGGTACTTTTTTATGTCAGTAATTGATTAATATTAATGGGAAAAGTACTGGACATAAGTGAAATAATCTGCCAGGGGAAAGAGATTTTTTTTGTTCAAATATTTTGTCCACTGACATGTTATTTCACCCATAGCTAGAACTTTTTCATCAATGTTACGGACGTAAAACAAACTCCTGGATCTTCTTGGAAAGGCACTTATAAGTTAGTTCAAGTTTATAAAGATGTTTGTAGAAGAGAGTAGACCAAAAACTACTTCAGATTTTGTTTTTTTGTTGTTGTTTTTTGGCAATGCAAACGAAAGAGTTTTTTTACGCCATTTCTGTTTGGGTTTTGTTTGCCTTGCTCTTCGCTGAGCCTTTCGCTAAAGTTCTCAGAGGATTCCTGACGTCCGTCTCCTCAGATATTAACGAGTGTCTGGCGGACAGCCACGACTGCAGCGCCGAGCAGGTTTGCATCAACACAGACGGCTCGTTCCGCTGTCAGCTCAGCTGCCACCCGGGATTCACAATCACAGACGGCGTCATCTGCAAAGGTAAGGAGCCGCGCAAAAAAACTCGAAAATTACGTCTTCATGGAAGAATGAAAACATGACAACATTTCTATATATTCTATAATTAAAATATTTTTTTTTCTTTTTCAGACATAGATGAGTGCGCTCTGGGGAGCCATAACTGTGGAGCGGACTACGTTTGCGTCAACACACCCGGCTCGTTCTACTGCGACCTGAAGGTGGCGTGCAGAGACGGTTTCACTCGGGACGCTTCAGGAAATTGCGTCGGTACGTTTGCTTTGGCTCTCAGTTCAAAGCAGCTCGTGGATTAAAGATGATTCACTCCCAAACTACAGTATTCCTCCCCCACCAGACATCGACGAGTGTCTGCTCCTCACCGACCCGTGCCAACCCGGCCAGCGTTGCGTCAACGCCGTCGGCTCTTTCGTCTGCCTCGGGAACGCCGCCGTCTGTCCGCAGGGTTACCATCCAACCGCGGACGGGACTCGCTGCGACGGTCTGAGTTTAAGTCGTCTGAAGTCTGCCTTCTCTTTCAATTTCCGCCCGTTCACATCCCCCCCCCACCCCCCCTCTCTCTCTCGCCCTCGCCCCAGACGTGGACGAGTGCCTCGTCACCAGCGTGTGCGGCAGCCACGCCTGCGTGAACCTGGACGGGTCGTACCGCTGCGAGTGCAGAGCGGGCTACCGCTTGAGCAACGCCACCGGAGTCTGCGAAGGTTTTCGCCCGTGTCTCTGGGGGAACTGCTTAGAGGGGAGGCATCTGAGAATAAATGTGAGGGTAATTTGTTGCGCCGTTTTGTGCTCTTCAGATCTCAACGAGTGCAAGCATTACTCCCGGCGACTCTGCGGGCACATATGTGAGAACACGGAGGGATCTTATCAGTGCAGGTGCATATCCGGCTTCAGGCTGGCTCCGGACGGAAGGACCTGCGAAGGTAAGCTCACTGTGACGCAACTAATTTCACATTTCAATTGGCCGACGCACCCATTTCCTTTTTGAGATCCTAAATCATATTATTGCGACAGTTGTTTCTACAGCAACTTTCAGATAAAGAGTTAATTTAACAGAGAAGCAGGCCCTCAGGATTACACGTCCTCTACTTTACCTGACATTAGGCACGAGGTGCTTGTTGCCTAAAAAGCTCAGCCTTAGTCTCATCAGACTAGAACACGTATTCCCAGTTAAAGCACCAGTAGGCGGCAGAAAAGCCTTTTCAGCGAATGGTTAGCAAGTACAATTAGCATGTGCCTTAAAAAAAGTGATATAATTTTTTAAAAAGTTACCATGTGCATTTATTTGTTTTGACTTTGTAGAAGGAATAAATCTTTATGAAAGCAACTTTTTCAGTCAGAGAGTATGCGATTCTGACTGAAATAAATATTTTACATTTATTTCACTTTTGACTCTCCCACCGAGTTCGGTGTCTTGTGGCTGAGCTCCGTCTACGTCGCTCGGTCACTGCAGCGTTCTTTTCTCTCCTTCAGATATCAACGAGTGTCTGACTGGACGTCACAGCTGCGCCAGCGGTCAGGTTTGCCTCAACACCGAGGGCTCGTTTCACTGCCAGCGCGAAACCGCCTGCAACACCGGCTATAAACTCATGGGCAGCTCATGCCAAGGTGAACAAACCCCTCCCCCAAAAGATTTCTATCCCACATTTAGATTCGTTATCTAAATGTGGGATATCAAAAGTGTTCTTTTCCCACTTGGTGATTTTACAGCCATGTGTTTCAATGTGGGGTTTGTGGGATTTTATGCGACTGAAGAGATGCAAAGTAGTGCATAATTGCAACGTGGCAGGAGAACAATTCCAGTAATTTTCACAAATGAAAGTCAGAAGCGCTGAGTCAAAACATCGTAGAATCACCTTCAGCTGAAAGTATTTTTTTTGTCGCTACCAGATTTGTACTCGGCCTTTATGATGCTGCTTGCTACATTTGATTGCCCTGGATTTCATTCATTCTACCGGATTTTCCAGGCTCCAGGGTAAAGGTCGCATTTGTCAAAAACGTCTGTCACGAAGAGTAAAAAAGCAGCTCCTGAATATAGGACTCAGGATTGGACAAGCTATGGAAAAAAGTGTGACTTATATTCCAGAAAATACAGTATTAATTTAGTCTTATTGGGAAGGGAGTTCGATATAAATGCATTTTTCTCCAAGGCAAAAACTTATTAATCATTTTGATCCACTCTGCTTTGTATTCATCTATCAAACAAAATCCCTTAATAACTAGACAAAACTTGGGAAAGTTCAAGTATATTTTATTTTATAAAGTAGTCAATGGATACAGAGACCACTATTTATTAATATTCTAGCAGCTTGTTAATGAGTTATAGGGTTAGGATTACATCCTGCTCTCACGTAAGAAATAAGAGTTAGACGTTAGCCCTTCTAACAGATATTTCCCTCTGTCAGACATCGATGAGTGCGCTTTGGGGAGACACGACTGTGGGGCAAATTCAGTTTGCGTCAACACGGCCGGCTCGTTCTTCTGCCAGCAAAAGCCGGCGTGCCGAGACGGTTTCACTCTGGACGCCGCCGGCGGCTGCACCGGTACGTTGATCTCTCACACTCCAAGCGAAAGCAACTCCAAGGCTGAGGGTCAGCTCCCTTAATAGTTCCTCTTTTGCTAGACATTGATGAGTGCTCCGCCCACACCAGTCCCTGCCAGCCCAGCCAGGCGTGCGTCAACACGGTGGGCTCCCACAGCTGCCACACTAATGCCGTCACGTGCCCACGAGGGTTTCACCTGAGCGTGAACGGCACACGGTGTGAAGGTAGTTTAAGAAATGCATGGCTGCCCCATTCAGGTCTTCATTTTGCTTATGAATGTTTGTTTATGTGGGCCTTATAAATAAGGGTTGGGCATTTATAGTGAAAAATGTCTTAAAAGGATTTTGTATTTATCACTGAGTCAATAAGTTTCAATTAATGATGTTGGATAAAAGGCAGATTGTTTTGAGATGATTTTTATTTTTTTTTTTACTATTTTCTCCACATTGTGTTCCACGAGAGTATCAATAAATATCAGAAGTAGTCTGATTAAGTGCGATCACGGTGTAAATCACAATTCTTTTTAGAAGTATCTGAAGATTATTATTATTATTTATTAATAATAATGAAAAATGGGAATGTTTTTCAAGAGCAGTATTTGTGTTTGCGGTGTCATAGCAACCATACAGTTACCTAAAAATGAATTTCTTTTCTTTCTTTTTTTAACATAATTTGTTGTGGTACTAGTACCACAAAATACTGTCCACCCCGAGCTGATGCAGCAGTTTCATATGATATAAACAACCATATTCTACCTCCATGTTTTCCTGTGAATGGTGTTATGACTTTTCTGATTTTGTGTCTGGTGAGTTAAAATACCACAAGACATTTTAGCCAGATTTCTTCTTCACAGAGTTGCTGACGCCATTATTTCTAAAGGCCTCCTAGAATCACTGATTCTGATCCGTTCTCAGTCGCTGCTTGAGATGCTTTTCAAAATATTCATTCTCTGTTGTAGTTTTTATTGGCGAAAAACTCTGACTTTCAATAGTATTTATTTTTATTTTATTTTTTTTTTTACTTATTTATTTCAATACAGACGTGAATGAGTGTATGGTTGGCAGTAAGTGTGCCAAGCACGTGTGTGTCAACCTGGAAGGACTGTACCGCTGCCAGTGCAGAAGTGGCTACATGTTCAACGCCGTCACCAAACTGTGCGAAGGTACAAAACCAGCAACTGGATTCATTTTTGCTAGATGACTAACAGCTTCTTCATGTGACAGAATTATGAATTTGTCTGTCGTTAAAGTCAAATGATACTTTTAAAGCTCTTTTTCTCACCCTGCGCCCCGTTCTGTTCAGATATCAATGAGTGCACCCATCACCCCGGCCGACTCTGCGCCCACAAGTGTGTGAACACAGAGGGGTCGTACCGATGTAGCTGTGCAACCGGCTTCAAGCTGGCCGATGGTGGCAGAGACTGCGAAGGTAAACATTTTTGAAACAAACTTTGGTCCTTTTTTTTTTTTTTTTGGGTCTTTTACCAAACTGCCCCATGCTCTTGACGGCAGACATCAACGAGTGCGAGGACAAACCCTGCAGCCAGGAGTGCACCAATGTCTACGGCTCGTACCAGTGCTACTGTCACCGCGGTTACCAGCTGAACGACGTCGATGGGACAACGTGTGAAGGTGTCGTTGCTGCAGAGCAGATCAAAACGTTCTCGAGAACCGAAATTAGCTGTGTACATCTCCAGAAAACAGACGAAGATGCTTTATTTTGGGAAGAGTCCCAGGTGTCCTAACATTTATTTATTTATTTGTTGTCTCCTCCTTCTCAGATATTGATGAATGCACGCTGCCAAACGTATGTTCTTACCTATGTGTCAACACGCCTGGTGATTTTAACTGCACCTGCCCCACCAGTGGTTACACACTCTCGTACGACGGACGTACCTGTCAGGGTAAGGGGGGTGAAGCATCTTAAAGCATCTTCAATGAGCATTTTAAAGGTATTATTAGACCAGAACTACTAGAAATGCTGCAGTGGGTTAATGGAGAATATCAGAGTAAGTGAGGAATCTCGTGGTTCACTCGAAGCAATTTTGAGCATCGCTGAAATTAATTGCTGTAATGGCCGGTAACATGAACTAACCATTATCTGCTGCGTGGGGTTCCAAGAGTTTTACTTTGATTAAGCGTCTTTGATGTTTGTCTTCCTTAGACATTGATGAATGTGCTGCAGGAACTCATTCTTGTTCTGCCAAGGAGGCCTGCTTTAACATCCAGGGAGGATTTCGCTGTCTGTTCTTTGAGTGTCCGCCGAACTTCCGGCGAGCAGGAAAGGGGTAAGAATTCAGAAGGTTGCTAAAGTCAGAAGATATTTGCCTGAGATCATCACACAACAAATAGAAAGTTTGAGCTTATGTTCTGTTCATTTTTCCAAAGCTTTTGTCTCTGAGTGATATCGCTTTAGATTTTCACAGCATTGCCAGCTTAGGACGGCTAGCAGGTGTTTGAGTCAATGCTTTTAGCCTGGTAGCTACCAATCACTAATATCAGAGCATCGACTTCGACACACTCACTACAGTGATTCCTTGCCTAGACGAAAGTGACACAACCTTCACATTCTAAACTTATGCTTTTCTAACGTCCTGCTCCATCCGGCTGTGCTGCAGCACTATCGCTAGCTGAACTAGAACAACAGGTGGAGATCCAGCTTCGCTTACCTTTTAATTTGTGTTCTCTAAACAGCTTAAGATTTTTTTTAAAGGATTTCAAATGTGTAAAATTTGAAGTTCTTTGTTTTAAATATATATTTTTGCTACATCCCTCAGCCACCACAAGGGGGCAGAGCGACTGCAGCTCTCCACTTCCCAACATTTGAGGTTTTGGCTCTTATTTGTTTGGTTTTAATCGAGTGATAACCACTTACTCCACATTGTCAGCTGTTTTTGTTGTTAGGATTGGCCCTGTCTTAGTTTTGTACTTTTTTGTACAGATTTAGTTCTCTGTTTGAAAACTATCAAATTCATATTCTATACTGAACACTTTGATTTACAAACACCTGGATATTAAGGAGCCGGATTCGGAGCACTACATGTCCGGTGTCAGTTTTTTGGCTTTATATTATTTCTCTCTACTTCCAGTCAGATCGTTAGCCTCTTTTCTGTTTATGTTTTTTGTACATGGAGTCAAAAAAATTGACAGAGAATAATGTCTCTCTGGTTTCCTTTTCACCAGTTCTCCTGTACTTCCTCTGCTGTGGTCTCTACTAAAACCAAAATGTCCAAACCGAGCAATCCAAGCTGCCTTACCAAAACATCAAAGAGCAACGCAGTCTTAGCGGACAGCAAGAAAAATAAACGTGGCATTTATTTTGGGGCACCTGGGGCTCGGCCAATTCGCTGAGGCTCAATTATTGGTGGGACGTTGTTGTAGTTAGCATGATTAATGGGCTTTTCAGTGTTGGCACTGGGTGGCTATCGGCTAATTCGCCAAAAACGATAGCAAGTGGCCACTGCCTGCGTCGGTCAGCAGGATAAATGTAAGCAGATATACCATCTTGTCGTGGTTGTTTTTGTGGGCTGGGTCGTGCAATTCGGCTGTATCAATAATATAGAATGAAATGTGAATCTAAATGCTCAACAAATGGATCATCCAGCAATTGTTTTCAAACATCAGTTTCCTAATTTTTGCTCGCACACTTATGATTAGATTCTCCACCTTATGGTTTCCAGTTTCACTTTGGTGGCAGAGATTCACCGCTGTCACTTTGTCCTCATGTCTGGCAAACAACTTCCAGGAATGTTTGGATTTGGGATCAGGGTTCTGCAGGATTCACTGCTACATTTCATTTTTGTATTCCTTCTTTATTGTCACGAACTCGCTGCCCTCCTCTGCTTCTTCACTGTTCCTCGTCTCTCTTCCTGACGCCTCCCCGGCGCTCTCAGATCCGCAGGTGACGCCTCCGCCGTGGTGCGTTGCGTCAAAGCGTGCCGGGAACACGACGGCGACTGCGTTCGCGACCCCGTCCACGTCATCACCTCCACGGCCCTGTCTCTGCCGACCTTGCAACGCTTGAAGGAGCCAGAGGGTGAGACCGGCGAAAGAAAAACCTTTAGTCCTCTGCCAATCAGACGACTCCAGTTTTTCTTTTTTTTTTCTTTTTTTTACCTGTTTGTTCCAACAGAGATCGTGTTGCTGCGGACGTCCGCGGCAGCGAAACAAGATCTTCTCCCAGACGAGCCGGATGTGCTGTTTGACATTTCAGCAGACGACGAGCTGCTCTCTTTCGACGTGGTAAAGCGTGCGCAAAACGGCATGGTTGTCGGTAAGGAGACACGGGATTTCGCTTTGTAAAGTCACATTTACATTGTTGTCCTAGATAAAAAAAAATGTTGTCCTTCAGGGATAATCCGCCAGATCAAGCCCGTATTGGGCCCGAAGGAGCTCATTCTGGAGGTGTCCATGAAGTACGTCCAGTCGGGAGTCGTTTCTCAACAAAACATCGTCCTCATTCGCGTCTTCATCTCCAAGTTCTGGTTCTGAGAAGGGAATGCAAATGTTTCATAGATAATTCTACTGGTTAAAAATGAGGGAAAAAAAAACAAAAACATGTCATAATTAATGTAAATGCACATCGACAAGAAAAACAGTGGCAGATTTCAGTTTGTGTGGAGGTTGTTTGCATAGTGGATTGAATTCAGTTACAGGTGTTGATGGTAATCAGCTCAGGTTACTAACATGCAAGGAGAGATTTTTATGCTCCATAGTCTTAAGCCTCTGTGAGGTCGTATGTATGCACAGCATGGTTTACGTTTCAGGCAAATTGCATTTTTTAGTTTTTATTTTTGCAAAGATGACACTATGCTTGACAAGAAATTGCAGATTTACAGGTGAAAGTTTTTTGTCAGTCTAAATGATGAGATGCAAATAGCCATAAATCTCCCATGATATGCTACTGATGTTGCCTGAAAAAAATATAATACCAGAATATTTTATATTATTTCCAGGCAAATTAGAGTATTTCTGTGATTCTTCGTGAGCAGCATGAAGGATGTTGATGTTAAATATGAAATTTGGAATCAATGAAAGTGATAATTTTGCCCCATCTCCTCAGACACAGATTGATACTTGTAATTTGTTTGCTAGCTGTAGTCACACTGCCTATTTTTCTAGAGACTTACAATTCTGTGCTTTCATTTTTTTCACCACATGGTAGCACAATGTTGCACTCTCATACAAATATAGCTGTGAACTTAATTTTTTTTAATGCAAATATATTAAATGTAAATTTTTTGCTAAATGCTTAGCTAAAGCTTTTGTCTTTTAGCCATATGTTAATACAATGCTAAGTTTTGTGTGTTGGTAATATGCTAATACCTTGCTAAGCTTTCATATGTTAGCAAAACCCTTATACAAAGCTTAGCTGTCATTTGTTTACCTTATTACCTAACGCAATAAGGTTTAATCTGTTAGCCAGATGCTAATACAGTCCTAACCTTTCACTTGTTAACCAGATTTTAATACCGGTCTTCAAATGCTAGTAAAATGCTTAGCTTTCATTTGTTCAACAAACACTAATATAACACAAAGCTTATATCTGTTAGCCAAATGCTAACAGAATAACAAGCTTTCATTTATTAGTATATATATATATTAGTATAAATATTTCAAAGCAGAATTAGCAGAAAAAAATAATTTAAAAGGTTGCCAGTCAGTTCTTCTATACATCATAAAAGTGTTTCAGTTTAGAGCTTGCCTTTACTCTTTGTGAAAATGTTTTTTGTTTTGTTTTTTGGCTAACTTCCTGTTTTTTGTTATGGCATTACTTTCCTGCCAAAAAAAATTAAAGCATATAAAATGTCCTCAAACATTGCTTATACATAAAACATACTTTGCAAACTGTTATTCCCTACAAAGCAATCTACTCTACTGGGTAATAGACATTTCAGTTGTCTCAATATCACCCTCCACTGGTGTCAAAGTTCTGTCTAAGGTATGACATGACTATTGGCAGAAATTTGGCACAGTGCCTTTTGAATGCAAGTAGAGTTTGTTTTGTACTCGAGGGCAGTTTGTGAGATAAGTTTTATATGTGTGCAACATGCTTTATTTGTTTGCAATGTTTTTTTGGGAGATCAATTTGTGAAGCATATTTTATATGTGTGCAGCATCCCTTATTTGATCTGATGCCATACTTCTGCATTTAAGTGCTGGTATTTAACTGAAGCAATTGTGTTTTGTACAAAAGAAATGTATATTAAAAAAAATTCATAAAAACCTTCAGTAGTGTGTTGCATTGGTGTCCCCCCCCCACCCCCCCCCAAAAATACTGTCTTCTGCTACAGACTAAACCATCCATCAGCTAGTTGGCATGACTGAGGTTTCCTACAGTTCTAAAATCCAATAGAATGTGCTGCTTTCCTGTAATCCAACTGCTCAGATTCCCCCCATCATACTGTTCCACTTCCAGTTTGTGGGGGTATTTCCAGTTATTCCATTCCAGCGTATAAATAGTGGGATTTCTATAACTGGAAAATTTGCTTCTTCTAATACTTCTTCTTTAAACTGACAAATTGCTCGAGGTGGAAGCTTTTTACCCTCCGTAATCAACTCTACTTAACACGAACCTTCCTCAAGCCACTGCTGTGCTGTTTTTGGCCGTGTGGAGAAACGGAGGGAGCGTCCTAGATTTGTGATCTGAAGTGTACCACAATGTTTGGCGGTCACAAAGTGATTTTCATGTGATTTTGCTGCTCCTGGTGTAATGTTGGCTCCAACTCTGGTTGGGGAAATTGTACATTCACTGGCGAAAATAAGAACTTGTTCCACATGCAGACTTGACGGTGCACATTTGAATGTTCTGATTTACCTGCGTCACGTTGAAGTGCTTGTAGGGTTGCTATTTGTCGAGCTTCACATCCTTCAATTCCAAATGCCGTCATTTACCTCTTGTAGGGGCTAATTGAGACATGCCTTTTCTGTACAAGTGACATGAAAACGTTATTTGCCCCATTATGGATTTCTTGTGTTTTTTGTCTCACGGGTTTCAGATCATGTAAGACTTTGGAATTCAAAAACCAGACAAAGATAACTTAAGTAAATGCAAATTGAAGTTTTCAAATACTGATTTCAGTTATTTCAGTTATTAGTTTGCCCCCAAAGGTTTCTATATAACAGTGACTTCAACTTTTACATCAATGCGCAGCTATTTTGTTATGTTCTTTTCAACATTGGTTTTCACCTGACTACAAATTCAGCTACGTTGAAAGAGAATGTCCTATATGGACCTTACCAAGCTCCGCCCACAACCGACCCACGTGACCGCAAGTCTCACAAGCAAAGCCTCGTAGCGCATTGTTTCTATGTAAACATGACTCCATTAGTGCATAATTTCTACCTGATTTTCACAATATATCAGCTACTACAATGGACAGAGGAAATAACAAGTTCATGTCATCATCTGGGAGGAGGTTACTGGTTTCTCAGTCACAAGCTGGTTGCAAACCTGAGGCCAGCAGGTGTCAGTCGGTCAGTTATGGTAGATCTGAAATTTGGTTTGATGACCTCAATATGAGAAGCTACAGACTGATAAGAGGAATAAAGAAGCCATTTGTTTGTTAAAATTTTATGAAATCTATTTGTTCAATTTGATGTTTGTTATGAATGACGTATAATCACAAACAAACAGGGTAATTGGTCCAACGTTTAGAAACTACAGCGGCTGTAATGAGCCACAGCAAATGTAAACAAAGGTAAAATAACCCGAACAGGTGATCAACTCAAAACCATTCGTACCTTTTTAGTCTGTCTCTCTTTGTAGTTTAAGCACACTTGTTACCGTATCAACCGCCTGCGCCCCGCAAGACGAGCAAAGATTACGTTAAAAACATAACATCCAGTCCGTTACGATATCAAGTTTCCAGGCTTGATATTTATTTCTGGATTATTAATCAGCGCTTCCCTGAACACAGCGATGGTTGATTGACCAGCTGTACTTTGTGCTAGAGTGGCTAACACGAGTAACAATTTAGTCCAAAGCCTTTTCTGCTAAAATAAAATCTTTAGTGTGTGTCAGATACAGTACACGTTGCATATTGATCTGTTTAGCTAACGTTAGACTGTGTAGCAGACAGGCTTCAAGGTGTAGAAGTTGTATCAGAACTGCTATTATGCTGTACTTAGCTAACGAAAAGCTCGTGTTTGTGAGACTGCCACCCACGTGACCACGTAGAATGAGCATCAGCCAATGAAAAGCGGCCCCTCTGGTAAGGTCCATTACATGACATTCCACATCATCCCTTTATGTTCAAACTGTAAAACAGTTCAAAGCCTTCGTCTTGTGGTTTCCCTTATTCAAAATGTTTGCGGTTTTGAGTTATCCAGAAAAAGTGGAGGCAAGAACTACAGAGCCTATAAAAATTATTCACTCCCTTGGATGTTTAGTCTTTTTTTTTGTATTGATTTTTCAAATCCACAATTAGTTTTTAAAATAATAACAAAAATATAAATACAAAAAACCTTTGTGTTAAAGTGAAAACTGACTTCTACAAAAATAATGACATAAAAATACATACCATTAAAAATTATTTGAAGTAAAACAAATAGTTGTTTTAAAATTTTCTGCCTCGTTAATTTATTATATTATATGTACGTGTAAATAAATATAGATACTTTTTATTACGGCAGAATTTTAGTTAACTTCCTTTTTAAAAGCTTTACTCTTTGTTGCGCTTAATAATGTACTTTTGTCATTAATAACAGTTTGAAGGCAGTCAGCACATGCAAACATGAGCACATGCTTCGACTCCGCCTACGCGATGACTTGAGCCAATAAGAAGTCAGAGTTTGGTCTGCGTGTCCCGCCCACATTCATGACGCAGCTAGGGAAACATGGCAGATTCCATCGATGACAAGCAGAAAATATCAGCGGTTCTCGCTGACATTTTGAATGCGAAACAGTGCTCCGAACACCTGCGGGGGTTGAAAACGTTTACAAGTGCGCTGAAAGATGCAGAATACAGGTACCGTTTGAGTCCATGCTCTCTCTTGTTTTAGTAAAAACGTGAAGACGTGAAGCTCGGTAGCTAAGCTAACGCTAGCTTGAAGTGTGTTCAGCTTAATGTGATGCCCAGAAAACATGTTTGGGTGTTTTTATTAATGTATGCTTTTCTGTTATTGATACACTGTTAGTAAATTGTTGGGTTGAGAGGAAGTTCAGCTGCTTCCCCACAGCATAAACGAAGTTTATTACAGTAAGCCTGACTGAAATATTACTGTCTCGCGAGACAACGATGAATGAATGACATTTTTTATGAGGTTAATGGGTTGCCCTGTTGTTCTACTAAACTGTAATTTTAGTACACGGTTAACAGAGAATTGCGTTTTATGCTTCTCCTCTAAACCGCAGTTATTTTCTACTGTCTCAAGTCTGTTAGAAGCTACTGTGCTACTTTTCAACGAGGAAACAGTTTGACATCAAATGGACTGGAAAGTTGCCGACCAAGAAAGAAACATTGAGCCTATTCCAAATTCACCACCTTCAGGATAGTTTGAAACCTCAAGCTGTCTATATTGAGCAGTAAAAATCCATGGGAAGAGAGCTTTTTTCATCGGACGAGAGAACTATTGAGCTGCTCTTTAAGTTAAATTGAGGATTTCAACACTAAATATGTCACAAAACGATTGAAATGGGTTGTTTTACGAAGATGATCATGGCATAGAAATATTTTCTACGAGGTTGTAAAAAAGGATATCCTTCTTGGTTTTGAAATCTCCTCAAACCTCGTGAAATTAATTAATTTTCTCGCTAAATTTCCTCTGCGCAGGGATGCCGTGGGGGAGGACGTTTTCTCTGATCTCCTCAAGGTCCTCATCAGGCTGCTTGAAGGCCTGCAGAGTGCGAGCGAAAGCGGCGATGACGACGCGCGGCCCCCTGCCCTGCAGCTCCAGCTCACAGCCGAGTGCTTCAGGTCCCAGAGGAACTCCTGCGTTCAAAGCCCACGCAACCAGAAACTGCTTAGGTGATTACACTGAGAGTGCAGCGGCAGGAAGATGAGAGTTTAAATGGAACTGCCACTCCGCCTCTGCCTTCTGTTGCGTCTCTTTAACTCCTGTCACACAGTGAGACTGTATAGTATTCGTACCCAGTGAATCTCTTCACGTTTTGTTCCATAAACTGTAAACGCTGAGAGTTTGAGAGTAAACTACAAAATCTTCCAAATCTAAAGCCAGTTAAAGTCTTGAGACATTCTGATGAGGTTGGACGGTGGGGAAACAAATCTGCTGAATATGTGTTAGTATTGCTATAGCGACATGCTTTCTACCACCTTTTGGAGGAAGAATAAAATCACACTTGCACTAAAACACTGTGACTGTAAAGAGCAACACAGGCTCAATCCAAAAATCTGAAAGAAGGAAAGTCCTTTTCTATGGAATATAAACATTTTTTCTCAACTTTATTGTGTAATTTGGAAGATAATGACGTATAGAGCCGCCGGTTTAAATCCCCATACGGCATTTTAACCCAATCCCTGCACGTGGATCTGCATGGTGGGACGAAATCAAAGCCACAACACTCCAGATTCCACTAAACAAAGGTAGAAATTGCTTCACTTCATCATAATCCAAATGTTATCAGTTTATTAAATTAGTCATTATTCAAAATGTATCGTAATTTTAAAAAAAGTGTCAAACTTTTGAATGAAAAAATGTGATTATTTAATCAGAGCTCTTAATCCGACACTAGTTTTTAATCCCGTCTCACTTCTAATCTGCTTGTCCAGCACTTCCCCTGTGTTTAGCTTTCAATCCGCTCCAGCCAGATTTACTATACCTGCTAAACAAAAGCACTCCCTCATCACAATGTATCCATCACCGTGTTTCAGAATCTCAAATGGGATTTTTTTTTTGTAACCTTCTTTCAAGAATACCTTTGACTTTTTAATTATGTGCTACCTTGTGTTCCTCTGTTGTTTTCAAAATCCATTTAAACACGTTGAAGTTTCCGATTGTAGCAAACAGAATGTGAAGAGTAAGTTCAGTGGTTGTGTTGAAGGTTCCAGTATTGGTTGGTAAAACAATTTGGGATTCCAATAAACTTTTTTGTGGTACTTTTATGAAACTTTTACTGATACTTTGCACTTACTGCGTACAAAATCTCTGTTTTGTTATCCTCTAGGGAGCTTGGATTCATTGGTATATCCCTTAAACTCCTAAGTTTTCTTCAGACCCTAAATTTGGAGACCAAAGACGCCTTATATGAACGTAAGTCTGAATCCGTTGAATTGGCAGCATAATGCAGTGTTTACATTACAAAAAAAAAAAAACGACTACTAGGACATCGATCTGTGTTTTATTTGTTTTTCTGTCTTCCCATCTAATCATCCACTCGTTTGTTTCCGTCTGCGGCTC
The DNA here is from genome assembly GCF_019740435.1 of Gambusia affinis. NCBI lineage: Eukaryota > Metazoa > Chordata > Actinopteri > Cyprinodontiformes > Poeciliidae > Gambusia > Gambusia affinis. The sequence goes on from NC_057890.1 coordinate 6,861,397, forward strand.
AGCTCTTCGCTGTGGGATCCAGTTTCTTGGAAACCTCGCTGTCGGAAACCAGATGAGCAAGGATGAAGTCTGGCGGCTCAGCTTCCCCGACATCCTCCTGTGAGAACGGTTTTATTTTTATACTAAGAGAATGGACACCTTTTCACTGTTTTTTCTTTTTCTTTTAGCTCTTGTAGACCTTGCGCAGTTTTATTCAAACCAGATTTGTGTGTGAACAGGCAGCTGCTCTGTATCGATGATGAGAAGGTGGTGAACTACACCTCCATGGTTCTCCACACGTGTCTGGATGAGGCCAAAGTGGAGGATCTGTCAAAGCCGCAGAACATCAAGCTGGCTCTCAAAGTGATGGAGCTGTGCAGGACCCAGCCTGACCTGGACTGGACGTAAGTGTGGCTTCCAGATGTTTGGACTCATTATAATTTTTTTTTTTATTATTTTTTTGGGAGGGGGGCGCAGAGGAGTAGAATGAACAAAATACTTAGAGAATGTTTGTTGAAGCTGCCAGAGCCTGAAACAACTGAGGAATTGCTGCAGGGATTTTTGACAGTTAGAAGAAAAAAAATCAGATTCAGTTTGAATAATATTTACTAGAAATCAAAGGGAGTGGGCACAGAAAAGATTCTCCATCAATCTTAAGACCGCTAAAGAGTCAGAATAGCTGTGGTTGCTAAGGTCTGGATTGGTTTATTGGATCAACAGAGAGAAAGCAAAACTAGTTTTAACCCTCTGTTGTAAGAAATTGCAAACGATTATTTTTTTTTAGTTATTTATTTATTAAGTTTGCTTAATGCCTGACTTTAAGTCTGACTTTATGGTAAACACTTGTAAAAATGTTGACTTGAAATCTGATGTTTTAGAGATTTCTCTTTTAGTTTTATTTTGTTTGTTTCTTTGAACCTCCCTCACCATCTTCCCTTCTTAACCTGATTACAAAATAAACATGGCTCTGTCTGTGAGACCTCCAGTTGTTTAACATTTGTAAATAATAGTTTTGGGAAGCACACTTCCTGTCCACATCCAGTTTCTTTTATGGAATGTTCTTTTGTCTTTCCTACTTCCAACAGTCTGCAGATAAAGCCGACTTTTTGCTTTGCATAGTTATAATGGAAGATATTTGTTCCTCAGCACCTACAATGTTGTCGACAAAAATCTCAAATGAAATAGCTACTAATGTTCTATGAAGAAACACTCTTTTTGAGGTTTTACAGATTGATCTTGTACATTTTTGCTTTTTATTCAAATCCAGTGTCCTGATGGCAACTCAGCATTTTCTCAAATCTTCAGCTCTGGTGGAAAGCATGTATTCTGGGATGTCCCATCATGACAGGTACAGATCCAATTCTGACCTAAAACTGTACTAATTTGGATTGAAATGTTGGTAAATATTTAGTTTCTGCGTGAAAAAGCATAGAGTAATTGCCTTTTTTTTTTTTTTTTTTTTCCAGAGTAACTCTCTTGGAGCTGCTGTTGGCCCAGTTAAGAGAAGAGGGTTCAGAGGGCGGTGGTGTTCCCCCCAGTGTGGCCCATTTCCTGGCCAGTTCCTTCCAGAAAGATTGCGGGGCGGTTCTCACGCTCGCGACCGGTTCTGCTTCCAGCAACGAGGTCATAAATGCTGCAGCTTGCTAAATTCGTACCGAAACATTTGGGTATGAATGTTCCGAGATGTTTTTTTTATTTAATTTTAAATCTGCTTGCTGTAATCCTGTGTAGGTCCTGCAGGAGGCGCTAACAGTGATAAGTCTGCTGGACGTGCTGTGTGAGATGACCTCAGACCACAAGCAGTTCATGTTCCTGCAGGACCACCCCGATCTTCTAGAGACCACCGTTGGTAAATGAAAAAGCAGACAAGCTCCCTGACTGGGGGCCGAAGATCCTGATTCCCATCAATTCCTCACTTAAGACAGACATTTAAGATTCCACTCAAAAATCCTCCTCGGTGTGGATAAGTAATAAAATCAGAGCACAAATATCCCCCCAAAAAGTTTTGAGCAAACCACCTAATTTAGAGTTGTGAGTGAAAGATTTATATAACTAAGTTGTAGAAGTTTGTGCTTTCTCACTGTTTTCTTTCCTGTCTGTCCACCTTCTTCTTCTTCTCCTTTTTTATTCCCTGTGCAGAGCTTCTGGAGCAAGTGCATGCTATCGGGAAGGCCAGTAGGAATATTTTCAGCGCCACTCAGAACTTCTCCCCCTTTACCGGAGAGGAAGACCCGGCCTCGGATTCCCCGGTGGTCAACTTTAAGGCCCACCTCATCAGGCTCATAGGAAACCTCTGCCACGGCAACACCAGCAACCAGAACAAGGTCCGATCGTGTGCTGATCAGATTAATCGACTAATTTAGTCATTTGATTGCAGGAGTATGCAGACTTCAAAAAATTCCATTTGCTGGCAGAACAACAATTTGCTTCCAGGAATTAAGCCAAAACTGTACAAAAGTGTATACAATTAACATAAAAACCCTCTGTAAATAAGTTCCTCCCAGAACTCTTAAAATGGCATAGTTTTAACTTCACCTGGTTCAAATTCTGTAAAAATGAAAATCTCCTATTAAGTATTTTTTGCTATCTAATTATTAATTGGTTAATTCAAAAATTATTCAATCAATCTACAAATGATTACGCGTTCACTCAAGGAATGCTGTGTTATTGCATTTTAGGCAAAGAAATGCTTATTTTTTTTAAAAAAAGGGAATTGAATTGTCTATTTTTATCTTTTACTGTAGTTCTAATATTGTGTAAAATAAGTGGTTAAATGAAAAATCTGCACAATGTGCTAAATAATGTCTTTTATCCGATTAAACAATTACTTGTACAAAACGATTACTAAAATAATGCCTAGTTGCAGCCATTGCCCGATCTGTATCACACATAGAGCAATGGAAGTATGGAGGTTCAGTCATGCCAAAAATCTGCCTTTCAAGTGGTTAAACATATGGACTAATCTCCAATAGGAATATATCAGATTTCTCCAGCTTGTCTGTAGTTTGAGCCAGATACAGAAAAATGGATAACTTATCGATATGGGTGAAGCAAAAAAAATTGCAATTTCTGGTCCTGAGAACTTTGAATCAATTCAAAATGCTCAAAAATTGATTTTAGTTTGCTTAATTTTTTTGTAAAGTTAGATTTTGACTACTACTTCTATATATATATTTTTTTTATTTAAGGATAAACCTTGCTAGTACAGGGAATTTAAGTAACAGAATTTTCTGCTCAGATCACTTTCTGTTTAAATATAAACTAATGCAATAAGTATGAAACCTGGTAGAATTTTTCTAAATGAAACCGTCTAAAGAATATTTAAAACATTTGAATAGTAAAACTGGTTTCCGAATTGATTTTTCAGAAACAATTTTTAGGTTTCTGAATCAAAAATTGTTTCAGAATCTGACCCAGAAATTGGGATTGGATCAAATGACTAGACATTGAAAGATTCACATCGGTAGTAATAGGCCGATTATTAATAACCGATATTTCATTTTGCTTCTCGTTGGTTTTACCCCGTAAAGGTGTCGAAAAAGTAGGAAAAGATATATATATAAACACTTTTTTTAAAAAATTGGTGATTGGATGTTGTTTTTGGTGACTACTTATTTTTGTGATGTAAAGCACTTTTAACTACCTTATTGCTGAAATATGCATTGCAATTAAACTTCAGTGATTGGTTATCGGCCATAGCAGCATTATTAGCACTGGATTTTATATCGGCCCAAATTTTCTCAATTTCGGTGGAGGTCTAATTAAGAGCTGATTCTAGTTGCTTTTTAAGATTTCAGATTGTGCCTCCTTTTTCCCCAAAATAGTACCTTCAGACGGGGTTTTAGAAGAAATAGCTGGAAAATATGACGATTTTCATGTCTACACTTTTCTTAGGTTGAGGGTGATTTTTCTCTCCTCTTCCTTCCTCCTTCCCTTCTTCGTTACAACTTGAAGCTACTTGTGGAGATCTCGTCCACTTTCCGCCTGTGAGCATCTCGCGGACGGTTAGCGAAGCAGTCAGGGAAGAGTTGGCCTCTTCATACACCCACTAGTGCTTAATAGAAACAGATTTGTGGAATGCCTGTGGGATGACCACCCTCAGCTGGCCTCTCCGTAATATTTATGGATGCTGATCTGTGGTCCGTCAGTGGTCAGAAATCACCCCGTATCTGTTTTCACGAGGATTTTTTTCCAGTAAACCAAATGTCATTCTGTTCACCTTTTGGCAGAGAGGGTAATTTAAGATGTGCATGCGAGGCTCTGAACGGCTCGTACCGGTCTGAGACTCTCGGGTTCTGCTCGCTTGTTATTCATCCCTTTATGGGTTTGGATGTAATGTAAGCAGCTTTTGTTCTCAAAGTGGAAAGAAGCACAGACGTGAGCTTCCTCGACGCTCTAAATGACTATTCCATTTTCTGAAACTCGGCACTCGGTGCCGTTCTTCTGCTCCCTGCCAGTCTGTTTGGAGGAGAACCGCAACGGCAACACATGGTCATTAAGCCTATAGGATCAGACAGCTGATGAAGAGCAGATCACCCAGTGTGGTGGTCTTAGACCAACACTGGTGCCTTTCCTCACATTTGAGGCTCTGCTACAGACAACCCACCTTTTCTTTTGTTTGAGAATCATGAAATAAACCGGGATTTATAAAAGGAAGATGATAAATGTTGGTGTTTTTTGAAAACCAGGGATATTTTATATGATGGGTAGGTTTTGTTCATTTATTTAGTTGCTGGTTTAAAAAAAAAAAAAATCATGTTTGTCTTCTGTTTTTGGTCACGATGAAGAATGAATTTTCCATGATTCCTTTGAAGTCTGGATTTTTACTACATTCACTTTTTTATTATTATTATTACTACTTTTAAAAAAAATGCCAAAAATGGACTGAGAAGACTTATCAGACTCAAGTTGCACATCCAACTTCTAAATATACAAGATGAAAATTAAGACTTTGAGAGATGAAAATGGGTTTCAGCTTTTATGTCTTAAAAGCAGAAATCTTGCACTTTGTTTTCTCCCGTTGATTTAAGTACCAAATGTTTCTGCTGTAATTTGTTGAAATATTTGTGTCCTCAGGTTAGGGAACTGGATGGCATCCCACTCATCTTGGACAACTGCAACATTGACAGCAACAACCCTTGTATCCTTTCGAAATGTGCCTTCCAACGCGTTTCCTAATTATTTTTGCTAGTTATTCTGTGTGGACAAGCATGCCACTCAGAATGAGAGACCGACTGGGTTGTACATAGAAAGTTCTTGTTAAATTGTTCAAAAACATGTGCAAAATGCATATAATAATTCACACAACAGCAAAGTTTCCCCAGAAAACTTGCTAAGCCTGTTTTCTGGCTTAGCAGAAAACTGTTCAAAGTAAAAAAAAAAAAATGTTTAAAATTGACAGGAAATTTGAAAATGTCACTTGATAGTTATGCGGTACTGAAAGATTGGGAGATTAATACCTGAACACCAACTATAAAGCCTTAAAAACATTTTAAAGAGACTTTTAAAAAAATATGCAACGCTTATCCTGGTGGGGGGCACAAGTAAAACCTGGTGGCCCGCCAGGCTTAAAATACACTGAGAACAATCCTACAGAAGATTAAATATTAAATATTGCGATCGGCTGTCAATACATTTTGAATGGTATTCTCTCAAAAATGTCAGTTCGTCATTAATTCTGCTGTAGAGGTTTTTAAATGTGGTCAGACATCTAAGCCGCATTGATTAGTCTTTTTTTTTTTATTTGGAAATAATTACACCGATTTCCCACTTTTGTTTTTATTAGCTGACCCCTGTATGTACCATTGGGGAACAAAATATATAATTATCATGTGACTCTAATATAACACAAATTTTAAGACCACCTTCCTACTGGACTAAGACCACATAACAACATTAAACTTGAATGTGGCGTTTTCTCTGGGATCCCATTAGTCATTACCTTCTGTAGGGAGATCATAGTGGGGTTTTTTTTATTGTTGTGGAAGCAATGCACATGGTGTCCTGCCAAAAGCTCTAGGTCCAACCAAAACTGTAAACCACTGTACAGTAAACACAGCACCATGATTAGGCGTCTGGCACATGCGGATTGGTAATTGTGGATAGGCTGGTTGCTGGGAGACCGAAGGAACATGTGAGGCTGCTGCTTGAATTCGACACGTATTTTTCCATTGCAAAACTATAAAACCGAGTCAGAAAAGGAGAAAATGTGCTGGCAGCTACAATTAGGCCCTAAATTTTTCATGTCCCATGGCAGATTTGGATGTAATCTTTAAATTTTAGCAACATGTTTCAGAAAAGCTGGTCAGTATTTTGAAGAAGGCTTTGACGTAACGCCTGGAGAGATTTTTCCGTTGATTATTGAAAGCGGTATTTTCCATACCATATATTTTTTTAAATATATGAAGTAAAATAATACTTAAAAAAATAGATGCTCCTTTTTATATTATTTGATTTTTATTTGAAGCTTTTCTGTCATTTCTTACTGGAAACAAATTTGAACGAAAGTAACTTAAACTACACTGCGGTATGAATAGTTTTACACATGATTAGCTCTACGCATACCTTTGTGGCAGGTTAAGATAATTTTATACAGCTTTGCTTCCCGTGGCTGTAGCATTATGATCGGAAAGCTGTAAAGAGCCAAATAGACTGAGATGAGATGTATTTCAATCTACGATGTTCAAACAACCACTGAGGTCTTAATCCGGAGGGAAGGAGATTTAATCATTTCTCCAGAAATGATCCTGCATTGACATTTCTTTTTTTTTTCCTGAAAGATTATGCACTCATCCGTTCTACGATCTTACAGAACCGTCTTATGCCCCTTTAATTGCATTCTGTGTACCGTTTGCAACAGATCTCATAACTGTAAGCTTACACTGCGCTGGGCGTCGACCCAGCCGCTATTGTTAGTTCACTAAAACGGATTTCTCTGCAATACTGGCTTTTTACCAGGCCAACAGTCTGAGCCAAAGGGGATCCTTTGTTCCCATGCAGCCCTCTCAGACTTGTTGTAAACTGTGCTAACTCTGTCTGCCTGTCTGTGTTGTCAACCCTTGTTTCTCTTCAAAAACAAAACGACTGGCAAAGGGGAAGGGGGAAAAAAAGCAACAAAAAAAAGAAAAATCTGGGAAACATAAGAGCGGGAAAACTGAGATCCCAAAACACGTCTGCACAACTGGTTTGTTTGGGTTGGAATGCTCGTGTTCTCCGTGACCCAAAACGAACACGGTGCGGACAGGAGTTTGACATCCCAAACTGGAGAATCGGCGTTTGGGCGAAGTTTGCTTGAGTTCCTTGAATAATTGTTTCCCTCTGGGCTGTGAAACTGTTTTTGAATCCACCCTGCTGATTCCCTGCAGCTCATTAGAAAAAAATAACAAATCAAATAGAACAGGTGCTTGAAGGCGGAACCATGGTCAGGGTTACCATAATTCTTCAAATCTGGAAAAATTTGCGAGATATGAAGAATTCTAACTAAGAAGTATGTGTTTGGGGTTGTTTTTTTTTCCAGCTTTATGAAGATTATGAATACTTCACACTGTTTTGGGAAGAGACAATGTGAGGATCTTAATCATTTTTACTGCCTAAACAATCTGAAAAACATTGCAGGTATTTGTATTTGGCTTCATTGAGGCAATACTTAGAACCAGCTTTTGCTGAAATTACTGCAGCAAATCCTCCCGGGTACGTCTATGAGTTTTGCAGATCGAACGTTTTTTGCCCCTTCTATTCAGCGATAAGTAAAAACACATGAACAGTCTTGGATCTAAACTGTTTTATTGACCTTAAGCACATTAATCACAAGCCTTACGGCTTGGTCAAATGGTGGCAGGTCAAATTTTATCTCGTATTCCAGGTTATTTTTCTTGTTCGACTTTGACTGGTGTTCTGAGACTCTATGCAGTTGAGGCTACTGCTAACTTGCTGCTAACTTTTTGCATCTATCTTGGGTTAAGTGTAAATTTCTCATCAGTTTTCTGGACATCTTTCTGGTTCATCTTTGCAACTGCCTCACTTTCTGTTGCCGAGCCGTACTTCTCTACTTTCATTCTGTTCTAAAAAGCTCGACGCTACCACTAGTCTTAAAGTCTTACGTTTTCGCTGGGGAAATCCTGCAGAAACCCTGTACTTAAAATCCACTGACGTATGTTGTTTTCTTTAATGTGGCAAAATTCAGGAATATTCAAGGGATAGGGACCGTAAGGGCACCGTACATTAACAAACAAAATGACGCAAGCAGAATCTTGGTTAAAGTTCGTCTTCTGTCTTCCTTAACCGACTGCCTCAAGTCATCAGCCAGTGGGCCATCTTCGCCATCAGGAACCTTCTGGAAAACAACCAGCAGAACCAGGAGCTGGTGGCTGCTGTGGAGAGGCGCGGCCCGGTGGACCACTCCGCGCTCAGGGAGCTGGGCTTCCTCGTTGAGGAGCGAGATGGAAGCTTGCTGTTCAAAACTGTGAGGAAAGACTCCTAAAGACGTCGGAAGATGAAGGTTCTCTCAACCCATCAGTGGGTTTTAAAGCAGAGCAGCTAAAGAAATGTGCATTTACCCAGTAGAGATGCTTTTACCCACAATCCTTAAATCAGAAAAGTCTGTACAATGAACTTTTCTACCTCTCCAAAGTGATTCCATAGACTTAAGACCCTACGAGGTCTGCATGCTATAAGACGCAGATGTCAGGAGCTCCAAGTCTGGGGAATGAGGAGTCGGTGAGTGGCAAACACACGCTGGCACCTCTCGGAGACGTCGATGTTTTGTGGTTTAATCCAAAGACAAGAGCACCGCAGGGTCGAGGCTTTCTGGCTTTTCGAACGCGGTTCAGGTTACCAGCAGGCGCTGGCGTTTAATCTCAGGCCCAAACGTGGCTTTTGCCGTTACCATGAAAGAGAATGTCTAAAACGTGAGGTAATCTACCCCCTGGCGGCCTAGCCTAATTAAAATATCGTGGCCGCGGGATGAAGCTCTGCTTATTAAACCGCTTAAAATAACTGCGTGTCCGACTAGACCCATTATTAGGATTGTAGGGAGAAAACATCTAATCCAAGAATAAAACTTGAAGCTGTGACCGCGAGGTGGGAAATGCATCTTAATTGGAGACTTTTTTTTTCCTCCTTTTTTTTTTTTTTTTTTTCAGAAATCAACCCAAAAAAATAAAAAAAATAAACAAAAGCATAGCAACCTATAGTACCCTATTGGTTCTTGGCACCTGTAGTAAAAATGTGTAAGAAGCTTAGACATTCATCTTTTACTGCAGCACCAGATTCTCACTGAAAAAATGTAAGTAAAAGTCCATCCAGCTGACAGAAAATGTTACATGCAAGCGGAGTTTGAATGCTGTGTTAAAAGTCTACCAGATATTTCACCCAAGTAGTCCTGCAGCGCAAAAACACAAAATCTTGTCAAGTATTTTTGGTCTAGTTTCTGGTACAAATATCATGTTGCTAGTTCTACTGGCAGATTTGTTTTACTTATGAGGGAAAATGTTGTGTCTTTAAGTTAAATAATCTCAGTGGAACCATTTTTTTATTTTATTTTATAATTTTTTTTTTTTACTTAAAACAAGCTTTATCATGCGGGAAAGTTATGTGTACGTTAGTTTTGTCTTATTTCAAGTATACTAAGGTATTGGCACGAGAAACTAGACCAAAAATACTCGACAAGATTTTGTGCTTTGGTAGTGTATTGTGTTTCAATATTTTGTCCAGCTCCCAAAAAGACTGAGACAAAGAAGATTGGTAGATCTGTGATGCTGTAGGCTTGTGATTTAAAAAAATAAATAAAAATGTTTCTAGGAATCCTGTAATGGACCCTAGTCTTTGGAACAGTAGGCAATTTTAAATAACAACGTGGTGGGCTCGTAACTGCAAACTTAAAAATGCAACCATTAGGAATCTAAAGCATGCAGCCAAATCATCACAGAAATGATTGATCAGACAAAAATGTATCTTCTGCTACAACGATCTAACCTGAATTCAACAGAAAAGCTTTGGGGGGAACTGACAAGAACAAATCCTAAAAGAGTGTAGCTTTAGCTCAATTGGAGACCAAATTGTAACGTGTAGTAGTTTGTTTTCACACTGCTCTGTGTCAAACAATCCAAACTAATTGAAAAACCTGTTTACTGCTTTCCTTGTGGTGGCGCTGCAACAGGAACCACTGAAGGAAAAGACTCTGAACAATTCATTCTTCACAAAATGGATTGGCGCTTGTAGGATTCCTCTTGTTGTCTTTGGTAAACAACCAGGATCCATTTCTGTTTGATTGTATTTGCCCTGCGCCACAATCCGCTTTGTGCTTTTGGAGCGGTCTCTGCATTCACACATGCTTTCAAACTACACCAGAGTTTACTTCGACCGAAACGAGACCTAGGTTCTTAGGTGGACTAGAGTTGGCTTTTTTGGTTCGGATCAGAGTTTGATTTAATTGCCCAAATTAACCGAACCTTCTTACGCAAATGGACTAATGTTTGATTAAAACGTAATTGGTGTGAACGCACTCTCAAACTTATCTCCAGTAATTATGCAGAGAGGTTCGATAAGTTATTGGCTCTTTTTTTTTCTTCCTGTTTTCAGTGTGAGCTTGTGCAACTGCAAGATAAGATGACAATTTTAGATCCTTGTTAAACCTCTTTAGCAGGGGTTCCAGTAATTGTCACTTTTCTAAACTACTGTTGTCTTTTCTGAAACTTTTGTTTTGTGTTTAGGTATTCAAGATTTCTTGTTTTGCACATCTGAGAAAACATCTGTGCATATGCATGCTTTAAAGATATATACATGTATATGAAAAAAACAAAACTGCCTAACATGAGTTTATAACTGCACTTCTACTAGCTTTGGCACTGAAGGGTTTATTGCTCGATAGTGGGGATTTCCACTACGTCTTCCATGTATAATAAGCTGATGGCATGCATCATAAATCGTTAACCATCTCATTAAAATCAAATCTAAACAGCCCGTCTCTTGGCAGAGGTGCTTGTACTTGACTCTATTGATATTTGATGGGCGGTTATTATATTCCGCTCGTTTCTGTTTAATCACAGACATGCTTTGGAAATGTCCACAGAGTAACAGTACGAACGCATGAAAGACCAAGGGAATCGGATGGGAAGTGTCAAGTTTGCAAAACGACACTCCTTCCTGTCCTCCTCGTGTCGCTCGATAAGCTGAGCCGTTCTGACAACTCGACAATGCGGCGCTATTCGGGTCCGCCCGCGCCCTGCTCCACCCTGTTTGCTCTGCCTCCGATTTTTAATGACAAAATGGATTGAAACAATCCGACGGACTATCCCCGCCGATCCGGCAGCACAGTAGGGGGAGCTTTACGGGGGTTCCGGTCATCAGGATTTCAGACGGCTAACATAACAGCCTTTAGTTTACGCTCGACCGGCCGGCCGCAATGCTTTTCAGCCCCACAGGAAAGAGGGCTGTGTGCAGGTCAGCTGGGCTGAAAGAGGTGGCAGGGCTGGAACCCGGGCGTTCATCTGCCAAGTCAGACAATGCAAGAACTTTACCCTTTCCCGTATCAGCATTTTATATCACAGACCTCTATTGCGCTGCTCAAAGGCCTACAAAGATCGCCTTGCGTTTCAGTTTGGGAGAAAACGTCTAATAAAGTGTGTGTGAATTTAAAAAAAATTGCTTTTGTTCTTTAGTTGTCAAGCCTTGCGAACCTTTAAAGTTTCCAAACTTTTCAACTACAGGTGCAGCTCAACGAATTAGGATGCCATTGAAAACTTTGTTTTGCTTTGGTAAAGCCCCATATTCAGTTCTACAAAAAAATAGGAATATGGCAGAAAATCTGTTAATATCAAAATGTTATATTTTAGATCTACGGAGTCTTTAGGAAAGTCGGTGGTTCCCTTCACAAGGAGGGTAAGAGGCCCACGCTAAAGAAGCCGACTCTAAAGGGTGACGCATCTAAGAATACAAATGGAAAATTTTGTGGAAGGAAATAGTGTGGCAGAAACAAAGTTTAGCAAAAAAAAAACCTCTGTAGCTGTGGCATGGAGGCAATCAGCTTCACTCTGCTAAGCTGTTAAGGAAGCCCAGGTAGTTTTACCAGCAGCTGCTTCTCATCTGCATGTCTGTAATGTCTCTTATCCTCTGGAGTTGCTCTGTAGGAAATTTGGACCGCTAGGCAGTCCTCTTCTCCTCGGCCCAGATAAAACTCCTCTAGATTAGAAAGTAGCTGCATTCGATGCCTTGTAAGGCTGCTGTTCTCCGTCTTCCTTGTGTAGTTTACCTTCCACTCAACCTTCTGTGAATATGCTTGGATTCAGCAATCACTTTAGTGGCTCACCCTTGTTGTGGAGGGTTTTAAAAATATGTTATCTGTCTTATAATTGTCTGCAAAATTTGATTATAGAAATAATTATCCAACTCAACAGTTTCATATCTCGTATCTATGCAATATGAGTTTCCCTTTTTGAATTAAATTACTGAAATAAGTCAAGTTTCCAATGACATTCTTAACGACTGAGATGTCCCAGTAATGTTTCCGGAAACCTCTCATGTAGCTCGGCTTTTATGGACGTCTTGAGAAGGTTACACTCCTGTTTTAAGTGGACAAGTTCCTTCAAGTGCAATCAAGCATTTCCATTTTCAGGACCTTTATTCCAAAATAACACAAATTCCAAATAAGTTATAGCTTTCAAATAAGAATAATATGACATGAATAAGAAACACTCTTTCCAGCTAGAAATGACATAAAGTGCCACGTTCCTCATATAAAAATATATTCTTCCAATTGTTTTGTAACTCATACAAAGCCTAAAAACAAACCAAAAACAAATGCGTAAATACATTGAGGGTGCTGTCCAGAAATGGCAAGCCTTTGGCGTTTCCCTCTCTCTCCCCGTTTCCATGTGGTTACGGTCCCATGCCATCTGCCTGAGCAGGCCTAAACCACGCTGGAAGGCTTTGTGTGAGCAGAGGCTGCCGTGTGGGACTCTCCGTCTCGGCGACGCTGGATGTGTCTGGACCCGATCGCTCCTCTGTGGATTTCCCAGCGAGGCTCGCGTGGTTTTCTGCTAAGCACCAGCTCGTCCAACAGCCAGACAATGAGCGCAGTCAGGATGGAGGGCCGTTCAGACTCACAGGTCGGATTCCTAAAGCAATGCATTTGTTGGCGGAACAAACCCATCTGGCCTGGGGATGGTGGTTTATGCGTAAAATGTGCCAGTTCAACACCAGCCCTTAGTGTAAAACTTGAGGCAAAGTGTAGCGCAGCGTGACTGTCTGAATGTGCCAAAGAAGGTACAGTTTGTTTTAAATAACAAAAGATGATCATTGTGAAGGAAATATGTTTGAGTGGTATGATGTTCTACATAAATAATATTTTTAATATATATATATATATATATATATATATATATATATATATATATATATATTTACTTATTTTTTTTCAGTGTTTAAACAGAATACAGTGTGAGAAGATGCTCGGCTGCCATTTCTTCGGGTCGCATGTGGAGGCTTCTTCCAAGGCAGTCCAAAGTACATTTCTGATTTATGTTCCCCAGAACATAAATGTTAAAATAATAACCAACAGCCGTTGCTCGATGTCAAAAATTTGCCTTAGTAATGCAACGTCCTCTTAACACCAGTATGGAAGCGAATAGTTTTCCTGCAAAAGTAATCGCCACAAACCTAAATATGTTTTAGTGTTTTCATGTGATAGACCAACATAAAGTAATGCGTAATTGTGAAGTGGAAAGAAAATTATATGCAGACTTTTTCATCTAAAAATATATACAACCAGAGCTACAGTGACTGTTAGTGGCCCAGTCAAAGCTCAGCTCTAAATCCAACTAAAAAAAATCTTCCAAGACGGGAAAATTACTGTCCACAAAACAAACAAAAAAATGTTTTCATGCTTGTTCAAAGCTGCAGCAACTACTTATTGCTGGTCTATCACTAAAAAAAATCCCTAAAAAAATATGTTCAAGTTTGCGGCTGTTGCGTAAGAATATTTGAAAAAAGTTGAAAACCTCTGCAAAGTCGTCCGTCTCTGTTGCTCCCAGTGACTTCTGCAGCTCAAATTCAGCTTGAGTTTCTGTTTCTTTAGAAATACGATGCCAAAATGTGCAAAATGTAATAAATATCTTGAGGCCCGTCGTTTTCGGAGTCCCCGTTGCCTTGCGCCTACTTGCAGGTAAAAACCTCCGACTTCTCTCTGCAGGTGTTGCACTTGACGAAGCAGCACCAGTGGAACTTGCAGTTGCACTGCCAGACCCGCGTGTAGTGGTGCGTGTCGTAGCCCCGGCCGCAACACATCACGTTGCATCCGTCCGTGTGAGTGGAAGTGCCGTTGCACAGCCTGCCCCTCGTCCCCGTGCTTCCCGTGATCTTGTCCTCCTCGCAGTAGTTCGGCGAGCGCTCCAGGTACACCAGGTCCGTGTCCGTGGGCTTCTGGTAGCCCCGGGCCTGTTTCAGGCGCAGGAAGGAGGGCTGGCGGAGCCGCGAGGCCCGGACAGGCTCCACCTGCACCGCGTCGCCGTAGCGCTCCTTCAACAGGTAGCCGACCTCTCTGAACTTCGGCAGGGTGATCCAGCAGGTCTTGGTGGTGCAGGAACCGGAGACGCCGTGACACTTGCACTCCAGCTTCGTCCTCTCCTCCAGGATCTGCTCGCAAAGACAGTTGAGGTTCAGCGTGTCTTAGAAAAACAAAACTGACAGGTGCTGAAAATCCATACTGACAGCAGGGTGTCAGCGCGTCCTTAAAGAGTCTTAAATTCATTTGTCTAAACTTTAAGGCTTAAAATGTCTTTAAATTTAAGATTACCTTGAATACTTTAATTACAGGTCTTAAATCTTGTTGTGGCAACACTGTCTGATCTCACATTTTATGTAGGTCTTTCTCATGTGATCTTTCTATCCGGTAAGGGTTTGAGTCACACACAAACATCTTCACTCATTATGTTCTGACTCGAGGTGGTTAAGGCTGCTAAATCCTGAAGACTTGCTAGAGAGTTTTATACCATGTGAGAAGCACAAAATTGCTGCCAAGAGACACAAAAAGACCCCAGCAATTTCACAATTTCGGTCCCCTGTATTTCTTTCGCACACCACTGCTGTGACATGCGTCTTAAATTGTACTCATAGTGGTCTTAAAAAGTTTTAAATTCGAGTACGAGAGACCTGTATAAACCCTGTGCAAGGTAAATGTGACGTCGTCGTAAACGGTTAAGCCTGTCTCTTTTTGGGGAGCTGGGATTTCGACGACCACTTTAACTTTCAGCACAGCAACTGGCGAGCCAACATTGTGTCAAAAAATCCAGGAGAAAAGGCTCGTAGCTCCGAGCTGGAGTCTCTAATTAACATTACCTTTCTTCAAACCACAGAATGGAGTGACGGGAGTTGACTGACCAGAACTGTTGCGTAACTCTACATGTGTATATTCTTACATGGTGGTTTGAGTCAGATATACATTATAACGTCCTATAAATACATTCAAATGACAAAATAGACAGGTGATTGATTTTGATGTAAAGCGGGGGGGGGGGGGAAGCTTCCTCTGATCAAGATCCACACTTGATGTATTTTTCCTGTTATGTCACTGAAGCTCTAATAACAGAAGGCTGCTTGTTCGTGCACGTCATTATTCAAATCAGAAGTGGCTTATCAAGGTTTTGGAAGCGGTTCTTGACTCCGGCTGGATCAGTGTGCGCACGTATGCAGGCATGCGGTCGCTGAGAAGGGAATAGAGGGAGGATTGCAAGAATATTCGTTGCTTTGACTTGAATGTTTTGTTCATGAGTGATGGATGAACCGAGCAGGAGAAGGAATGCTTCTTCCGTCTCTCTTGGTGAAGAAAAAGCTGGGCCAAAATGCAAAGGCTCTACATTTACACCTTACATTTTCACCACTGTTGCAAATAAAAAAGAACACAGATCATTGGACTCTTTAGGAAAAAAAACATAAGATGACTGTCATTTCTCACTGTCTTTTGAGGAGAATAAAACAACATCTTGGACATGAAATATTTGTTGTAAGTGGCGGTTCCTGAAGGAATGGAGCTTGGCTGAGCCATTCTGTTTGCTGAGTCCAATCCCTTTATAACACAGGTGTCAAACTCCAGTCCTCGAGGGCCGCTGTCCTGCAGTTTTTAGATGTGCCACAGGTACAAAACACTGGAGTGAAATGGCTTAATTACCTCCTCCTTGTGTAGATCAGTTCTCCAGAGCCTTAATGACCTAATTATTCTATTCAGGTGTGGTGCAGCCGAGGCACATCTAAAAGTTGCAGGACAGCGGCCCTCGAGGACTGGAGTTTGACACCGCTGCTCTGTAACAATGACAGAAACAGTCCCACTTTGTGAAAACACATTTTCTTCAAATTAAATATCAATGAACCACTCCTTTAGCTACTCCTTACTCATATCTTATATAACTTCCCATTGGGATCAATAAAGTACTTTTGAACTTGAATAAAATTTTTGAATATAGACCCATTGGAAGGTTTAAACTCTGGGGGCCATTTTATTTGGTACACCTAGTCCTAGGTTGGTTCCTCTTATGCCGGCAGAGGTGCCCCAATTGGTTGTGGCATAGAATCAGCCAGGTATTGGATACATTCAAAGGATTTGGTCAATGTTGACATGATTGCATCATATGCTATGTTCATAGGAGCTAAAGAGAGCTCTCAGACAATCCAGCTAAAAGAAGCAAAGATGTCTCAGGATAACTGGCCCCTCCACAGATCATCTGGCAGATCGTTGGGAGTCTGATCTCCCAATTTGTAGCAAATTGTCATATGTGGCAGTCAACTCCCCCAAGAAATGTCTAACTTACTCAAAATCCTTTTTCTATTTGGTGTAAGATATTAAGTATTTTTGGACACTCAAGCACAACTAAAATCACAGGTCATTGATTTTATAGTCCGAGTTGAGTCTGAAGTCAAGTGACTCAAGTCTACACCTCTGATTAATAAGATCCTTCCATTTGATCAAATCGGACCTCAGTGTGTTACCTTTCGACCCGCCTCATTGTTGTGGAGGTTCATCAGCCGGCGGGCATTTTTCTTGATCTCACGAGCGTCCACAAAGCGTCGCGAAAACTCCACGCCGTACTTGACATCTGCTGAGCAGCCTCCCCACTTCCAGCCCTCCTCCCGGTCATGGTAGCCCTGCTTCTCGCGGTCACAGCCACACTGGCTTAGGTTGCCTTGGCTACAGGCCGCCGTCACCGCATGGGCAACTCCAGCGGCTGTGATGGCATAGGTGAATGCTGCCTCCCTGCTGCCTGGAGAAAGGAGGACAGAATTGGAATGCAAATCAATAATTAAATGACTCGACGTACTTGAGAGTCTGGGTTAAAGTAGTAATGTATATATTTCTTTGACTTTGGTTACTGTTAGGGATCCAAGAGTTTTATCTCAACTTTTTACCCATAAACACAGCCCATGAACAATGTCCACTTATAAGAAGATTCTCCCAAACATATTCTCCCAACTATTCCAGCATGGTTTGCCAACAAAGTTGATCAAAGACATTTTTGAACTAATTATCAGGACAGTCTTTATAACTTAACCCCATCAAGAACACGTTCAGTTCTCAGAGAATGCGGAATCGGTTCTTTTGCAGTGAGCGTTTTCACATCTCGGAATTTTATCTCGATCTACTTTGCAGAATTGTTTTAACGCGGCCACATTTCTGGGTTTTTAGGCATGAGCAACCTCGTTAAAGTTTGGTTTTATAGCTGGATTATGACTAAGCCACTCCAAACCCTTTGCTGATTGCCAGGCATTCCCCCCTTTGGATTTCCTCTGTCACAATGTCTTTGGGAATGTGAGGTCTAAACTTGAGGCAAAATCACAATCTCATTAAGGTAGACACAATAAAACTTTTTCTATGAAGTTATCACAATTTTTTAATGTCTCTAAAAAGCTTTAGTGCACTACAACTACGCTTTTGAGAAGCTAGGGTGGACAGTGTTATTCTGATGGCTCACTTTGTCAATGTTTTTATTTAATTTTTTTATTGGTAGTGTCTTGAGGAACTAAAACCAATGGTCGTATATTCCTAGTGGGAAAAATGACTGGCTCCTTAAACAGTGTGACTCACCAAATGTGGCACTGCGTATTATGAAAATCTCCACCTTGGCCTCATTGGTCTAAAGGAGACAGAAGTCTTTGTGGTTTATTCAGATTCATTTTGTTCTGCTGTCTTGTTCTTGAGTCTGGTGAACCGTGCAAACAAGTTCTGGAGCCTGGGAAGTGTTATTTGGCGGTTTGTTAGCAGTTTTTCTAAATGTTGCTTGGTCTCAGCTGTTGAGTTTGCAGAGATGTTAACAGCCACAAGGGTTGGCAACTGCACTGAATGTTTTCCACACATACTGGCTCTAACATCACGACCACAGGCAGGTAGAAAAAGTTGGTTTTGGAGAACACTCGCACTGCCTTCAACACCATAGTCAATGCAAGTTGTTTTCTAAACGACCTTCTAATCCTTTCACAGATTGATGAGCAGCAACAGTTGCTTCTCTGAGATCATTGCTCAGAAGTATTTAACACAGACAGCAGACTGTCTCTGCATGTCTTGCCTCAGATGGCTCTGTCTCAGCAGTTAGTGCTTGGCTTGTCATCAGGACTCTGAAGGAAACAAAGTGACATCTGCTGGCTGACTACGGCTTGCTGTGCTTTATTGTGTCATACAGTGTTGTTCTTTTTCTGACTAAGGAAATTGCAGCAAATGATGCCGCATAACACAGCCAGATGATCTGTGGATGGTCTTAACCCATTTACGACCTTTTCTGTGCTTACTGTTTGAGCTTCATAACAAAGAGCTTATGGAGTCAAAGGGGGAAAATTAATTTATTGGTGCTAATGTTGTTAACGGGATATGGGATATCCTCCCCCTTCAAGTGTTTACCACAGGGTATTAATGCATGGTGTCTCCTTTCGATGGCTCCCTTCCCAGGTAAAAAACTCCTTCACTGAAACCGTCGAGTCTGCAGTTCCCCCACAAATGCTGAAGTCTTCCCTCATCAAGCTAAATCTGCGAGCGATTCGGATAAGTTGTTCGATGCTGCTGAGTCTTTCTCAAGGTATCGGGCTCAAGCAGTGGCCAAACAACCATTTCTTCCCGCTGTGATTTGTTTTGATTGAATGCCGTTGCATTCAGGGTCCCATCGTTGCCATCCAGCTGCCGGAGCTGCCTTTAATTAGTGGTTTGCATGAATCTTTCCGGGCTAAGCCTAATGAATTCACAGGCCCTAAAGGTCGCCATCGTAAACTTGTGTAAGATTTACTTACAGGACAAGATTGTTGTAGAGTCTTGGTTTAGACAGCCAAACCCAATGTTTCAACCCATTTTGATAAAGCCCTTATTTAATGGATTGTGACACATAACTTCTTTAATTGTTTTTCTTAACTGGACTTGACAAGACAAGAAAAAAAATGGATCTCAAGTGTCTCTTTAAATTTGTTTACTCTGAGAAAACCTATCTGCAGACAGCAGAAAGTGATCGCTCCCAGAACTGCTTGATTAAACTTGCATCCAAACCCACAGCAAAACCGCAACAAAACATTCTAGACCCGAAGCAATTTATGGATGAGGTTCACATTAGGAGCAAAGAGGCGCCTGTGAGGAGTCAAAATTTTAAAGAATGTCGAACTGAGTGGATTTTTAGTTGGTGTTAATAGACTACACAGGTATGAATTTCAGAAACCTGATGAGCCTGACACAAAAATGTCTTCACTCACTTTGGGACATTGCTTCAGATGAAATGTTTGCTTGGGTGCTGAAATCTTTAAAACTTTGCAATTGAACTTGTTCCGTTGAATGTTGAAAGTATGTATGCCTGTTAGAAGAAACCCTTAAAGTTTCAATACTGGAACGTTATGTTATAATGTAAACCAGACAACCATAGAGATACCAAGGGTTTTAGGGTATGTATCATTTAGAAAGTGAAGTTTATGTACAGTCTATGTACAGGCTCCATCAAATTGGATAAAAGCGTCCATTTTCACCACAAATTTCAAATTAGGTTTTGATTGGACTTTTCCAACATAGCTTCCAACAGGTACAGTGTTGGTTTTGCGCCAAAAAGTACAATTTTGTTCTCATCAGATCAGCGCTCTCCTGCCTCATGTTTGCTAAACTCAGGTGCTTAACTTTAAACCTGACCTCTCTCTCGTGACTTTCCTCTTGCCACCTTTTCATAACGACCACATTTGCAGAGAGCGCGACTAAAAATGATTTGGTCAACAGATTTTCCCACCTGAGCCGTGAATGTTTTCTTTACAACTCTTCCACTGTTGAAGCTTCACAAAGCAACCATACAAATAAAACC